>NC_138759.1:73153839-73675864 GCF_965113315.1 Podarcis vaucheri
TCTATGCTTAGAAAAGCAGAAACCTGGAATATTCTCAGGCAAATTTCACTAAACTAGAAGATCAAACCTATCAGTTCTTAAGGAGCCCTGAGTGCTCACTGGAAGGACAGATCCTGAAGCTGAGGCTCCAATACTTTGGCCACCTCATGAGAAGAGAAGACTCCCTGGAAAAGACCCTGATGTTGGGAAAGATGGAGGGCACAAGGAGAAGGGGACGACAGAGGACGAGATGGTTGGACAGTGTTCTCAAAGCTACCAACATGAGTTTGACCAAACTACGGGAGGCAGTGGAAGACAGGCGTGCCTGGCGTGCTCTGGTCCATGGGGGTCACAAAGAATCGGACATGACTAAATGACTAAACAACAACAAGAAGTAGTAGATTCAGGCATTTTCAGATAGGGCTGGTTTTGAGGCATTCTGTCTTTCTGATTGAATTATATGCAGTTTGGAAGTCGGCTGCCCAACAGATCATGCATTTCTTCATAAGTTGCAATGCCAATCTTCGTAGTTTAAGTGTATCAAATTACATTTATAGATGCACATTATTGATTTTTTTCTTTTACATTTTGAAATGAATGGAAATTAGTTTGTTGAGAAAACAGGTTTAAAAATTCATACAGTGGTACCTCGGGTTACATACGCTTCAGGTTACAGACGCTTCAGGTTACAGACTCCGCTAACTCAGAAATAGTACCCTGGGTTAAGAACTTTGCTTCAGGATGAGAACAGAAATCGTGTTCCGGCGGCACTGCGGCAGTAGCAGGAGGCCCCATTAGCTAAAGTGGCGCTTCAGGTTAAGAACAGTTTCAGGTTAAGAATGGACCTCTGGAACGAATTAAGTACTTAACCTGAGGTACCACTGTATTTAGAAATGTATTTAAATTCAAATTTCTGTGGGTTTAAAAAAAACACCCAAAATTTAGAGATTGAATGAGGTGGAACAGACTGGAAATAGACTGATTTGTCCATTCCTGTTTTCAGACATATGAGCCCTACAAAGACATTGTCAATGGACCAACATAAAAACAACATATGGAATATTTCAAAGGGATCTGCCCAAAATTGTGAAGCAATTTGAAACCCTGGGGATTAAGACTGGCAGGGACCACATGTTTGATTTAAAGAAAAAGAAAAAGATTGCTTTCACCACCCTTCCAACCCACACCACTATCCTTTTGACTTCCCGTCTGTCTCTTTCTTTATCACAAAGTGACAATCCGAAGTTACTTTAAACTCTCCAAAGGAATATTCTTAAATGTTAATGCTGGGAAAGCTTCGCGGCGACTAGTACTTTGGCTTAATGTGTGATGGCTTTTGACAGCTGCCTCTGTAAGGAGAGCAAATGCTGACTGCATTAATGTCAGTTTCTGTCACCTGCCGGTTGCCAAGCCTGCGCCGTGATGATGACAGTGAACCCAGCCAGAGTGACAAAAGGAGCCAAAGCTGTGATTTGAAAGAAGGCAGAGTGTACATTCTTTTGCTGCATTTTTCATGTGTCCTGAAGTTGTTCGTTCTGTTCAACATGGAGGCCGCATTGTGTTGAGTGCCTCTGGCCCTGGCTACCTGCTTTCAAAATCCCCAGAAGATATCACAAATCTTCTCAATGCAAAGATGTTCAGATTGTTTTAGTAGTGCAGCGTTGAAAGTGCTGTGGGTGGGAGTGTCGTCATCTCTCGGGGCTGCTCACAAGTGAACTGGAAACTCTTCTTCAAAGCAGTTAAGAGCAATGAAAGAAAGTTGCTCTGAAAAGGAATTGACTGAGGGGATGAGTTGACAAAGCCCATCATCCTGCCAAAGTTTAGCATTTATAGACCATGTAGATTTCAATAGGAACATAAGAATAGTCCTAGTGGATCTCACATCCAATAATAATAATAATAATAATAATAATAATAATACCCTGCCCATCTGGCTGGGTTTCCACAGCCACTCTGGGTGGCTCCCAACAGAATATTAAAATCATGATAAAATGTCAAACATTAAAAACTTCCCTAAACAGGGTTGCCTTCAGATGTCTTCTAAAAGTCAGGTGGTTGTTTATTTCCCTGACATCTGATGGGAGGGTGTTCAATGGGGTGAGCGCCACTACCGAAAAGGCCCTCTGCCTGGTTCCTTGTAACCTCACTTCTTGCAGTGAGGAAATCATCAGAGGGCCCTTGTAGCTGGACCTCAGTGTCCGGGTTGAACGATGGGGGTGGAGATGCTCCTTTAGGTATACTGGACCGAGGCCATTTAGGGCTTTAAAGGTCAGTATCAACACTTTGAATTGTGTTTGGAAATGTACTGGGAGCCAATGTAGGTCTTTCAGGACCAGAATTATATGGTCTCGGCAGCCACTCCCAGTCATCAGTCTAGCTGCTGCATTCTGGATTAATTCTAGTTTCTGGGTAACCTTCAAAGGTAGCCCCATGTAGAGTGCATTGCAGTAGTCCAAGCAGGAGATAACTTGAGCCTGCACCACTCTGGCAAGACAGTCTGCAGCAGTCTGCAGCAGCCCTGGATACAGAGTTGACCTGCGCCTCCATGGACAGCTGTGAGTCCAAAATTACTCCCAGGCTGCGCACCTGGTCCTTCAGGGGCACAGTTACTCCATTCAGGACCAGGGAGTCCCCCACACCTGCCCATCCCCTGTCCCCCCAAAACAGTGTCCTCTTCCCACATTGGTCCACAAGCAAGACCTGAATACAACAGTACAGTGGTACCTTGGTTTAAGAACAGCCCTGTTTACAAACTATTCGGTTTATGAAGTCCACAAAACGCGAAGTAGTGTCCCAGTTTGCAAACTCTACCTCTGTCTAAGAACGGAATCTGAACAGTGGAAGGGCACCGGCAGCGGGAGGCCTCATTAGGGAAAGCACGCCTCGGTTTAAGAACGGACTTCCGGAATGGATTAAGTTCGTAAACCATGGTACCACTGTACTCTCTTCGCTTGTGACAGGAGGTAGTAGATAGCCATCATGGCTAGCAACGTTGGAGAGCCCCCTCCACGAATCTGTCTAGTCTTCCTTTAAAGCCATCCAAGTTGGTGGCCATTATTACAACTTGTGGGGAGGTTAATATTTATCTAGGACTTCAGAGAACTCATAATCCTTAAACAATCCTTTAAATGAATCTCTGTCATTCCATATTGCCTATTAGAGTTGAGGGTAAGGGGAGACAAATACCAAAAGCAAGCACTGCATTCCAACATGTAAGTTTTTTTACACTGAAGCTGTCAGGGACTGGACACAGAGAGGCCTCTGAAGGCAAGGTATGGGCTATGGTGTTGGGCTAGGGTGCCCCGCTTCTAACTCAGAAAGAATATTTGTGTCGGAATCTCCACTCGGCCAAGCTGATAAAGCTCCATTTTCCGGCCGAGTCTCCGGAATCGCCTCCGACGAATAATTAACGACCTTGAGCCTTTGATGAGGCTCCAAGGCACGTTTCCATCCATTCAGCAGAGTTCCCAGTACAGGGAAGAGACGAGAGGTTTGGGCTACATTGTAAAGAGTTTTATTTCTAAGCTACGCAGACAGCAAAATACATCCTCTCTCTATGAAAGCAGAGAGCAACTGAACAAAGGAACAAAGGAAACAGGAAACCACTAACGTCACATCCCGTCTCCTCTCCCGTGAGACTTCCAATAGCATGGAATCCCAGGAATGTAAACAGAGTCCTGTGACTCCAAGCAGCTGCTCAGTGGCAAAACAGAAACTAACAATTTGACCACCAGATCCAGCAATTAACTGAACAGGAAAGTTTCAACAGAGGAGAGAGAGGAGATTACGTATATAGATTTGAAAAACAGAGTGATTACAGGCTGCCTACCTTTGCAGGTGGATAGGTGTTCCTGTATCTCAAGTGGAGTTTTGCACTTGCAAAACAGAGTCAGCAAGCAGAGTCAAGCCAGCTGTTAAGAACAACACAGACACAGGTTCCGGTTGAAAACAGTACTGAGCCCAGACACTGCTCCTTTGAGAAAGCCATTAGGCTTACCCATAGTTACTGAGGGCCATGTAGCATATTATGCAGTGCTTTCCTTGTGGAGGACAATTTAAAGAGTGCAATCTGGCCACCCATTACTGTGTGCAGTAATGTGCAAAGGCACTCTGTGGGAATCTGGACAAGCCCCCCCCCCCGGCCCAGGATTAAATGTCTTCACTGGAAAAACTAAAAATGTATTTTGAAGAGCAAAAACTTCTAACTATGGATTGCTATGACGACTCTACCCATGGAAGTTAAGCTGCTTTGGAAACCACTGCGTGGGAAGCTCCTTAGCTGTGGAATTCCCTCACCACAGAGGTGTACCTGGCACCTTCATTGCTTTTGTAAAAGTATAGCTTTTGTTGTATGCTAAAGATATACTTCTCTTACCCTGACTTTTGACATTGTGTGTGTGTGTGTGTGTGTGTGTGTGTGTGTAGATAGATAGGTGGATAGAAAGACAGATATTTCACCTTGTTTTTGTGATTATAAATTCTCTGTGCCAGAGGATTGCAGGATCCTCCGGAGCAGTATTTCAGGGCACATGGGGGAGAAGGGAGAGGAAAGGGAAGTCCTATTGCACATGTCATATCGGATACAACCTCAAATAAACAACAATAATAAAAGAAACAGATGGTGATCTGGTAACCGCTGCCATATAGCAGACTTAAAGTACTATACAGTGAGAACTTGAAAAGCATGCTGTTTTTCTCTCCGTGCTCCCCTTGAGTACTGAAGCAGGTCATCATGTGCTTTAGTGTGTTTAACCTGCCATAAATTACAGCCCATAAAATGCCGCAGAGAAAGGGCTTCTTTCTGTCATGCAGCTGGCCCTTGATGTCCTCCGCCACATTCCTTTTCATTGCTTGCTTTTGCATACATTTCTCCGTCAGGAGCTTTTTATTTCTACATTTTCGCCTTTGACTCTTTCGTATACAAATCTCCCTGATCTAAACCTCCACAGGGCTGACTTTGCATTCAGTGCCATTTGTCAATTTCATTGATTGCTCTCTGACCAACAATAGCAGAGGCAAACTTGACGAGTCAGCAACATGGCAATTGGGCTTGTGCTTTAAGAACCTCCAATTTAGAATCAACCAGGAGCTTTCATGCTTCCCAGCTATGGGAATAACAAAATGATTATATATATATATATATATATATTATATTAAAAAAAAACCTCAATCCACTTTCTTCACTCAACAGCAATTTTTCCCTATTAATTCCTGCTCATTTTCCATAGTATGACTCTCTTGTGGAGAAGCAAAATGAGTTTTGCATGCTTTAAATTATTTTAAATTTGATTTGACTTCTTATTAGGTTTCTGCATGCACAGGAATCAAGCAGAACCCCATGTTTGCTTGCTTATACAACTCCCACAGTTTCAGAGATGATCCTGAACTTAGACCCTCTCCACAGCCCCTAAACCATGTAGCTTGCTGGAAAACAAGCAGAGCTCCATGGTGTAACAGCTACTACTATATCCTGTGTGCAGATGCAGGATACTTTAAAGAAAAACAAACCCAAGCAAATTGACATGAGAAAAAGCAAAAAATACAAGAGAAAGGTAAAGCAATAAAAAAGAAGCAATAAAAGGTGTGCAAAATTATCACAATAAAGTAAATGATGTATAGGCTTGGATAGTAACCGGAAGTGTGTCATTCCAAAACACTACAAATAGACTTCATCACTCTATAAGCTTACTTGACCGTTGATCTTTATACACCCATTTATCATTTGTCAGTTCAGATAATATATTCCGTATTTTATTGAAACAGTCTGCTAACTGAGGAGCTCTGTTCTCTTCTCATTTGGCTGCAATACATTGCAGGATTCTCCTAAATACAAAGAAAAAGTCCTTTGATACAGATCCATACCTGTTCAGTGCTGACCCAGGAACAAGAAAGAAAACAACAACAACAACAACAATGTATACAGAGTACATCCTCAAAGATGCACAAGTATAATAGATACAAAAGGTAGAGCATGGATTTACAATATCCCATGTTTATAATGGTTGGATGTTGCCCTCCCAGATACCTCAAGGATCTTGTTGGCAAACACATCTCCTCTATAATCTGCTGGGACAGAGATTGTATCGCATTTCTACCTTTCTTCACATTAAATTCTGAAGGCTGGGAGGTGGGGGGAGGGAATGCCAAGGCCCATATGAATGAATTGTGAATTGAACTGTGAATTAGTTCCTTCTTGGAAGGGGTGAACTGGAACCTTTTTAAAATGAACATCCCAAGCACTGCAGCTGCTGTTTTAGTATAGGAAAAAAGAACAGCTCCAGGAATTGAGATTTCCTGAAATCCCCTCCAGCTAACCTGGGACACTTCTGCAGATGAGGAACTTCTTCCTCCTCCCATGTGCCATCATCCCATGAACAGATTTGTTAAAACAGTTTTGCAGGCTTCTGTAGCCTGTTTCATTAGGTAGCAGAAGAAAGTACAGAGAGTACATTACAGACCTTTCTCTTCACCTGTTTCCAGTCAAAGACTCCATCCAGTTTCTGGTATCATTCATCACATCCATTGTTTCATAATGTAACCCGGGGTGAGGAACTCAAGTCTATGGGCTCTATAACTGACTCTTAGGTCTAAGCTAACCCTTCCATAAACCATCTCTCTGAGAGGCATATATAGCATGAATATAGTGCTTTTTCTGGTCCTCTGTCCTTGTTCTTTTGATCTTTTGGCCCATAGAGACCTCTTTTGCTTCCATTTGCTCCTGTATTGCAACTGCATGCAAAACTATAACAGTGGTCCCCAGCCTTTTTTCAGCTGGGAACTTATTTACTCAACTCTTTGTTGTGTTTATGCGACCTGTTATTGGCATGGATGCACTGAGAAACCTAGATTATGTGGAAGTCTACTGAGGATGCAAAGTGTTTTGTGATTCACCTATGCATATATGCTGCTATAACATTATTTGACAATGACTTGGGAAGCCATAGACTAGCCATGTGCAAGTGGGGGGGGGTGGATAGTTAAACTTATTCCGGGACCGCCTCTCCTGGTATGCCCCACAGAGAAACCTACGGTCTTCAAATAAAAACATCTTGAAGGTCCCAGGCCACAGAGAAGTTAGGCTGGCCTCAACTAGAGCCAGGGCCTTTTCGGCTGTGGCTCCGATCTGGTGGAACACTCTGTCACAAGAGACCAGGGCCCTGCGGGACTTGACATCCTTCCGCAGGGCCTGCAAGACAGAGCTGTTCCACCAGGCCTTT
Organism: Podarcis vaucheri; assembly: GCF_965113315.1. NCBI lineage: Eukaryota > Metazoa > Chordata > Lepidosauria > Squamata > Lacertidae > Podarcis > Podarcis vaucheri. Next base: position 73,161,036 of record NC_138759.1, read on the forward strand.
GGCCAGGGCACAGCCTGACTCCCTCCCTCGGCAATCTTCGCAGAGCTCTGGCCCAATGGTTGCTATAAAGGTAAAGGTAAAGGTACCCCTGCCCGAACGGGCCAGTCTTGACAGACTGTGGGGTTTGTGCGCCCATCTCACATTTATTGGCCGGGGGCCAGCGCTGTCCGGGGACACTTCCGGGTCACGTGGCCAGCGTGACATCGCTGCTCTGGCGAGCCAGAGCCGCACACGGAACGCCGTTTACCTTCCCGCTGGTAAGCGGTACCTATTTATCTACTTGCACCCGGAGGTGCTTTCGAACTGCTAGGTGGGCAGGCGCTGGGACCGAACAGCGGGAGCGCACCCCGCCGCGGGGATTCGAACCGCCGACCTTTCGATCGGCAAGCCCTAGGCGTTGAGGCTTTAGCCCACAGCGCCACCCGCGTCCCCTAATGGTTGCTAGTGGCTTGAATTAATTAATTTTTATAATGAATGATTTTAGAATGTTGTTTATGTTGTACCTTTGTACTGTTTTATTGTTGTTAGCCGCCCTGAGCCCGGCTTCGGCTGGGGAGGGCGGGATATAAATAAAATTTATTATTATTATTATTATTATTATAGTGAAAACCCAAGCAGACTCTGAAGTCTCTCTCCAAACTGAAAGAATAAAAAAGAGGTCAGTATTATACAAATCTGCAGTTGGTTGCATGTGGAATACAGTGTATGTTTCTGGTCAGAAAAGGGTGACCGCAAGTGGTTTAAGAACATCTCCTATAAGGAAAGGCTAAAGCATCTGGGATTTTCAATGAAAATGAATTTGAGAGATTTATCAGATGGGTGGCACTGTGGGTTAAACCACTGAGCCTAGGACTTGCCGATCAGAAGGCCGGCGGTTCGAATCCCCGCGACGGGGTGAGCTCCCATTGCTCGGTCCCTGCTCCTGCCAACCTAGCAGTTCAAAAGCATGTCAAAAGTGCAAGTAGATAAATAGGTACCGCTCCGGCAGGAAGGTCAACGGCGTTTCCATGTGCTGCTCTGGTTCACCAGAAGCGGCTTTGTCATGCTGGTCACGTGACCCAGAAGCTGTCTGTGGACAAACACCGGCTCCCTCGGCCTATAGAGTGAGATGAGCGCACAACCCCAGAGTCATCCGCGACTGGACTTAATGGTCAGGGTACCTTTACCTTTACCTTACATGGCGTAGAAAGTCTATCATCAATCAATCAATCAATCAATCAATCAATCCTCTCCCCTTCCAACACCATAAATTAGGAGAAAAGGAGCAGTCTCCTAATGAGATTGACTGGCAGTAGACTGAGGGCAGACAAAAAATTTCACGTGACATACAAATTTTTTATGGCGTTCACTGCCATAAGAAGTGATGGGTCAAGGCATGGCTAGACAATGAGGTACCGTCCAGACAGGGCTTTGTTCAGCCGGAACTCATCAGCACTCAGTTCCAACCTGGTACGTAGTAGTGATGTCACTGCTGTGAGACCTGGTGACTGCACCATGAAGACACACCACTCCTTTGCATCAGCCACTCCAGTCTTCCTGGCTAAATGTAGAGTCCCAGTTTTGGAAGCAGGTTGCCAGTGAATACAACAGTAGAGGAAGGCCATTGCTTCCATGACCCAGGTATTACTGGAAACATGCAGCCAACTCCTGTGCTGTGAGGAACAGACAGAGCTTGGGCTGCATCTACTCCTCCTTTGGCCTCCTCCCTCTGCAAAATGAGGATAATACTAATGTGCCTTAAAAGGCTGCAGTAAGGATTACTGGGATAAGTGGGATGCAAAGTGCTCTGACCATTTGAAGTTTGTTCTATAAATGCAAAGAGTTGTCATTATAAACAAAATCTGCATGCCATCGAGTTGCTTTTTGTGTTAGTTATTCTGCCTCCAAAGGAAATGATTGCCAAGGTCATCCAGAAGGCAAAAATAAAATGAAATAACTGAAGCTAATGCAAATACACCATGAGTGCCACACAAAGGGGGAGAGCGCGCAAAGTACACTTTATGAACTCGATCCTCCCCCTTTCTTTTTAGTCTATTGAACATTTACTCCAGCTTTAGTCCCTGTTTGAATTAGTGGCCCATTTCTCATTGGCTTCAAAGGTCCTGGATCAAGCCTCTAATGGTTGCCTTTGAGTTCATGTACGCCTCTGTGAAGCCACAGCCACTTTCAGCAGCCAGGCCTGACAACAAACCTAAGTTGAAGGGGGGGGATTACAGAAAAGAGGTAATGGCAAGATCCTCTGTGGGGAGGCTTCCCTTCAGAGATTGCTAGTCACAATTCAGTCAGTCAGACAATAGGCCACAAGGTCGAGAAAAACAGGTACCACTGGAACCTCTGAGCAAGAGAGATGCTCCAGTTCTTGCAGCTGGATTCCTTTCCCTTTGCTTACAGCTTCTACGGCTCATAATCCAGCTTCTCTGCAGATGACAGAAGGGCATGGCCATCATCGCTCCCCCCCCCCCGGCACTGCTTTTTGTTATTATGCTGGTGCTGAAGTGTCACTTAAAACACACCAGAAAGAACACAGCCAAAGTAGAGCTGTATGTCAGTTCCAACAGGTTTCAACTAGAATAAGAACAGGGCCATGTTGGTTGTTCCCTCATTCTCTTGTAAAGTGTTGAGAAATGAGGTTCTATCTAGTGTGGTGTAGTGGTAAGAGAGTTAGGCTAGGGCTGAGGTGCTCACCACTCAGCCATGATGCTCACTGTGGTCCCCTCATTGTATTTCTGCCTAACCTTCAACCAAATTACAAATTACACTGTAGTGTATCTCCAAAGTTATGAGGATGAAATGTGGTGGGTGTGAGGACAACAATGTACACCACTTTGGCCTCCCTGGAGGGAAGGCAGGATATAATAATATATATCTGGTAGACTTGAGAAGAGCATATTTTCCTGTCTGAAGGGAAAGACGATTTATTCAATGTCAAATATGACTTGCCCTTCTTTTGCCCATTGTAGACATAACCCATGCAGAGGTAGAAGGACTCCACCAAAGGGGGAGCTATATTTCCACTTTACACAAGCAAAATGAGACTTATGCAATGCACCTTTCTGAGTATACCATTTGCGGTATGAATCGCAGAAGAGCCTTGTTTTAAAACCATAATTTGTAAAGCCTTATTTTCCAAAGTGATGTCAAGAGCAGGGGGGAAAATGCCTGCTAATTCTGAACTGAAATCTATTCTTCTGAGAAACATTTTATGTTAATTTCTTGATACAAATGCCCCGGGTCTCCTTTAAATAACATTTGAATACTCTTTTAATAACATTGAGAGTTAACCACAGATTGAAATGTAGTTGATCTCACAGGCAAATTTAAATAAAAATGGCATTCTGCTGACACAAGTGTATTAGGAAGAAAACCTATGTAAAGGAGCCGTTAACCCAGATCTATTGTGGGGTATATTATATATTGTCTGACATACTTTCATAACAGCAAGCAGAAGTATCCCATCCTTTAGACTCTGGTAATGTGCCTTATTGTTAAATTCAATAGGAAAAGCTATTCATACGGTGGTATGATTGAAAAGAAAATTGAACACTTTTGATGTTATAAATGTGTCTATTACAGCATGTGCACACAAATTTTCCATGGAAATTATTGTGAAAGTAGTGATTCTCCTAGAAAAATGCATTAGTGTTGACATGTTCAATTTTATCTGCATCAGAATATAAATACCTTTTAACTGTGGCAGAATTGTTTGGAATGTACATACTGTAAGTTGGTTGTCTAGCTATCCAAAACATGTATCTTCCTTTAGTCTAATTGTGTTCTTTTTCATTTCAGGAATGCAGACATTGTAAACAGGTTCTTGAAGTTGCAATATGTTTTAGATTTATGTTGTTACACATTATCTTTTTAAAAAAGTTTTAAACAAAATGCCACTGATATGACATAGGCGAAAGGTTTATTTCACTGTAAGCCTGAGATGGTTTATTATCATACATTAACAGTACTAAACTTGAGCCAAGATATACAAAAGTGGATTACATATGCATATAGGTCTTCTTATGAGTAACAAGTTGTTGAAGAAAGTGGTTGTTGAAAGAGCTGCAATATTAAAATAATTAACAAAAGTTAATATCGTGGCTTGCAAGAGATCACAAGATGTATCACACTTTCATTGCCTCTTGAGTCAGACAGATGCCAACAATAATAGCTGCTTTATACAAAAGAAAAATAATGGATATTTGATACTAACCTTAATATTTTCTTTCAAACTTTAGTAAAAATTATTGGATGGAAAAGGGGGAAAAAATCTCAAAATAAAAGACAAGCAGATAAAACCAACTAAAAACAGAAAAATGAAAGCAATGTACATTACAAAATTTCTAAAATGTTCATAATAGCACTAGTTAAGTTCCTTCCTCTATGACCTTTTTCACAAGTATTTTAAGAATGGGGACTGAGCCATACTATTTTGATGCCAGTGCACTGCAGTTCCTCCTCTATGTCACTCAGAAAACATGCCACTGGTATAGTTCAAAATTCCTCAAGCCTAGAATGTATGCATGTTTTTCCAGGCAGATGATTATTACTAGATCATAACAGTTCACAACATACTAAAGTAAAGAGGTTCTTTAAAACATACAGTTGACCAGTCTATCGAACAGCTTCTGTTTGTTTCTCCCCATCTCCTCCCAATGTACTCCCCTGAATCTATTCTGGAGTTCCCCAACTCTACGGAGCAGATTTGGAGTGTGTGCAGGAGGAGGCATGGAGAGAGGAGAAGACAGGCAAGTTCCATTCCACAGGTGGAAGTCCAGGCCAAAATGGAACACCATTGAGTGTGGCTGGACCATATCCTATTTCATGCATTTACAAAACAAGGATAGGAAGAGACTTGTAAAACCGTGCCAAACATTTTAACCGGGCCGCATATAGCTTTTCATTCTGAAACATTCTACACACAAATATATGACTGTAACAAAGCACTACAGCTTCTTGAAACATTTGGTCTCATATAATGGCTGGATCCTCTACTAGTGGAACTCCACTGACAGAAGAGGAAGGAGGCCATTTTAGGTGTTTCCTCCTTCATCCTGAAGCCTCATCTCCTGAAAAGTTGCTGGAGCTGGCATGGGGGTGGGGTGGGCGGTGGGCCTACACAAGGAAGCAGGAATCAACAAATATAAGCTCCACCCTTCCTCCAGCGGGAGTCTCTATTCGATTTTTGCCCTTCCTGCAAATGGAAGGAGCCATTCCATTTTCAGAAGGGATACTCCAGCCCATCCCACTGTTTTAAAATACACTTTAGGTTATTTTAAAGATTGTACAATGTATTAATTAACTCCAGCTATTTATATACCGCTTAATCACTGATGTTTATAAGGTGTACCAAGTGACAACTCAAAGGAATATTATCCATTTCTTTCCCCCTGTGATGGGCATAATATACTAAGCCGTTTCCCCGCTCTTTCTGTTTGCAGCCCTGACTTCAACAAAATCATCACAAAAACTGAAATAGCTTTTCCAAATGGAAATGTCAGAGTTTTAACAAGCATATAATAGTTAGGCACTGGAGAAGAGTTTCCTAAGAAACAAAATGTCACAGGTTCAAAATAGAATCCGGCAGCATTAAAGGCCAAGGAGTTAGTATTTCTGCAGGATGAACCAGGTGGTGGGGAAGAGGTGTAGCCACGGATGAGAAGACTTGATGGAGGACCACATCTTGTTATGGAAGTTTTCCAATGTGCAAACAGAAGTTAAACCTTCCACTATCTCAACCGGACAAGAAGCACCCATGAGCACCATCATTATAATACTATCTATTTATATTATTACTTCACACTTTCATGACTGAGCCATGCATTGCAAATATGTTCTGATGTGCTTTGATCTGTCATGGCTCCAATGAAACAACGTATGTCTCTTGGTTGGAACACTTTGTTCTTTGCATTTAAAGAAATAACTGTTTTGAATAATGAAAAGTTAAAATGATTCTTTGGGGAGGAAAACTGTATGAAACTAGAACAGTTTCTGTGTGTTTGTTTAGTTTTTGTCAATGGATGTTTAGGTGGAAATAAACGTATTGCAAAAAAATGTGACATGTGTTGCTTAATTTCTATATAAGAGGCACGGAGTCAATCTTGTTTGAAAATCATACATAGACCCTCTTACATATAAGCTCTTCCCCAGTTCACAGATATATAAAGAATAATTGATATTTTAAAGTGAGAAGACAGTGGCACTCTGCACATGTGTAATGGCACGCTTTCCTAAATCAGCACTGTTGTGAGGAAAATGATACAGTTAAATAACAAAATGTGATCAGCTGCTATTGTGCATGTGGCTATGTTTACTGCAGGTTTATTTCTTTGCATTGTAAAATATGAGAATTTCCTTTCTGAATTGGAGAAGGAAAGGTGCAGTAGGTACTTTTAAAATTCAGAATCAACCTGGGATCATTGAAACAATGTATAAAAGAGCTGGAGAAATTTCCACTGGAGCTACCCCAATTTCTGAGTAAATTTGTGGTGGGCAAATATGTTAGAGTGATATTTTTGTGAAATAGCTTTAAGGCCATTTTGTACATTTCCAGCCAGTTCCATGTAAATGTATTTCAGATTAAAGCACAAAGCATCTGAAATCCAAGCACTTTGCTAGAATGAACTATGGACGAGCTGTTCCACCAAAATTGGTAGGTCAGAGCTTCCTAGACATTGACTTCCCAAGAGAACAATGGGTCGATTGTAGTTTGATTTGGAAACATATGCTCCTCCTTTGTGGTTCTGGTTAGCTTTCTTGAAATGAGATCACCACCCTAGAGATGCTATTCTAGTCGTCTAGCATGCTAAGCCAGCCCTGTGACATCTTAAACTCAGCATGCAATAAATATTGGTGATAACTTCAACGGCTTCTGCTTCAACAGGTCTTCAAACAAAATCAGTGATGGGATTGATTAAATATATGGGCTTTAAATCAAAGCAGACTTGCTTCAAGTGAGACTACAGAACGGGTTTATAGAAACATACACTTTCAGATGAAGTTAAACATGAAATGCCTCTGCCTTACTCCTGAACAGACATGGCAAGTCATATGGTTGCAAAAAGACAGTAAGTTCTAACACCCAGTTAAATATATCTGTATATCTCTAGATTTGCCTTCTGAACATTGAAAATGTAATACAGTGATATCTCGGTTTTCGAACACCTCCATTGACGAACATTTCAGTTTCCGAATGCCAAAAACCTAGAAGTAAATGCTTCGGTTTTCGAACACGCCTCGGAAGTCGAACATGCCACGTGGCTTCCGCTGAGTGCAAGATCCTGAGGCCTAGCTGTCGGCTGTTGAGTTTTCGGTTTTCGAACGTTTCAGAACTCTAACGGTCTTCTGGAACAGATTACATTCGAAACCAAGGTACCACTGTAGTAATGGTGCAGTCTAGAGCCCTGCGGGTGCAGGAATTTCCTTTATCTTCCATAAGAAAGGAAATGTGATGACAGCAGCTGCATTCTTCAGCAGGCTCTTTATTGCAGTGTTCTTCAGCACTGGGTCCCCATATGTTGTTGGCCAAAAATTCCCACCATCCCCAGTCAACTTAGCCAAGAACATAAGAAGAGCCTGCTGAGTCATCCCAGTGGCCCATCTGGTCCAGAATCCTGTTCTCACAGTGGCCAGTCTGATGCCTATGGGAAACCCACCAGCCAGACCTGAGAACAAGAGCACTCCACTGCCTGCAGTTTATAGCAACTGACATTCTGAAGTATTGCTTCCTCTGACCATGGAGACAGTGGCCATTGATAGCCTCCCCCGTCCAATGCTTTCTTATATCTGCCCTGAATCTTCCAACATGCAGCTTCATTGGGTGTCCAATAATGCCATGAGAAAGGGAGAACAGCTTTCCTCTATCCCCTTGCATAATTTTATAAACTTCCATCATGTCGCTTCTAAACGAAAAAGTCTCAAACACTGCAACCTTTACCTGCCCTTGATCATTTTAGTGGCTGTAATGACCTCAGGCAGGCAAGCAAGCTCCAGTAAGAATTAATGAGTCTCTGGCAGTTCTATGGACATTTATTTTCAACTAACATAACATACAGAGAGCGGCTCCAAGCCTGCCGCACTTAGCTACGAGTTGGTCACTCACGAAGGGCACCAGAGTCCAGTCCTTCCTCTCTTGCACTTCCATTGCATTTTAACCCATTCAGCTCTTCTGGTTTGGGGAGAAGGTGGGTGGATTCCCCCCCCCCCACTTCGTTCTCAAAAGAAAAGCCCTCTAAACTCTCCTGGTTGCATAGCAACTCCTTCAATACCGTCTATCTCCTCCCCTCCCCTTGCCTGCTTGCTGTCCGAGTATACTGCTCTATCTGAGTCTGGGAACTCTTGGTGAAGGGGAGCCGAGGTAACCCACTCCTGCCCTGTCTGGGGCTGCAATCCCTCATCTCCAGAGTCAGATTCTGGCTCCTTCTGTACTGGCATTCCTTCATCTCCAGAGTCTGACTCTTCCCAGGCGTTCGATTCAGCCATGTTCCTCACAGTTGCTCCTTTTTGGAACCTTTTCCACCTCAACAATATTCTTTTTAAGATCAGGTGACCAGAGCTGTACACAGTATTCCAAATGCGGTTACACCCTAGATTTGTATAACAGCATTGCGACATTGGCAGTTTTATTTTATTTTCATTTCCTAATGATTCCAACCATGGAACTTGCCTTCTTCATAGCTTCCACACACTGTGGTGACATATCCTAGCTAACCAGTATGGCCCCAAGGTCTTCTGGTCAGTTACTGCCAGTTCAGACCCTAAGAGCTTACATATGAAATTAAGATCTTTCTGCCCCAACAAGCATCACTTTACATTCATTCATGCTGAATTGTGTTTGCCATTTTACTGCACATTCACTCAGTTTTGGAGTTGTCCACAACCTCTTTTTCTTTTAATGACCCTGAACAATTAAGTAGCATCAGGAAACAAGGCCCCCTCACTCCTAAACCCTAAATCCAGATTATTTTGAACATAATTAAAAGTGCAGGTCCCTATATCAATCTTTGGTGTTGCTTCCTGCTACTTAACCAATTCCTGTTCCACAACAGATCCTCTCTTCATATCCAATGGCAGCTAGGTTTATTCAGGAGTCTTTGCTGGGGTACCTTGTTGAAAGTTCAAGTGCGCAATGTCAACTAGATCATCTCAAACTATATGCTTGTTGAAACTTTTTAAGTCCTCTTAACAGCTTAGTGAGAAGATTTTGCCCTTGCAGAAGCTATTCTGGCTCTGCTTCAGCAAGGCTTGTTCTTCTATATGATTAGTTATTTTATCTTTAACAGTACTTTCCACCAGTTTTCCTAGGACAAATGTCATGCTAAGCAGCCTGTAATTTTCAAGGTGCCCCATTGATTTCCTTTTTAAAAATTGGTGTTATACTGGATACCTTCCAGTCTTCAATTATGGAGACTGCTCTGTGGGGCAAGATGCATAATTTTTGCTAGAAGGTCAGCAATTTCACATTTGACTTTTTTGAGAACTCTTGGATGTATTTCTGAATTGAATTTCCAGCCCACTGAAGGCAAGTGTTGGTCTGAGTAAGAGCAAATTATTTTGTCTTTCTTCAGTGGACAGGATAGTTACAACAATTCTGACTTTATATTAGTCTTGTCCCAGAATTTCAGGCATCCTGGTTCAAGGCTATACATACAGGTGTAATACTAATAATCAAAGACCTTATTACAGGTTGCTGGTGTAAAATTATTTCTTTCTCTTTGCACTCCTGCCTAGATTTCATTTGCATCGCCTCTGACAAGATCTCATATCTATTACCAGAAGTCCTCAGCCATCATTTTTTGCTTTTGTTGTTTGAGGTTTCTGTGTGTTGCCAGTCGATAGTCTCTTTTTCACATTGCTTCAAACACTAACATGCACAGTCTTGTTTCAGCCGCTCATTCCAGGGTGTTGAGCTTTCAATTAAACAGGGAGATTTTTATTTTATTCAAGGGGGCCACATCATGTCTAGCTCAGTAGCTATTTGACTAGATAGCAACTGGGGGGGGGGATTTCATTGGAAATGGTCTAACTTATTGCAGGAGAATCACAGGATTAGCTTTCCCCTAACACTATTATTTTTCTTCCAATGGAGTGCAAAGTTTTAAGAGAGGAACTTCTATGCTTTGCAATACTAAAACTAGGTTGCTTTTGCATATATAACACTGAAGTAGATAATCTGGACATCAGAGTTTCAAGTGCTACCTGTTTGCTTTTGTCTGCTTCTTCCTTTTTTATTACTATAAAGTTTTGTCTACTCATGTGAAGACCTCAAGGGAACTGATGCACACATTAATGAACAATGCATTATAATGTGTAGTTTTCTGATTTCTAAATTTGGAGGGATGGGATGTAAGATGAGCCCACGATCTCTCCAGCCTCCACTGGGGTTCTCCACTCCACGGGAACAACAACAACAACAACAACAACAACAATTTATTACTTATAACCTGCTCATCTGGCCGGGTCTCCCCAGCAACTCTGGGCAGCTCCCAACAGAATATTAAAAAAGGATAAAACATCAAACATTAAAATATTCCCTAAACAGGGCTGCCTTCAGATGTCTTCTAAAAGTCAGATAGTTGTTTATTTCCTTGACATCTGATGGGAGGGCATTCCACAGGGCAGGCACCACAACCGAGAAGGCCCTCTGCTTGGTTCCCTGTAACCTCACTTCTCAGAGTGAGGGAACCGCCAGAAGGCCCTCGGAGCTGAACCTCAGTGTCCAGCCTGGACCATGGGGGTGGAGACAGGAAAGTGGGGGCAGGGGGAGCTGGCATCTCTGTTCCTTCCAAAATCACTGAAGTCAGTGCAAAAAGGGAAGATCCTTCTTCTTGTCACCATTCAGTGTGCACACACCCTATTTCTTCCTCCTCCTGCTGCTTCAGAGCCTGCTGTTCCAAACTCAGTTCCAAAAGCATGGCAGGACTCATGGCTCAGAGACCTCTAAGTTGGTTTGAGGCCAAGATACCCATAGGTGGTGGTTGTCGCAGGTTTTGCACATAGCACATACCTGCATGGGAGACGGAGCCCTTGCCCCAGTGCTGCAACTCCAACCCAAGGGGGCTTTGTGTCTACCTTGTTGTTGTTGCTGCTGTTGTTGTTGGGTTGTAAGTAACCCTGGAAGATCCACTCCTGGGTCTCCTTGCACCTTGTCTAGTTTGGACCCTTAAGAGATGCTTTTCTCTTGCTTGCCAAATAACATGCAAAAAATAGCATAGTCTTCTTGCCTGGCCCAGAAATAGAAAACGCTGAGAACTTTAGTCGTTCAATATTCTTTGAGCTTGTTTTGTTTTGGTTTTCGTTACCCGGTTTTGTAGGGTATTTATTCGCCCCTCCCTGCTAAAGCATCAATATAAAATCCCCAACGATGTGTGTTTTTGAAAGCAAGAGGCACTGATAGCACTAGCTGGCGTTTTCCCCGCACAGGATAGACTTCGCCCCCAGTGCCACACTCCCCAAATGCATTGTCAACAGCTCAATTAGCTCCTGCTCCTGCTTTAATTAATATTGCCGCCTGGATCTATCAACAGCAAATCAGTATGCTTCACACCAGAGGATAAAAACAATCTGCACCTTGTCAGCCCCAGCACTTGGGAAGCGGTTCTGGGGCTGCAACCCTCCTGGTAATTACTCACCTGGGTCTTCACGCTGCCTTCATTTCCGTTTTTTGATTGTTGACGTTGCACAACACTGCTTCGTCTGTCTAAAATAAAATTTAAAAAGTGGAAGAAATTGTGTCGGGCCCAGTAATTATGCCTCTGTCACCTCTCCCTCTTCCCACATTTGGACCCCCAGCAGCAGAAATGATAGACATCATTTTCATGTTAACTGTTCCATTAAAAGAGAGTGATTATGTTAAGCTGAGTGAATGAGTTGACACTAAGAATCAACACCTCCCAAGCAGCTGTGAAAACATTTAGAATACATTCATGTACCAAATGACTAAGTGAAAGGGTGCGGGGGGGGGGAGGGTATGTGCAGGTTGGAGATGTATTTAAAAAAGATAAAGCAAGGGGAAAGATATCTCTCTCCACTCCTTGTTGTGTGCATAAAGAATGGCTGGATGGATGGTGGTGGAGGTGCAGAATTATAAACCTGCACACAGCCGTGGATGTTCTTTCACAGCATTATGCGATTCTAAAGGAATGCAAGAATGAAGCTGAATCAAGGAAGCCTATCTTTGCATTGTGCCTGCATTTTGGAGCATAAAATAGTCACACTTCAAATGTTTCACATTTGGGAATAACAACGGCTACAGCAACAATATAACAAATGATTTCTTGGCACCTGTCCGGTGGGGAGGTTTGGAGGGAAATAAGCAGATGCTTATTAGGCAAGCCAAAAATTTTAGCTACAAATGCAGGAATTTTCTCACAAGGCTGTTGTTCAAAGAAAGGCGTTCGGATGATGATCTTATTGTGTTTGAAAGCTGGACTGGAAGCTGCCCTGAGCTTTTTGGAAAGGCATGATAAAATAGTTTGAAATAAATCAAAAATCAGTAAGAACTAATTCCTTGTTAACAAGCAAAGCTGTGACCAAACTCTTGGCCACTGGTTTAGGTGGTGGAAACCGCCATTGGCAAAAGATTGCTGCATTGCAGGGGGTTGGACTCGATGACCTCATGGTCCCTTACAACTCTACAAATTGTTTATGATTTTATGATTCTGTCTCCCCCTCATGCTCCAGATAGGTAGATTGATAGAAGCAGTGTTCTGACGTTTTCTCCTAACCTGCATCAGTCTACTTTTGCAATAATAATAATAAATCAACCCAGTGTTACAGCATGTCATGGGTTGATGGTTCCTGTGCCCCCATATCCAGCATCCTTATGTTCTCCAGACATGTTTGGAGTACAACTCCCATCAGCTAGCTGGGGCTGATGAGACTTGCAGTACAGCAACATCTGGCAGAGATTGGCAAGGGCTGCTACACAGCATCACCTTAAATCAGGGACAAGGAACTTCAGAACCAGGGGCCAGATGTGGCCTCTCTGTTGGGCCCTTGGGCCCTTCCCCCATCCCACACCCCTCACTGGCCCTGCTGTGGGCACTCCGCAGGTAGTTTTGCCTGGCTGGAATGTGCTCTTGGACTGTGATCATTTGCCATGCTCATTCAAATGGGGGATGGACAGGAAGGTGATAGCTCAGTGGGAGACCATATCTGCTTTGCAGGCAGAAAGTTCCAGGCTCAATCTCCAGCAACTCCACATAAAGTGGGAAAAGATCCCTGTGTGGAACACCAGAGGGTCATTGTTAGTCAGAGTAGACAATACTGAGTCAGATGGAACAATTGTCTGAATATAAGGTAGCTTCCTGTGCTCCAATAATCTCCAGATTCTAGAACTTTGCACAGTTAGGGTTGAGAATCTGGTCTATGAAAGCTTCCCCTCCACAAATGTCCATGAAAATGTGTGGTCAATGGGGCTGGGAACAGCCATGCAGGCATGACCCTCTGCTGCTACTTTCATCTAGTGCCATTTCAGTCTGACTTCTGATCAGGGCTTGGGAAGCAGATTGTTTGGGTTGTCCTCTTGGATGACCTCGGAAGAGACCAGAAGAGCCTGATAAGTCTCTTGGATCTCACAGAGACTTTTGATACCATTGACCATGGAATCTTTCTGAGCCACCATTGTGGAATGGAAGTCAGGGCATTGTTTTAGAGTGGTTCTACTGCAAGCTGGATGGCAGATTCCAGAAGGTGGTGCTGGCAGACTGCTGCTTTTCCCTATGGGAATTTCCCTGCAGGTTTCCGTCTATCTCCCATGCTTTGTAATCCTGCTACACCAAATGCCCATGATGTTCCGTTTTGATTGTGAAAATTGATGTTTTGAAGGGTCCATGAAATACCTTCTGGCTTTTCACAGTGTTTGGGCCTGTTTCCAGTCATGGTCCATCCAATCTGCAGCTCCTTCAGCGCAACTTCCAAGGGCATTGCTGATACTTTCTTTTTCACTGGGAGCTTTCTTTTTCATTGCTGGGAGCTGATACTCTTGTGAATACACATTAAAAGACTCCTTTTAAAACACTTTTGTTCCTTGCTATTGCTTGCCTTTAAAAACAACTGCAGATTTAAAGGATTCTTAAAACCCCATTGATCAGCATGGAGATAGTTTTAGGGGGTGCAAGGGGGGAAAGGCAAGGGTTCTGTGAAAATCACCTTTCTCCCTCCATCAGGGAACATCTCCTTTCACAATGGAAGGGCGTGTCTGGATCCAATTGTGGGAATGTTAAGGAAGGTAGGAGAGGATATATTGTTTAGATATTATCCCTCACCACTCATGCTAGTGAGTAAACAGCAGAGCACATTCCCTTTGCAACTTATTGGAAGCAAGTTGATGATTCGTTAGAATCCTTTAATTAAGCAATCCAGCCTGGCTTGTCCAGTTTGGATTGTGTCTGGTAAGTTTCCCCTTGATTTCCCTCTTAAAATAATAGTAACACAACACAGCCTTCTTTAAAAGTAAGAATAAAGTTTTACTCCCATTCAGTTCACAGCAGTAATCTGAAAGCAGGTTTTATCTTGTGGTTACAGTGAAAAGAAGTCTGAGCTACATCTCAGATGTTCTGCTTGTGGGCTCCATCCTTTGTGAAGGTCCAGCCATGTGCTAGCCAAGAGCCAGGAGAGTCCAAGAGTAAGAAAGTAAGAGTCCAAGAGAGAGATGGTTAAGTGGCCAGTGCTTTCATCTGGTCAACTTGGGTCACAACCATCTACCTGGTCACACACAGGGAGAGGAAGCTCCAGGACAGGTATGACAGGAAGTCCTCCCTGTCTGGAGCCGCATTCCCCCGTGTGTTCATTCTAGGGAACAGGAAAATGTTGGACTTGACTGCTCTAGTTTTCCACACCAATACCACCATCCATGTTGCTAGTTCTGTTGTTTTGTTCTGCCTTCTTTCCCTGGACTCTTCGGAACAGCCTTTGCTGGCTGGAACACACCTGTATTTTATTTTTGCAACTAGTTAGCATGAAACATTACTATGATGGGTGAGACAGGAAATTAATGTGAGATTATGGGCTTACCCGTGAGATGTTTTTCTTGTACCTTATGCCAACGTAACCAGCTGTGTGGGACCTTGTCTTTATGGACTGCCAGCCCAAGGAATTCAGATAAACATCATAAAGGATATTTAAACAAATCTTTCAGCAAAACATGGTTAATACAAAATAAATAAATAGCCACCTGGAGGCAATCCATCCTTAAAAAAAACCCACTAATTTAAACTCTCAAAATAGCATACCTACCAGCCAATAGATAATGGATACTTTTACTGCCAGGCATGGCAAAGGAAGGAAACTGATACTCCTCCTCTTTTTCTTCAGAGACGGGCTTCTATTGCACATTGTTTTTTATGATTGTTGTATGTATTCATTTAAAAAGCTGTAAAATAAATATAATAACAGTAGAGAACAAAGAGATTCTATGACAGCTGCCGCATACCAAGCATTCTTCTTAATCGAGCTCTGCTATAAGTTAATGTTTCTATTATAACACAGAGTATCTACAGAGTCTTCATTATTGGCAAAATACAGGATGACTCTTGCGTGTCCTCCCTGGAGAGACAGTAGACGCGAGGCTTCTTACACTGGTGCTCTTCGTTCAAATCTTCCCTTCATTAAAAACTTTCAGCATAAAATAACATAAATGACGGCAAAATATCAAAAGAAGAAGAACCCGTGAGGTAGGTTAAAATGGGGAATTAGTGGGTTTATTGGGGTGACCGGATAAAAGACCGTATTTTTTTGCACCATAACACTCCCTTTTTTCCTCCTAGAAAGTAAGGGGAAATGTCTGTGCGTGTTATGGAGGGGATGCCTACGGGTGGCGGGGGGGATCTGCTGCAGTCGTGAGCAGAGGATCCATGGTTCCCCTTCCTTCCCTCCTCCGTGGCTCACTTTGAAACAGCAAAGCCGGAGAAGAGCCTCTGAGTGGGGAGGAGAGAGGGACAGAGAGCCTGCTTCTTTAAAGGAGCAAAGCGGGAGAGGAGAGGAGCCACTTACACGAGTGTAAGCGGCTCCTGTCCGGTTGGTTCCTTTAAAACAAGCAGGCTCTCTGTCCCTCTCTCCTCCCCACTCAGCTTGCTACATAGCAGCAAAGTTTTTCAGCTTGCTAAGCCGGGGATGAGCGGGGAGGAGGGAGAAAAGCAGAGCCTGCTTGCTTTAAAGGAGCAAAGTGGGAGAGGAGAGGAGCCTTCTCCCCTTATACCCCTCTTCTGCATTATTAGCAGCATCCTTCTCCACCCACCCCACGCATGTTCCTTCTCCCCTTAAACCCCTCTTCTGCATTATTAGCAGCATCCTTCTCCACACACCCCACACATGCTCCTTGTCCCTTGAGTGTTTTTCCTTCCCTCCCCACTTAAAACGTGGTTACAAAGCACGGATCCACATGGATCCTCAGGATTTTTGTATTGCACCAAAAAAAGCATGCACCCACTGTTGCCTGGAGCCTCAGTGGTGCAAAAACGTGGTTACAAAGCACAGATCCACATGGATCCTCAGGATTTTTGCATTGGGCTACTCCAAACTGTCAGATCACATGTCTGTGGCCACAGCGTGAACCACAAAACTCATACATCCACTGTTTCGTTTAGATTTTTTTTTCTTGTTTTCCTCCTCTAAAAACTATGTGCGTGTTATGGTCGAGTGCGTGTTATAGAGCGAAAAATACGGCAATACTTTGCTTTTCTCTTAGGAAAAATGAACGATCAAGGAATTAGTGTGACTTCCAAGAAAATTCTGTTTCAGTGATTTCTTTACCTGAATTGGTCCCTCAGGTACTTTGGTGTGATTTTCTCTCAGGAGGACAGAACACCCCAAAACATTCAGCTCCCGGATATGCTAGCAACAGTACCAGTCAGAAGTTGACTGTAATATCATGGGCAGCCCAACAGTGATTGTTGTCCATCGCTGCTGAAAGTATCACAGGGCAGTGATTTGGCACATGCAGGTCCACATTCATCAACCACCATCCTTCCTGTAGGGTACAAAAGAACCGGGGGCGGTGGACAGGTGTAGGCCATGGGTTATGGCTTAGCTACCCCTACTCTAGAGCAATACACTATGAACTGCCTCTCCCCGTGTGAACCAACTATGTGATTACCATCTGAGGCCCTTCTTCATATGCCCCCTCCACAGAAGGTCCTGAGGGGCCTTTTCTGTGATGGCCCTCCATTTCTGGAATGCTCTCCCTAAGGTGGCTTGCTTGGCTCCTATCTTTTATGTGGTAGGCAAAAAATCTTCAACCAGGCTTTCAGCTGTTAATCAATCTATGGTGGGGTGTTGTATTCCCCCCTGCATTTTACTATGACTATGTTATGTATTTTGTTTTTTAAATTGCAAACCACCCTGTGAAGGTTGGTATATAAATTTAATTAATTTAACAACAACAGTAACTAATAGTGTTGTAGCCTTTTTGTTGTTTTGTGTGTGCTGTGTTCAGGGCAATGGGGTTAGCAGTTCTGGGATGATGGCTAGATGCTCACCAGTCTTCCCACAATTCTACCTCCACCCACCATGTTCTCAGGCACAGTTGCTCAGGTACAGGGACACACACTACAGTGGTACCTCGGGTTACATACGCTTCAGGTTACAGACTCCACTAACCCAGAAATAGTACCTTGGGTTAAGAACTTTGCTTAAGGATGAGAACAGAAATCATGCTCCGGCAGCGCAGCGGGAGGCCCCATTAGCTAAAGTGGTGCTTCATGTTAAGAGCAGTTCCAGGTTAAGAACGGATCTCCAGAATGAATTAAGTTCTTAACCCGAGGTACCACTGTATTGTGCATCAATTTAAGCTGTGCAAATGCAGTGCAGATACCAGTCACATTGCTTCAGTGTAAAGGGATGTACATATGAATCCTTTCCACCTGCACACTTCTTACTGGAAGATGGGATCATCCCAGAAGTGGAACTAGAGACACAGCAGTAAATTTGTGGCATATACGGGCCAAATATAGAGTACTCCTTCAGCTACTTCCAAGGTTCAGCTGATGAAAGTGAAATGGATTGTGCTTTTCAGACTATAGTAAAATGGTTTCACGTAGGAATGAGTCACTCCGGCACAATACTGAAGAAATCACTTACGAAACAGAACTTTTAAAACTTTCATAAATGACTTATTAATTCTGGTTTGGCTTCCATTAACATCAATTGCATTTTTTTCTCTTGTTTTGCCAGGCCCATTCTTCCTGCATTAGCTACAAGAACTGATTGCTTCATCTTATTTAGAACTCTCTAATGTGGAAGCCAGATAATAGCCGTAAAAGAATGACTCTGTTTCACAGCTCACTAAATCATGGATCCTCGTGCACCATGAAGTTTTGGCTGCCCTTTCGAAGAGGGCTCTTTGTTACTTTACAAAAAAAGGTCAATATACCAAAAAAGAAAGGGAAAAACTTTCAAAAGTTTTCATATATTTATATAATTGGAATTCTTGCTGACCAGTACTATTAATATTTTTATGGATGTTTTTCCCCCTTCCTTCTATGGATTTGGTACATTTTCCCCAGTTCAGCTAAGCCTGCTTGCCCTTTAGGTACACCCCCAGCTATCTTGCTCATTCCCAGTAAATTCTTACCAGTGTACCCAGGGGTATCTCACCAATGTTACTAGTTTTCAGACCATCCACAAAACACTAGAAGAGGGCAAGTTCTTTTTTCACCCACCTCAAAATGGTAAAGTCTGCCCTAGCAGGAGAACAACTATGGACTCAGCTATACAGCTGCAAATAAAACATTTTAAGTGTATTGTAAACTGCAATATACAAATGTGACACTAGATGGTGACAGTGAGCTATGGCAAATTCAATATATTTTTCAAAACGTTTTTAAACAAAGCATTTTCGCAGCTTTTTTATATAGTTGTGTGTGTAGATTCCACCCCAGTCTGTCGTTCAGAA
Source organism: Podarcis vaucheri (assembly GCF_965113315.1). NCBI lineage: Eukaryota > Metazoa > Chordata > Lepidosauria > Squamata > Lacertidae > Podarcis > Podarcis vaucheri. The sequence goes on from NC_138759.1 coordinate 73,179,919, forward strand.
AGTTTGCAAGCTTCATCCCCTCAGGGGAGGCAACAATGCCTGCAACTTGCTTCCAAGTCTGGCAGAAAATTAACATGCTGGGGTCTTCTTCTTTCTTTTTAAAAAACCTGTTTTAAAGGTTCCCTGAACAAAATTTTTTGGATGAATCTGCTTGCAATAGGCAGAATTAAGGCACTCTGATAGGGCTCTTTTTTCTGCAAATTCTATCCACTTCTGTGAAAACAAAACACATAAAGCCATTTAAAAATTCCCAATTATTGTCAGTGCAGGGGCAGCGAAACTGTGGATTTAACAAACATTATTTGGATCCCGATATTAATAATAATAATAATATCAACAACAACAACAACAGCAATGGAATCAGAATGATACAGAGAGGATCTGGTTGCTTCCCAGTGCAGCAGATACAGAGAGATGAATATTGTGGTTGAGGTATACAACATATATAATAGGGATTTCTTTTACAATCAAGCGGTGTGTATTTTACTAAATAAATAAATGTTGCATGCCCGAAGAGGAATGCCTAGTTGCATTTCAAGAATCCTCTGAACACCAAAACTAAAGATAATTGAGAAAGAAGAAAATCATGCTCTCTTTGTTGTGTCAGGATCAGTCAAATGGTCTGAATGGGTTAACAACTGCTCAGCGTAATGTGTTGGCTGGCGCATGCGTAGAACAGCGGAGATCCTACACTAGTTGCATTCTCTCTGGTCATAACCAACCATTAATTACTCTGCATGATATCCATTAAAATGAGTGGGAGACCATCCAGAGCTGGAGCATTGTAGTGCTCTTTAGTAACATATTTTGTTCAGCTTCCATTCAATTCAGTGGAATAACCTCCCTTTTACTGGTTGTTTCAATAAGAAGACCCCATGAATCCCATCTGACACATGAAAACAAGATACCAACATTCCTGGGGTTCACTTGTCTTAGTGAGTTGATAGCTGAGCTGGGATGTTGGTGCTGAATTCTCAGTTCTCTTTGCAACCTAATTGGAAGCTCTGTTTTGTTTTGGGTTTTTTATTCAGCATGCATGTGCTTATAGATTTGGCCTATAAAGCTCTAAGGCTGCAAACTTACATATACTTACTTGGAGGTGAGCTTCATGTCTACATAGGGAGTCAAACCCTCCTCTCTCAGGTCATAATCCAACAATCTAACCATTATACTGCTCTGGGTGCTTCATTGTATTTTGCAGTTTCATTGGAACTTGAACTAAGATGTTGCAATGCGACAGGATATCAGTGTGAAAGAAGAGCATAATGGAATGACCAACTCTCTGTTCCTCTTCTTATTGGTAGGATGAGGACTGATATAACTCAGGGACTATGTGAAACCCATCAAAGTACAGTACCTGCTGTCGAGAGCTGTTGGGTCTTCTTATAATAGGCCTGGTTTAGAAATACAATTTGTAGCTATTAATGCAATTCCTTGGATCAGGCAGAAGACCATGAGGGGGCAGGGAAGCTTGTTATACAAACTTTTCTCTAACTACGTCGAGCATTCAATCCCCTGACTGCTACGGTGTGTTTTGTAGAGAACAGAATCATTATTTACATTTGAAACAAAGGGCTTTGTGGCATGAGGATATTCTGTATCGAGCTCTAAATCTTGTGTACGATTCCTGTTGCCTTAACTTTGTTTTGTCAGGGTAAAACTTTGACTGATCAGTTTCTCCTTTTGTGCCTATTCCCCTTGCCTTTTGCTTGTAATCTATTATTAAAAGGTATATTTGAATTTGGGAAGGACACACGTTTTTCTTTTATTGACAAAATCCAGTACTTAAAAGAAGTCTAGGAAGACTATAAATCCGAGGAATCAACTATAAACCTGAGGTGTATATGATTATGTTACAATCACAGGGGTACGTGGTGGTTGTTTGTTTGTTTTTTCCATTAGGGAGAGGGGAAGGAATCCATAATGAAGCATTCTATCAGTTTTGTGCAGTGTTTTACACTGAAATGAACATGATTCCTGTAAGCATTATATGTTGCTTAAATGGCATTTTTATCTCCAGGGACTCAGCTACATTGGCAAAGAAAAAGCGCTTTATCTGTTTTGTATATGCATTTTAACGCTGTGACACCAGATGGCACTGTGGAGCTCCGTTTTCCCCAACCCAATTTCTCATACAAAGTTTACAACGTGTTAAACTGAAACGCTTCTTTGATGTGTCTAGGTCCAGCCCTGGATTCTCAAGACCTCATAGAGAACCAGCAGCTCAAATCCTCAACATGACTACACATTTTATTGCAGTGCCCCAAGACAGCATAGGAATATAACAATTGGCCTTTGCGCTTGCATCTCTAGGTGGATCGGGGCAAGGGGCATCCCATGCAAATGCTGTGTGCACAATTCCCTTTCCTCATCTACCAGCCTGTCTGCGCCCCTGCTGGATTTATTCCCTGTGCGCTCCCTCTCTTCACAAAACACCAGACTGACACGTTCAAGGCCTTAACTAGGGCTGCAATGCATAGGTCTTGAGCAGCGCTTAAGTCTCTTGCGTCACCACAACAGTCGTTATTCGTTAACTCATAATCTGCCTTGTAGAAGAGAAATCTTTCCACAGGGGAATTCAGCAGAAATAAAGCAACAGTGAAATGTACACTACAGCCATGGAGCAAAGGTTAACATATTTCTGTGGTATATTACAGAAATATACCACAAGTCCAAAACCAAGTCGTGTTGGACATGTCCTGCACATGTCCTCCAATGCTTTATTGATTTGCCACTCAATACCCATCATCATGCCAAATTGAGCTGCTATTGGAACTTGGGTGTAGATCTGCATACCATCCAACATTTCTGCAACATAAAAATAGGGAAGTCCTATTTAATAATGGTAATTGTTGTTGTTGTTGTTTTACTATTTATACTCCACTCCTCTGACTGGGTTGCCCCAGCCACTCTGGGAGGCTTCCAACATATAGAAAACCATAACAGAATATTAAATATTTTTGTAAAAAAACTTCCCTATACAGGGCTGCCTTCAGATGGCTTGGGGGGTCGGATAACTCCAAACCCTCCAACATTTCTGCAATGAAAATAGGGACTTCCTAAGGAAAAGCGGGACATTCTGGGATCAAACCAGAAACTGGAATGGCTTCTGTAAATCTAGGCTTGTCCCTGGAAAACAGGGGCACTTGAAGGGTCTGGATCTGGGGTTTGTATGTGACAGGACTACACAACAACAACCCAGGATCTCATTAGAACCTGATTAGAACTTGGAAGTTTCAGTGCTTCAGGAGGCCTGCTTATGTGGACTGCATCACACATATACATGGAACATTGTGTGTGTGTGTGTGTGTGTGTGTGTGTGTGTGTGTGTGTGTTAAGTATCAGTATATGTGGGACTCCACTATATGTCCTTGTTCCTAGTTTTTTTCCTATTTTGCTTGTAGTCTCAAGTTAGCCTCCACAAAGAAAGTCCATTTTTAAGTATTGTATGGAAAGCAGAGAATCCCTTGTGTCTGCTGAATTCCTTTCATCATGGTGGCTGTAAAGGATTGAAAATGAAGTAAAAGAGCTGCTTCACACTGTCACAATCTCATTGATCTGAAAAGCACCAAAAATGCAAGTGATGATCTAAAAGGATATTGCTCTTTCAGTTTCAATGATTGTGATTTGCATGGCCTTTTTGTTTCTCGTGTGTATGTGTGTGTGTGTGTGTGTGTAATAAATCCAAAACGAAGACAACTGAACTAATATGCAGAAATTGTGGTAGAATGCAGCTTCCTTTTAGTATATTATAAACATGCATTCTGTTTTTATCCCCCCCTCCAGTCGTCTTAAAGCACATTGTTATCTTAGCCTTTGAAATGTAAAAATACAGGGACATCAAAGAAATATTGTGATGGTCAAAGGAACGTAGAAAAAGAGACTACATAATAAATACTTAACACCAGAGATTTGCTTCATGCCTCATGAAGCTATCCATTGTAGCAATAGAGTTGGAAAACAAAGCATGAAATTGTTTGTAGAGGAGTCAATACACTGCATATTAAACGTTCGCCTGCATTTTGCAATTGAGGAATCATGCTTGAAATTGTAGATCTTGCTTTGGGTTTACAAACTAGTCCTTTGATATGTGAGGGGAAAGGCAATAAAATTAGTTGAAGGGTGGGATTGTGGCGTAGGCAGCTGGATCCAAACAACCCAAACTTCACATCACCATACTTAGAAACCATGTGCATTTACCCCACGGTGAAAAATTGTACATGTGGGACTATGTTGCCAGTTTTCAACTATTTTAACAGCCCTGGGAAGTCAAATGGAGAACAACCATTCACCCTATTCAATGATTATATGACAAAGGGTAATTCTTTTCACTGCAGGGAAGTAGATTTATGTTCAGAAACAGGAAGAACTTCATAACCAAAATAGGAATTAACTAATGGAACAAGCTAGTTAGAGATGTTGTAGAATATTATTTCTTTGACTGTAGTATACCTTATACAATTATACCCCAGGGACATACTATGTTTAAGATGTTCTGCCATAGTGCAGTGTGGGAGGGGATAGGACAGGCCATAGACCACATGGGTTGCTAAGCACTGTATATTTAAGGCACTGCCTTCCCCTCAAAGAATCCTGGGCACTTTAGGTTACCACTCACAGAGTTACAATTTCCAGGAACCCTTAACAAACAACACTGCCCAAAATTATTTGAGGGGTGTGTGATTTTGTGTGCTTTGAATGTGCTTTAAAGGTACAGTGTCCACAGAACTACAATTATACAGGAAGCTCAATATTCTCTAAAGCAAATGGCAGCAGCTCTCCTTGGTTTCAAGAAGGGTATTTTTCCAGCCCTAGTTGGAGATTCCAAGGACTGGACCTGGGAGCTTCTACATACAAAACATGTGCTCTAGCGCTGAGCTAAAACCATAGGTGTAAACTTTCAGATTTGAAAATAAGGGATCAGCAGCCTCGAAAATAAGGGAACAGCAGCCAAAATAAGGGATCAGCAAAGAGATTGCTCTCCTATAGCAAGCCTACCTCCTCCACATTCATACGTGGGATTTGACTCAAGTCATGACTGGAAAGGTTTGCAGTTCCAAAAACATAGGTGTGCACTGCCTCGAAATAAAAAGAAGTGAACAAAAGAAGGCTCACTAGGGTGGCATTGCTGAAAAACGTCAACTTTGTAACCATAGCATCAATCACATGCACCACAAGGCCTATGCAGCCTCAACTTAAGATGGCTCCCTGGCCTGGCTTTGCAGCAGCACGTGCAACAAAACGGTGTCCAGCGTTCAAAAACCTCCTCAGCTTGCATTAACTAGCCACATACACATGAGGTGGTGGCAGCAACTCTTTCAGTTGCTCCCTGCTTTCACAGAGAGAGGATGTATTTTTCTTTGCTGTCTGCGTAGTAAGAAATAAAGCATAGCGATGCAGCCATAAATCTCATCACTTCCCTGTGCTGGAAACTCTGCTGAATGGGGGAGGGGTTTGGTGCTTACACCCTGTTTGAAATTGTCTTACAATATAGGTGTCATGGACTGGTTGGACACAGATGAATGGTGGGAGGAACCAGCTGGGGAACCACCAAAGGAAGAAGGCTCAGAGCCCAGGAATTGGTGGTGGCATGACAATGAGTGGTCAGATGGAGAAGACTGGCAAGAGGAGGTGTCAGAAGCTGAAAAGTTAACAGGGCTTAGTAAGCTGGGAGAGTCTGTGGCAGAGAGCAGTCAAGAATCAGAGGCAGAAGCTGAAGCAGGAAAGTGGGAGGAGGGATGTCAACAGGCAGAGATGAAGAATCACAGGTGTGTCCCCCCTCCTGCTGTAACAAGGTACCCTAACCCCTTAACTCCCAGCACCAGAAGAGGCATGAAAAGGTCAGAGGTTGGCTGCACAGAGGCACAGTCTCTGATTGTTGGGAGAAAGCCCTGAGGAAGCGGTGCGGTGACTTTCAGTCTCGGCAACTGGTTTTCATGGAGGAAGACCACTGGAAATGAGCAGTTCTGCTCATTAGTCACGACACCCAACCAAGTCTGTGGAGCTCATGTTTTTGCTAATAAAGAGTTAACTCCATCTGTGAACCATGTGATTACTGACCAGCACACTCCTGTGACAATAGGTACTTTATTCATTGATTGATTTCTCGAATTTCTACTCTGGATTTCTACTTAGAGTATAACTAAGGCAGTTTCAAAGCAATAAAACAATAAACAACAACAATGAACACTAGAAAAGCCTGCCAAATTAGGTCAATGGCTCTCCAGTCCAGTTCTCACAGTGGTCAGTCAGATGCCTGTGGGAAACCTGCAAGCAGCATTCGAACACAAGAGCTCGCTCCCTTATGAGTTCCAGTACCTGGTATTCAGAAGCATTATTTCATCCTACCATGGAGGCCGTATTCATTGATAACCTTCTCCTCCTTGAATTTGTCCAATCCTCTTTTAAAGCCATCCAAGTTGATGGTCCTCAGTGCCTGCTGTGGGAACGAGTTCCAGAGTCTATCTGTCCTAAATCTTCCAACATTCAGAATCATAGAATCATAGAATCATAGAATCATAGAGTTGGAAGAGACCACAAGGGCCATCGAGTCCAACCCCCTGCCAAGCAGGAAACACCATCAGAGCACTCCTGACATATGGTTGTCAAGCCTCTGCTTAAAGACCTCCAATTCAGCTTCCCTGAGTGTCCTCTGTTGAAATATATGGATGCAAGGGGAAAGCAGACGTTAAGAGCATGGGAAGCAGCGTTGATCTGTGTCGAACCACTGGTTCATCTAGTGCACTATTGCCTACACTCACTGGAAACAATTCTTCAGAGTTTCAGTCATGGAGATGCCAAGGATTGGATATGGGACCATCAGAAAATGAAGCATGTGGTCTACTACTGAGCTATGATTCTTCCCCATCTGCATATATCTATATATCGCCATGTATTTAAATACATATCTCTCTCTACCTGCTTCGCTGCATAGTACACATACTAGGAAATTGTTGTTGACTTTGAGCTCCCATATACATGTGGCCAAAGAGACACATGCCCAAATCATATTGCAGGATGATGTATGCATTTTCTGTAAACTTATGCAAATCTTTGTGAAGGACTGGGGGCAAAGCCCACATTCTCTCAAGCTGCTAACACAAGTGGTGCTAAGTACATATTTAAAAGTAGGAGTAGCAAACTATATTTCCCAAGGCATTTAATGCTTAGTTGTTTCATCCTTGCATTTGTAGAAACCCATGTCCATATGCAGACTGCAGCCTGCCTTTTCTGAAGGCTGAGAAAGTTCCCTCATCTGTGTTCAAACTGCTTTCTCCCTAAGTTGGCAATATTACCTTTCTTTCATACCTTCACACGCTTGCGTTTGCTTCATGCGAGACAGTGTCATTTCAGCGATGCAATTAATCCTTTATTCTGCTCTTCATCTGAATCACAGGCATCCACAAAGCTGCCTGTGATTGCAGACTACATCTTAGAATACTTTTTCACTTCTTATTGTCTCACACCATTTCCCCTATTCCTCTTGACACTTTCAGATGATTTTTGACATCTGAGAAAATATATACATCCAAATTATTAGAATGTCACTGCCTGGTCTCTGCCCGAGTCAGCCACAAGACGTATAAAAGAGCATTAGAGTAAGAGGAAATTAAAAGGCAATGATATATGATCTCCTTTCTATGTTATTTATTGAAAGATCAGGTGAATGTCAACTAGAAAACACTTTTGCCTTTCTGGCTTGATTTTTGATCAAGCAATTTCCACGTTGATATTCATGTCAGCATATTTTTAGTATCCCTGCAAATTCAAAATTGACTGTTCTCTATGTGTCAACTTGGGTTATTCGAGGCAAATTGCCACTATATTTTAGTTCCTTGTCATTGCTAGAATGATACCCCCCCCCAATACACCGTTCTTGTGAGCTGTTGAAAAGAAGAAAAAACCTTCTCCAACTCCTAGGTATCAGAAGCCGCTTTGCCCTCTTCTTCTTCCTTGTTCTACTGAGTATGTGCTACAGGGACAATAAAATAAAAATGCCTCTTTGCCTTTTCTGCCCTAACTCATTGCACGCATTGTGGGATGGGAAGAGAACAGCACAATACTAGGTTGCGAGCTGTGATCATGGTAATACTTAGCATTTAAATGAAAGGCTGGAGTATTTCAAAGCACATCAAACACATTGTCTTAATATGATCAGTACTATTGACTTATTATATAAGTATTACCAAATAAATAAATAAATAGTAAGTCTCTAAGTATTACAGTGGTACCTTGGTTGTCGAACGGCACGGCTCTCGAACAAATCGGCTCCCGAATGCTGCAAACCCTGAAGTGAGTGGCTTCCGTGGCTTCTGGTTGAGTGCAGGAAGCTCCTGCAGCCAATCGGAAGCAGTGCCTTGGTTTTCGAAAGTTTTCGGGAGTCAAACGGACTCCTAAAATGGATTTAGCTCAACAACCAAGGTACCACTGTGTTACCTAAGATACCTCAGGTTACGAACTTAATTCGTTCCGGAGATCCGTTCTTAACCCAAAACCGTTCTTAACCTGAGGTGCGCTTTTGCTAATGGGGCCTCCCACTGCTGCCGCACCGCCGGCGCGCGATTTCAGTTCTCACCCTGGGGTAAAGTTTGCAACCTGAGGTAACTACTTCTGGGTTAGCGGAGTTTGTAACCCAAAGTGTTTGTAATCACCACTGTATAGTGGTACCTTGGATTACAGACACTTCAGGTTACAGATGCTTCAGGTTACAGACTCCGCTAACCCAGAAATAGTACCTCGGGTTAAAAACCTTGCTTCAGGATGAGAACAGAAATCATGCAGCAGCAGTGCGGCGGCAGCAGGAGGCCTCATTAGCTAAAGTGGTACCTCAGTTAAGAACAATTTCTGGTTAAGAACGGACCTCCGAATGAATTAAGTTCTTAACTCGAGGTACCACTGTATTATCCACATGATTTCAGCTTGCCAGGCAGAACAATCTGCCCTCTCCTTCTGTTGTGTTCTGTCCTGGGGTTTCTCAGGACCCTCCGAGCCAATTTGGGGGGATGCGGGTGGCACGCAGTGGGAGGAGATGGGGCTGCAGAAACGGAAGTCCTTGCAAGGGCTTCCACTGTTGGAATTCATCAGTTCTTTGACCATAAGCCATAGTAAAACTAAAATATCATAGAAAATAAAATCCCAGAATGATACAAACATACAGAGAAGAACCATGATTCGGTAAGCAGGGTACCAGTTAGTAAAACAAGATGTCAAACTTGTCTCAAGAGGGTCAGGGGGAGAGAGGAGGCAGTCCTTTGTGTCAGCATCTCCACTCGGCCAAGCTGATAAAGCCTCATTAGCCTCCAGCTGAGCCTTTGATGAGGCTCCAAGGCACATTCTCCATCCAGCAGAGTTCCCAGCACAGGGAAGAGACAAGAGGTTTGGGCTACAGTGTAAAGAGTTTTATTTCTAAGCTACACACTCAGAAAAGACATCCTCTTTCTATGGAAGCAGAGAAGATACTGGAACAAAGGAGCAAAGGAAACAGGAAACCACTAACGTCACATCCCGTTTCCTTTCCCATGAGACTCAAACAGCCTGGAAGGTCTCTGGAATGTAAACAGAGTCCTGTGACTCCAAGCAGTTGCACAGTGATAAGAACAGAAACTAACACTTTGTACTAGTTGCAATCCTTGTGCTGAGAGCACCCTTATGAGCATTACATTGGCTATAACCCTTTCCTTCCAAACATTTAGAAAGGAAGTTTATTTTTTTATTGGGAAAAGTGAGCAAAGCTACACCTGAGAAAAAAGGGAAATAAGTTGTCTTTTCATGTTGTCTTTAAACATATGTGTATATATGTGGGTGTGTTTCTGGCTAGCTTTACTTACTTGTTCAAGAGGAAGTAGGAGGACAAACTACAATCTCTTTGTTTCCATCACCTCATCTACAGATGTGGGGAAGTCCTGTCTACAGTGGTACCTCGGGTTAAGTACTTAATTTGTTCCAGAGGTCCGTACTTAACCTGAAACTCTTCTTAACCTGAAGCACCACTTTAACTAATGGGGCCTCCCACTGCTGCTGCGCCGCAGGAGCACGATTTCTGTTCACATCCTGAAGCAAAGTTCTTAACCTGAAGCACTATTTCTGGGTTAGTGGAGTCTGTAACCTGAAGCGTATGTAACCCGAGGTACCGCTGTACTGGGGTCACTGCTGGTTACTAAGAGGGACAGGGACTTGGTGGCAGGGAGGTCAGCAGGGTGTGGACACAGTGGACGGGAGCAGCAGATTGGCTCCACCTATGTCCCTACATCATGCCAGTCTCGCCATCATCTCACCCCTCCCACTTTTTCTCTCAGTAACTGGCAATGCCCCCAATATTGGGAAGCCAGGTAAGCAGCACAGCCCCTGATCCACCTTGCCAACTGCTACTGATCTGGTTTGACCACTTTCCCCTTTATCCCTGTGGTCATAGAAAATGTGGTCAAGGGAAGAGATAGGCCATGTGAACCTGGTTCTGTGTGGACTGTTAAGTCAAGCGTTGAACTGTGAGCAAGTGCTAAGTGAAAGGACAAACCCTGGCAGCGAAGAATTGGTCTGGACCAAAGTACTTCACTTCATGATTACAAAGCTGATGTGGTACAATTGCCCCAAAGTGCTACTTAGCGGTTGATGTTAAATAAAAATGAAAGGTCAGAACATTTCTCGCTCTCGCAGAAAATTTCCAGGGGTATGCGCTCTAAAGCAGTAAAGTAAGTAAGTAAGTAAGTAAGTAAGTAAGTAAATATTGGCGATACGAAATGATGTCAAAATGCTGTTCAAAATTACAATCATCTCAATCCTTTTTGGAGTTCTTAAAATGGCTACACAGCTGCTACAGTTTTAGACAATTAACAATATCACATCTCTACCAGGCAAATCAGTGCTTAAGGTACAGTTCAGCTCATAATTTTTTGGCAACAAAAATATCAGCTTCATCTGGGATATTTTCCTGGAAACTGCAAACCACTTGGTTGGCTCATTTAAGGAGACTTTGACACAATTAATGAAGGATAACAGAAATTTCAGTTGTATAGAAAGGTTCCACCGTAGCGATGCTATTAGAAAGCCTTAGCCAAAATCACTCCTGACATTTGCGATTTGAGTCTTTTTTAGATGTGTTGCAAAATGTTCTGCTTTTTGCTCTTGTACCTTCCCCTCACCCCTAAATATTTGGCTTTTTTAATATGTTGCCTCTCAAGCTACGGAAACCCAAGAAAGAGTGTTTATGATGCTATTTCCTTGTTGGTTTTGAAAAACAATTGATACAGATATTTACATTCTTACATTCCTTCTGCACACATCTTCCTCCGTCTGTTCTTTTTCGTAATGAGAAAAGTCATCAGAGATTTGCTTGCATCAACAACTGGCTGGTGGAATATCCTTCTTGAAACTTTGAGAATGGTTGTACGTGTGCAAAGGCTCTTGGGCTTGTCTTCAACAGAGCGTTGTCACTGGTTCCATCTGTAGAAAGATTTCTCTTTGTGCAACAGAACGCTTCCCCCCTGTCCTTCTCACATATCCTCTAAATCCATTTTGTGGTTTTCCCCGAGCCTCCAGAGCAGTTTTGGGGGTGCAATAGGACACACACTGGGGGAGAAGAGGGGGGAGCCATGTTGTGCCAGCTGTACTCCTTCCCCAGGCACAACTATTTCATTGAATGCCACGCTTGGATTCCATCAAAACCCCACCAAAATCCAAGTTCTTCTCTCCCTCCACTCCATTGCAAAATCACTTTTCCTCAATTAAATTCCCAAAGTGGCTTACAACAATAAATATAGCAACATTAAAACTATAACTTAAAAAATGGTATCAATATAGCCGAGAGGCCTCATCTATTGTACCTTACTGAATCCATTTATTCCCAAAAGGTCTGGGGGGAAGAGGTGCATTTTTAAGTGTCACTGAAAATCATAGAGCAGTACTTGCATAAAAAGCTGCCGCTGTTCTTTCACTCTTGTATGTGCAGAAATAAGTTTTTAAGAAGTGTTAAAAATTTAAAGTGTGGGGGCAAAGCAGCAGGAGATTGGGTAACAATGGCTATGAAATGGTATGAAACACACTGAGAAATTGGAACCGATTTCAGCCTGCTTTTTGCACTTGAAAGAACACTTTTAGCCTGAAAAAAACCCACAATTTGGGGGGGGGCAGCAAAAATTTGGCATAGCCTTTGTTGTAGCATTGATGATATTACATACATGGCAGACATTTTTAATGCTCAGAGAGTTCTTAAATATTTCCAAGTTATAATTTTATTACATCCAAAATATATCTAAGATCTGGGCTCCATAATATGCCATCATATTTTCCCTGATTCTTGGATTCTTCTCATCTGCCTTTATACAAAAAAGAAAGAAAGAAAAAAGAAAAGTCTTTTCTTCTTGATCTTGGTCCTCTCTTTGTTTTTAAAAAATGTTCAGCTGGATTCTCATATACTTAGGAACAATTGCTCAAATTCTAAGCTTGCATGTTTTTTCTAATTTCAAAATTACTTGAGCAGGTGCTTGCTATTTCTTCCTTTATAAAGTATCGTGCAATCGAATATTATCAATTCTTCTTTGTTGGTTTTTGTAGAGAGCTCACTATGCCAAAAAAAAATGCTCTATTGAAGATTCCTGGTCATACATTTCTTGTCAATGCCCCAAGACTGTTCTGGCTCCCAGTATACTGTGGATCTGACTGTGGTTAAAGCATTTCTTCCCCCTCTTCTTCATCATTTTCCAGTCTTTCCAAATATTGATTTTGAAGGTATAAAGAACAGCTAGTGCCTAATTTAAATGGCCACTTCTTTCAGCTTCCTTACACTGCTGAAAACATTATCCACTGAAGTCAATATGACTTTTGTTCATTCTGACCTCTAGTACTAGTGTACGAGAATCTCTCAGTTTGAATCCTAGACTCTCCTAATTAAATGTTTTCCACTCGGGGACACACACACACAAATAAACTGATACTTCTAACAGATTTCTTATTTATATTTAGTTGTTTATTTATTAAAAGATTTCTATACCATCCTTCACGAAATATGGTCACGGGGCACTTTACAGAAACAAGGTCATGTATAACCTAACAAGCAAGATATTAAAAGCATTATCAGACATTACATAAAGACATAATGATCAGTATCCTTTAAAATGACTATACTCAGCCCCTGAAGGCCTGACAAAGATGAGTCATGCTCCTTCACAGCATCCCTCTGAGATAGAGATCATTCCCATTTTGCTGGCAAACACTGAAAACCAAGACACAATTATTTTGCCTTAGGTCATACAAGAAGTCTATGGCTTCATCGTGACTGCAAGTGCCATCATCTCTGACTATTCGCCATATGGACTGGGGCTGATGAGAACTGGACTCCATCAACATCTACCCCAGGTTTGCCACCCCTTTTGCCACTACTTACTTGAAAATAAGGGTATGAACTATAGTAGTTCCTTTCCAAATATGTCTTCCCCAAGTGATTATACCAGCCTGTAGATTGTTACATATCATTTTCATAAGCTGTTTGGTCACAGGAAGAATGCAAAGCCTTGTTTATCTTTCTTGAGGTTATCCAGGTTTTCAACTGGCCTTTTATTTCTTGAAAGTACTAAGAAATAAGTGCTGCCTATAAAATAGACATAAGGTGGCTTCATGTTTGAGTCATTTTGATTACCCAGATGAGTTCACTAGGGGATATCAGTAGTACAATGGATCTCACGTGTTTCTTCCAAAAGAGGGCACTGCTACCCATCTCTCAAACCCAAAAGCTCTGGGTTACTTGTAGATGCATGATGCAGCAACAACACAGTAAACATCCCCGCTGCTGTACCAACAAGAGCCACTGGAAATCATATTAATAATTTTCTTTTCTTTTCTTTAATTTATGCATCCGTTGAAAGTCTTATTGTGCGGCTGTGATGATTCTGCCTGGAGCAACTAACTGGATGTGGTTTGTTGTATTGTTGTGTAGTAAATTAATTGACAGCAAGAAAGAGAGATAAAAGGGAAAGGAAATGCTTTGGGGGGAGAAGTGAAACAAGAAAATTATTCATGGTTTGTTTGTAAGTGTTTTCCTCTGCAATTGGTTAACCCATATTTACATATTAGCTACCGGGCTGAGTTCAAGGTGCTGGTGTTGTTCCATAAAACCCTATAGAGCTGAAGAACAGGATATGTAAAAGATTGTCTTATATACCAAATTGATTACCGTGCTCTGCATGTGAAGGCCTCTTGCAGATACCATCCTATCAGGAGGTCAGTTTCACCCAATGGAGATAGCTTGTTTGTATTTATTTATATGCCAACCTTTCATCTGAGGATCACAGGGTTGTTTACAGTAGAAAAACACAAAAATACATAATATAATGCCATGGCCCAACCTAGATAAGGGAAAAAAATAGTTAACTCTTTATTAAGAAACACAGCAGCTTCCATCGTGCTCTGGATACACATGTTCACATACTTCTAGCCTCTAGGCAGCTGTCCACAGGTCTGGGCCCTATGGAGCAGCTGCAGCAACAGTGGGGCTCTCCTCTGGCTTACATACCCTGCCTGCAACCTGAGACTTCTCCTGCACAGATGCCATTACTGCTCTTCCCTTTTCAAACTACTCCTGGTTCTAGAAGACAATGGAGCTGAGGAAGGTGGGGAATCTACAGACCCTGAACCATCCCTTCTTCTTCTGCCATGTGCTGCATGCCTTCCTTTGCCTTGGACTGCCCTGACTCTCCCTCCTCCCCTGGTTCCTGCCTTGCAGGAAGTGTAACACCCCATAAATCACTGGTCCCCTCTCCTGGGTCACTCCCCTTGTCACCTGTGTTTGCCACACACTCTTTAGAGCCCTGCCACTCACAAGAAAAAATAACCAATAACCCACCTTAAAGGGCAGTAGATCAATTAGCCAAAGGCCTGGGAGAACAGTAGCACCCAGGCTCAAAAAGGTTCCCCATCCCCTATGATCTAAGGTGAAACATCTGAGACCCTCTTGAAGAGCAGTTTTCATTTCTGCTGCTGCTGTTTGTGGTAGAAATCCAGTTTTAAGGGTATTATTTAAAACGTCGCCCATGAAAACGTTTTGTTTCTTCTTTTGTTTAACTATAACAGCTTGTACTGTAGAATACAAAAAATGAAAACCACGCTGTGGAAGTCTGTCCTCTGCAATAGAAGACTAAATATTCAGGTCTGAAACATTTTTTCCTCATTGTACAGTTTCATGGTTTTTATGGAATCCCTCAACACACGGCTGCTGGCTAGAAATCTATATGTGTGGCTGTATTAGGGCGGGGGGGGGATGAAGGCGATACATTGTATTAATTAGAAACTTAATATATGCTAACTAATCAGCATATATAATTAACTATGGTTTATGTAATTAGGGGAAAGACCCATGTAGGAAGACTCTCAAATTCCAGGTGCAGTTAAGAGAAAAAGCAATAAAAGGATGGGATCTTATTTGGATCACCTGAGAGGAAGAACTGTGGAAAAGGAAAGATGAGCACATTCAGTGAATACAGGGTAAGTTGGTCTGGGATTTGGTTGCCCAAGAGCAATATTTAATCCTTTCATATGAGCAAACAATCCACAGTAACGGTCCTTTTCTGACATCTCAGTGCAGTTGGTGAGGTTTACTGAGATTTAATGTGGGAGATAATCATTCATACAAAACATATTTCATATTTATTTCTGCCAATCTCCCTTAATAATACTGGCCTAAGCAGGGCTGCTATTGTGCTACCAAATATAAAAACAGTATAGGGTAAGAGAAAGAAGGAGCAATGATATGGCTGTTGCTGGTTATAGATAACTTTTAAAATAGATTTGTCTGGTCCAATATAATTAGAAAATACTCTGTACTGAGCTTGCATAAATCGGAAGCGTCTGGTATATGCTATGAAATGGTAAAATATGCAAGTATGCAAATCAGCGCTCTATATAAGAGAGACAAGCTTCTGTTTGCAAAGGTAATTAAAGGCAGCCTTGGCACCAATAAATTGCATGGCCACGGTGCCAAGGAGAAAGCTTGGCATTGCCCAGAACAACCCTTCTATAGAAGCATTCTCTTTCTGAGAGCTGATTCGTATGAGCTTGCAGTTAAGCTCACTCACTGCTTTGGGAAGATGTG
Organism: Podarcis vaucheri; assembly: GCF_965113315.1. NCBI lineage: Eukaryota > Metazoa > Chordata > Lepidosauria > Squamata > Lacertidae > Podarcis > Podarcis vaucheri. The sequence continues at coordinate 73,195,997 of NC_138759.1, forward strand.
AATTCCTGCACACACTTAACTGGGAGTAAGTACCGTTGAAGAGAGTGGGATTTCTTTCTGAGTAAACGTGAATGGAATTAGCTGTTACTCGAACAACACCCTCGCAGAACTGACAGAAGCTCTGACTCTGGGATGTAGTGAGGGGGCATGGCTGGGGGAGAACCGGGGATAGATTTGGATCAAAAAAACCCAGAGGGGTCTCCTGACACACCCTTGAACTCGGAAGAAATTTATATAATGCAAGAGCAGAGCAGATCTAAATTTCGCCACCCACAATCTTTACCATTGTTTCCAACAGATGGGAAAACACAAACTTAAAGACACAACAACAACAACAACAAAGAGAACAACATAGCAGGGCACAGGATATGACAATGGAAGCCGCCTTTAAGTTGGACAGCTTGTAGTCTCTGATGCTCCGAAGAAAAACCCTAAGAAACGGTCCTTTGGTGTGAAGCGTTGGTAGACCCAGCTGATATTCAGAGTGGAAAGAGGTGCCAATGATTCCTTTCATCTCAATTAAATCATCATTTCTTTAGAATAAAACAGTCCCTGCTATGGAATCAATTGAAATTAATTATCCATGTTTGCTTTTTACAGACTAAAAGGGGTCAGAGGGCACTTGGCCACGGGGAGCAGTGAGTTTTGTAGCTTTTAGCTATTTATACAGAGGGGTAACCGTGCGATCAAGGAATAGCCAGTCCCTTTGGTCTTTTAAAGCCTCTGAATACAGTAAGAGTGCTCTACCTTTCTGAAGAAAGGCAAATGCCTGCATTTAAAAAATTTGCATTCATCTTTCCCAGGCCTCTGAAATAGAAATATGAAATATCCAGAACCTTGTCACTTCAGTAATAATTAAGCTGATGGCCTATTATGTTCGATTGCAAATCAATATAGTATCTTTTGGTGCCACTTGAGTTCTTGAGGGTTGGCTTGGGGCCAGCACTAGTTATACAATTGAGGAGCTGCAGCTGCGTGGAAAAACTTCACTGCCATTTCCATTCAAAAAGAATAGACTGGTAACAATGGTGGCCAGCGTCTTCATAGTAATTGTGTGCAAGTACACATTTTGAAATAGTGTTTTGTTCAGCAGGTGCTGTTATTTTAGTTTAATTTCAATTTTGAAATATTGAGGAGAGGGGGGCTTAATCTTAACAGCATCTAACCTACAGCTGTTCAGAACAGGACAGCAAACAGCATATGTTGCTTTAGATGGGGGGGGGGGTGGAGAATCATAATTGCTCATTCTTCCTGGCATATTAACAGACCAGATCTACGCCTCGGAAATTATCCTGCATTTCAGGCTTTTCTTACTTTATAAAGTGCTCTGCAATGCTCTGGAAGTACAATCCTAGAACATATGACTTGTGTTTCCCCCCACAAGAAAAGGCTTTGTGGTGTCATTTTTTTGCACAGTAAAGGTAAAAAGGTAAAGGGACCCCTGACGATTAGGTTCAGTCGTGACCAACTCTGGGGTTGTGGCGCTAATCTCGCTTTATTGGCCGAGGGAGCTGGCATACAGCTTCCGGGTCATGTGGCCAGCATGATTAAGCCGCTTCTGGCGAACCAGGGCAGTGCACGGAAACGCTGTTTACCTTCCCACCAAAGTGGTACCTATTTATCTACTTGCACTTTGACATGCTTTCGAACTGCTAGGTTGGCAGGAGCAGGGACCGAGTAACAGGAGCTCACCCCGTCGTGGGGATTCGAACCGCCGACCTTCTGACCAGCAAGTCCTAGGCTCTGTGGTTTAACCCACAGCGCCACCCGCGTCCCTAACAGTAAAGGTAGCATTGCACAAAAGCAGGGGATTCCCTGCACATTCACTGCCACAACCTGCCTGCCATTCTGCCCCAGCCCCAAGCTCCTCGTCTTATTCCTTCTCAGTTATTTCTGTGTGCCACACCATTGCTTTGTCAAGCTGAACAATGTGGGCTTTTCATTTTCGGCCATGCATTGAGTAGAATGGTGGCGCTCCCTTTATTTTTCCAAAATAGTAAATGGTGGTTACTCTATTTTCCCAGAATGTCCTTCATATCATTTCAAAGTTCTCAAGGGCTGGGGCATGATAGTCCTTACTTGCTACTTCTTCAAGTATGTTCAAAATTCTACTTAAACACATAGTGGGGTCAGGGCAGATACATGCCAGCTGACTCTGTGTCTCCTTCTCTCCTCCTCCTGCCAAACTGCCCTCCCTTTCAAGAGCCCTGGATCCCTGCAGGTAGACCTGATCTGACCCAGGGCAATCTGTGACTACCTCAACCCAATCTGGCCAAATCCCATGTTTGGGGATCTAGGATTCTACCGGATCCTGATGTTGACTGTTGCTTTGTTTTCAGAGAGAGAACGGCAAGTTTAGAACTCCTGTATTGCTTAGCATATTGCTGAGAAGAACATAGGAGGAATCAGAAATCAAAATTAAATTTCTAAAACATCATGTCCCCTTCTGTGACTATTAAAAATGAAAAGGAAATAACACACCTAGCATGAAGTGTAAATAAAGAGGAAAGTTGTGTTACCTTATAAGGTTTTGAAGGACTTTTCTAGATTGTAGCAACAATCTTGTGCAAACAGGTGCAAGCATTGTATGAATACCAGAGTGTGTCTGCTTATGGACAACTCATTTATCCCTTTGTTAATGAACTCTTCCAGCTGCTCTGGGATGCTAGATCACCACCTCTACCTGGTTATTAACAGACCATTTGCTTAAGTGCCTGGCATAATTGCTTTCTATGGCACCTCAGAGAGGCACACTCCATTTAAGAAGGTCTAGCAAAACTTCTGATCATCTGACTGATTACCACAACCACATAGTCTTGCATCTACCACCTGGTATCAGTTCTGGAGCCAAAATGAGGAAACGATCGCCAAAGCACTCAGCCAGGCAAGGGCCGTTCATTGCACAGGAGCTTGAGTTAGGACTCAGCTCGACTGGTAAAGAAAAAGCGATTTATATGCGTTGTATGTGCGATATAACATTCTGCCACCAGATGGCGACTTGGAGTCCCGTTTTTCTCTACGTGTTTTCCCTGCTTAAATTTACAACGCTTTAAACTGAAACGCTTCTTTGGTGTGTCTAGATCCAGCCCTAGAGGTGCTTTGAAGACTTGCACATTGGTTTTCAATAATAACAATAACAATAATTTATTATTTATACCCTGTCCATCTGGCTGGGCCTCCCAGCCACCCTGGGTGGCTTCCAACAGAATATAAAAAATAGAGTCATTATTGCTTAATAAGAATATTAACTCATCAGCCACGTCTAGAACACTTTACAAATAACAGACTTTACAAGTTTTTACCCCAAGGTAATATTCATTTAACGAAGAAAGAAAAACCATTGGATTTAAAGTGTGTTAAGGGATTTCCATGTTCATTCAAGGTCCCAAATGCTGGGAAATTACAGCTGCTAAGGGCCACACCTTTAACAGATGTGTTATTTGGGAAATATTTTTATGGTACGGTGTCCTGTCCTCTGATTAGTCCCAGCTTCACCTTGGAGTCAGCTGTCAGTGGCAGAGTGGTGGATCCAAATTATGAATATACACATGGCGCTTGTGCAACTGAAGGCACCATTCCATGTGAATTGTACCCACCTAGTAGCCAATGTCATCAACATAGAATAGTAATTCAATTTGTGTCTCCAGTTCCTTCCCTCTTTCTTCACAGAGGGCACTTACAGGAAAGGCTTATTATATATAACAAAGGTAAAATCATCTACAGTGGTACCTCAGGTTAAGTACTTAATTCGTTCCGGAGGTCCGTACTTAACCTGAAACTGTTCTTAACCTGAAGCACCACTTTAGCTAATGGGGCCTCCTGCTGCTGCCGTGCCACCGGATCACGATTTCTGTTCTCATCCTGAAGCAAAGTTCTTAACCTGAAGCACTATTTCTGGTTTAGCGGAGTCTGTAACCTGAAGCGTATGTAACCCGAGGTACCTCTGTAGTAGTATGACAGCCTCTGGACCCATCTGTCTGAACATTGTCATGTTTCTTAACAGGAGTTACCTATGTTAGGTCTCCAGTTTTCAAACTGATTGCCCCTGCAAAAAAGGGGGGCAGGAGCATGGTTTCTAGTTTCCTACCCCAGAAGGATAAAGCACTGCTGCACCTATATTTCTTAAATTTGGCAGGCTTTGTTCTCTTAGAAGGAATCATCATGCAGCTTACATTCCACTCTGGTAGAAAATTAAAGAGTTAGAAACACTTCTCTTTTTTCTTTTTCTTTTTTAAAAAGGGGGGGGGGTTTCCTGCATGCTATGTCTGGCACTTAAAATAGATAAAGATGGCACCAAGTGTGTGCCTCCCTGGGAAGAGCATTTCACTAGTGGGGAGCCACCACTGCAAAGGCCTGTTCTCATGTTGCCGCCCCCTGGGCCTCCTGGAAAGTGTGCACAGGGATAAGGGCCGCCAATGGCAATCACAGGGTCTGGGTCAGTTCATTTTCTTACTTCAGAACTCCAAAGGGTATTTTTCTTCTCTCAGGAACACGGTGAGCAGTATCTCTACCTATGAGTTTTGTACATTTCCCCCCTCACTTTTGATCTCTAATTGCAAGCATCGTTTGTTCACTAAGACACTATTAGTGCAGCTTCTAAAACAAACAGATAATGTTCAGTTTGGATTTTTAAGAAACAACGCACAGCACAGAACTTCAGAACTGCCCTGTCTTATGAGCGATCAGAATTCTTCATTGCTTTTCAGGGGCTGAATTTCTTTTACTTTTAAACTCTACCTTTAAGGCAACATTGTGCCCAGGAAGAGGCAATAATATACCTGTCAGATTAGATGGAAGCTGTGTAAATGACTTCCACAGGGCATTATATAATTTGTACCTCCTTTGTAAAAACCAATCCTGCTATTTCCTAAAAATAGGTGTTTAAACTGGAAGATGACACGTTGAGGTGGAGAGGTGTGAACAGACCTGGTGCAGAATTGTTAAACATTAGGTATGTAAAGAGGCAGGAGAGACCCCTGTGGCTCATCAAATGCCAAATTAGATATTATAATGAATGGTAATTGGTTAGATTATTAATCATTCTATTGCTTATCCCACAGTAACTAAATGGCCTTTCAGTTGCTATATAATTACCAGGTGACTGATGCTCTGTTTTCTTTCTTTGTAGGCCTCATAAGCACGGATATAAAGTCTAAACCCTGTCATAACACAGCAGGCGAAAAAGTTGTAGAGAATCTTTGAAAACCAACAGTACAGAGTTGAAAACTCTTGGATCCTCTTCCATCTTATTCTTTAGGCCTGGTGTCTCCCAGGCACGTGTCATTAGTCCCTTGGAATGGAAGGAGTCGGGAGCAATCAAGACAGGGTCATGGAGGAAGCTAATCTGTAGAGTCACCAAGGGCAGCAGGGGAACTGACACTCAGTGTCATGCTGGAAATAACTTTGGCAACATTTGAATCAAGAGAGGCTGTGAAAACTCTGGACCGATGTCAGGATGCAGTGGGTGAGGACCAATAAACTGTTTCTGAATCCGGAGAAGACAGGGGCTCTTTGGGTGGGTGGTTTTCATGTTTGGGAAATTGGCAAGTTACCTGTTCTGGATGGGATTACCCTTATTATTATTAGAATTTATATACCGCCCTATAGAGGTTTCACTTCTTCTGAAGGAGCAAGAGGATCCTTTGTGAGTACGTACTCCTGGATACATCTTCCTCACTAAGAGGCTCAAGTGTCTGTGGCTAGGAGTGCCTTTTACCAGCTTCATCTAGTTTGCCAACTAGTTTTTCCTTTGTATGTTTGGCTGATTGCCTCTTTCAGGATGGCAAACAGGGCTGTCTTAAACACATGCAGTGCCAAGGTGCAAAGATCCACCTGGTGCCCCCCTCCAGATCGCCCAGTCCCAGGCGCACAGGAGGGCGGAGCCGGCCAGCCACTTTAGCATCTTGCTGGCTCAGTCACCCCTGAACTTGTGGCACAGAGCATCCTGCAACAGAAGAGCCCACTGCGGCACTCCAACCGATGGGCAGGCTCTTCCCCAGACTCAGCTCTCAGGCCCCGGGCTCTCAGCCTGGCGCCCCTGAGAGCCCAGCACCCAGGTGCCCTGCACCCCTAGTGCCAATGGGTAAGAAGGCCCTGATGACAAAACCTCTCTTTCGCCTCAAAATACATATTTTTTGTTCTGTTTCTACAGTAAAGTGTTGTTAGGATTTTCTCTCTCTCTCTGGATTCCATCTGCATTATTTAAGTGATCGTGCTAACAAATGGAACCCATAAAGGGCCTAGCAATGGTCCCCCGTTGCATTCTTTTCCCCCCTGGATGCTTATAGAGAACAAGAGGCATTTTATTTCTAAAAGCCAGGGTGGCTGACCCTGGCTTTGTAAACCATTTTCAGAGTGAGTTATCAGTTAATCCCTCTTCACAGGGAACTCTGGGAATTGTAGCTCTGGGATTGGAGTAGAGGTCTCCTAACAACTCTCAGCATCCTTAAACTACAGCTCCCAGCAAGTTGTATCATGGCTCTTTAAATGTACTGTGTGAATGCGGCCTTTGCAAACCTAGTTTTCTTGTGGTGCACAGTGGTTCTTGGATAGAGTCAAATACATATGGTGTTAGTGAGGATACGTACATAGTACTATATATGTGCAAAGAGGGATACCCATTTATACCATACATATGGGGGAAGAGAGCATGAGAATGGACGCACTGACAGTGGTCTGTTCAAGGTATTTCCATTTTTATTTCTCTAAGGTGTGTGATCATACCAATTTGTGCAGATGAAGGTAAGCTCAAGATGTAGGGTGTTTTTAGAAACACAGACAGGAAGAACTATTGGAATTACAGTTTTAGCGGTTATTAAAAATAGTTAAAGGAAGAGTTCAGGCCCAGAGAACGTTGGAGTTCTCCAGCCCTACTCTGAGTCATTGTGGGCTGTGCTGCCATTATAGGTAACAAGATATCCAGGATTTGAAATTTTTTATTATTATTATACCTTGAAATACATATAACAGAAGATTCTTTCTTCAGCACAAAACTAAAATAAGCATAAGAACCAAACCAGACCTGTGCCTCATCCAAAGAAATTGAAGTATCTGTTTTATGAGTTTAAGCAACTTAAGGTGAATTGCATTAAAAGCAATAATTTTGCCATAATTCTTCCATGACATAAGTTGCTAGGACAATTGTATTTTGGAACTATATTTTACCGTAGGCATAAAACACTAAGGGTGCCATCTGGTTGATAGCTGGATTTGAATGTAATGTTCAAGTGTGGCTTAGCACAGGGATTGGGAACCTATGGTTCTCCAGACGTTTTTGGACTCCAGGTAACATCATCCCCAGACAGCATGGCTAAGAGTCAGGCATGATGGGAGTTGGGTCCAGTAACGTGTGGTAGCACAGGTTCCTCATCTCTAGTTTAGCATTCCATACCTAAGCCTTGGCCTCATGCACTTCCTCTTCTCTGCAAGGATACTACATAAGACCAAATGTCCACCTACTGCAGCATCCGCTTCTCACAATCATAAACCATAAGCACACTGGAAGCTTGCAAGCAAGGCATGAAGGCAACAGCTCGTTCTCCACTTGTGATTCTGAGCAACTGATGTTCAGAGTCATTCTGTCTCTAACAGTGGAGGTTGAACATAGCTATCAAGGCCATTGGTAGCCCCAACCTGCATGAAGTTGGCTAATCCTCTCTTCATGCTATCCAAGTTCCATAATTTAACTATGCGCTGGGTGAAAAAGTAATTTTTATACTCTGTCCTGAATCTTCGAACATTCCATTTCATTGCTTGGCCCTGGGTTCTAGAATTATGAAAGAGGAAGAAAAATGTTTCTCTGTTGAATTCAAATTTTAGCTAAAAGTAGTTTGTTGTCATGTCTAACTATTTAAGAGGGGGAAAATTAAAAAATTGTCCAGAACAAACTTAGTTGGTCTCTACTGCTACTGGACAATTTAAAAAAATAAATAAATTGACTGTGTCAGACCAACACGGAAGAGTTGATAATAATAATAATGATAATAATGATGGTGATGATGATGATAATAATAATAATAATAATAATTTTATTATTTGTACCCTGCCCATCTGGCTGGGTTTCCCCACCAACAGAGATTAGAGTTGAGCAGAGGGGCACAGCTGATTTCCCAATGGGTCTTTTAAAAAGGGTATTTTAAATAGGTATTAAATGGGTCTTTAAAATGCTGAGTTTTTACAAAATAATCGTTGGCTTTGGCTGGATTCTGCCCCCAAAAAATCTGAGCTGAGGTATTTTCCCCCTTGCTTTTCAAAAACCATATATTAATTATTTCAGGTTTCCACATCCCTATAGAAAACAACAGACGAGACGTGTGAGCTTTCTTCTATTCTTCATGCCATCAAGCTATACTTTGGCTTTATTGACCGCAACCCCCTCTGCCAACCTGTTTGCATTTTTCAAAAATGTAAATGCTCCTTGAGTGTCAATACGGTGCATTGCGGATGGGTGAAATCAAAAGATCTGCTTTTCCAGAGTGATTCAATTGACATTTTGTTTCCATGCTCTAGACTTTCAGAATGTTAAGAGTATTGATTAAACATCTGGTATTTTGCTAGGTTTCTCTGTATCTTTAAAAGGAACAGTTCTCAAATGAATTGGAGACTCAAATAGCTCAAAAGAGGAGCATGCCGCTTCTCATTTTAGTAAAAAATGGACACAAAAGTTTTTTTTTGAAAGAACAGAAGGATGCACACACACACACACACACACACAGCTCCCCATGGTACCTTTCCCCATATTCCCCTATCATCACATTCATTAATTACAGTGAGGCTAAAAGTGGAGTCTTTTTTTGTCTGAAAAGAAAGAAAACACAACACAACTCAGGTGAGAGCAGGTCTGTTATTGTCAATGGGTTGTATCCAGTTGCTCCCTTTTATGAATAGAAGGAGTCCTTCTATTCATGGCAGAGTCTTTGATCTTGCAGGTGCCTCTGCTAATAGAAGAGGGGACTTTTTATTTATTTATTTTTTGCACATTCCCCCACCACCCTGTATCCCTACCCAGGGCTGACCCAATACAGTTTGGCACCTGAGACAAACCACAAAATGGCACATACACACACACACACACACTGCCAGGGATGAAAGGGTGAGTGACATTGGGAACAAGGCTGGGAGGAGAGCAGCAGAGCTTCCTGTTCACCAAGAGGCTGCTGTAGAGGTGGCATGGCAATGGGTGGTGTTGCCAAGGAGGTGTCAGATCTGGCCTCCGAGGACTGCACCACAGCTGTCACTGCCAGTAGGGCAGCAGCGACAGCAGCCAGCAGTTCACTCCTTGGAGGCTGGATCTGCTGCCCCTGTGGATTCTGCCACCTGGGGCGGTTGCTTCACCTTGCCTCGTGGGTGGGCCTGTTAGAATTCCTGCTCCGTGATTGCAGTCATGGGATTTTTGTCTATTACATGACGGTATATGTTTTGACTCCACAGAGTGGGAAGTGACGGAGACAGGATGTTTCTGTTACTGTGTTCCACGAAGTGGGACTATTATCCTTTGTTCTTTTCTCTTTGCTGTCTGATGCGAGAGAGAGAGGGAGCCATGTTGCAGTGCTCCGTGTGTGTTTATATGCAAATAAAAGTAGATTAGCCAAAATGCTGAGTTGCTGAGGTCTGTCATGCAAGTTGCAAAGACTCTGCGGATCCTTAAGTGTGCCGGTATCTGTAGGCATCGGTCGCTGTGATGTTTGGGCTGAAGAAAGCTATTGAAGCTCCTGAACAATAGACCAGGAAGGAGAGAACATGTCAGTCGGGCATGTGTCTCTGCCAGAGTCCTACTCGAATGTAGGCTGAACTCCTGAAAGGGCCGACCCTGGCCCACCTCAAGTCACATTCCACGCTCTTCTAGAGAATCCCACAACACTCTGGAGCAGATTTGGGGTAGTGCAGGGAGCTCTAGGGGAATGGCGAAATCAGTGAATGCTACTTCCCTTCTTTTTCCATAAGTGGAGACATCTAGTGGATGGAAAGCCCTTCAACAAATGTATGCATGTCTAGTCAGAACCCAATTAAATTGAGATGGATGGAGGTTACTCCCACGTAAACTGGGTATAGGACTGCAGTATAAAGCACAGAAGAAGAACCATGCAACAAATCTCTAAAATAAGTTCCCTACTGTCCGAAACCACCAACAAATGAAGAAGCCCATCTACACCTTCCACTGCATGCATGGTATATGCATCTATGCATTGGGACGGTGGTGGCGCTGTGGTCTAAACCACTGAACCTCTTGGGCTTGCCAATCAGAAGGTCGGTGGTTCGTATCCCCACAACGGGGTGAGCTCCCGTTGCTCTGTCCCAGCTCCTGCCAACCTAGCAGTTTGAAAGCACATGATTACAAGTAGATAAATAGGTACTGCTGTGGCAGGAAGGTAAACGGCATTTCTGTGCGCTCTGGTTTCTGTCACGATGTTCTGTCGCACCAGAAGCGGTTTAGTCATGCTGGCCACATGACCCGGAAAGCTGTTTGTGGACAAACGGCATCTCCCTCGGCCTGAAAGCGAGATGAGCGCCGCAACCCCATAGTCGCCTTTTTAACCATCCAGGGGTCCTTTATCTTTACCTTTTTGCATCTGTCTACCAGTGTGGACTGATAGCAGCGACAGTCTAAATCCCAAAGCCTGCTCTGTGCTCCATATATTAAAAAATATGCAACAGCTTCACTTTTAAAAAATTAAAACATTCTTGGGAGATGTTTATGCACACAATTGTGTCCCATCCCTTTACATATCCAGTATGGCATTGAGCAGCTAAGACTAATAATCCCCTACAGTGCTCAGGGATGGGGCACCTGATGTTGTTGGACTCAGACTCCCATTAGTTCTCAGCCAACATGGCCAGTGGTCAGGGACAATGGGAGTTGCAGTTCCCTCATTCCTGTTATATAGTACTTACACTACATTGAAGGACTCCATGGTGTGTGTACTGGTTTTGCACAGGACAGCTGTACTTTATACTACTGTTGGGAAAATATGGAACAGCTCAATAGAAGAAAGAAAAAGAACAGCTCAATAGAAGGCAAAGTTGGAGCACCAGTTCTGAGATGAAAACAACAACATTTGAGAGCGTCCCCCAGTAGAGCCTAAAGTGTCTCTTTATGTCATATCATGGCAATATTGGCACTATTGTCACTCGAAATCAGTCATGCGTCTCTACAGAGTTGATATACTTGCGAAAACACAGACACAAGTGCAGAACAAATTGTTCTAGGTGGTAAGAGCAAAAAAGGGCTTGTGAGGATATCTCCAAGGATATCTCCAAACCGGGTGAACGAGCATTAAAATGGCAAATGTGAGACAATGTAAGCAAGGATGCACATTGGGACAAAAAATAATAACTTCACATATTTGCTTATGGGGTCTGAACCAGGTGAGGGATCAGGAAAGAGACCTTGGAATCAGAGTGGATCGCTTCAGGAAAATGCCACTCTCACTGTTAATTGGGGTTGAAAAGGCTCCACCAAGAAAAAGGTTCAAATGGTCTTACCCAAGGGAGAAGCAGGGATAGCCACATGGGGGTGGACTGGTAGTCAGGAAAAGGTGGGGACCAGGCTTTATAAGCCACAAAAACTCCAGTCCTCTTCATTGCTGTGCCTTTGCAGTGAGGGCTTCTGCTAGTTGCCTGTTTGAAGGTGGGTAAGAATTGTGGGGGGAGCCCCCGACTGGTTTTTCGAACTCCTCCTCACACTGCTGAGAATTCTTGTTTGTTTGTAGTGGCATTTTCACATTGGGATTAATTGGCTTCTAGCCCAGGCAGGAAAGAGAATTTTAAGAACTAGTTGGGGAAATACCGGTACCTGAGGCATTATTGGGTTAAGAGCACTCACTCTTTGATCACTTTCTGCTGCCTTGGCTTCAGGGTACTTGGGGTGCCCTTTAGAGCCGGCACGCGTACTAGAGGAAATGCTGACCAGTAGGGATACAGTGTACTTGTCAGGTCCACAAACCCAAAGTTCCCATAGCAAGGAAGAGGAAGTGTTGGTGATGACTTTTAAAGCCCTAAACGGCCTCAGCCCAGTATACCTGAAAGAGCATCTCCACCCCCATCATTCAGCCCAGACACTGAGGTCCAGCTCCGAGGGCCTTCTGGTGGTTCCCTCACTGTAAGAAGTGAGGTTACAGGGAATCAGGCAGAGGGCCTTCTCAGTAGTGGCACCCGCCCTGTGGAACGCCCTCCAAGCAGGTGTCAATGAAATAAACAACTATCTGACTTTTAGAAGACATCTGAAGGCAGCCCTGTTTAGGGAGGTTTTTAATGTTTGATGTTTTATCGCTTATCATCATCCTCATCATCATTAATTCTGTTGGGAGCTGCCCAGAGTGGCTGGGGAAACCCAGCAAGATGGGCAGGGTATTATTATTATTATTATTATTATTATTATTATTATTATTATTACTACTACTACTACTACTACTACTACTATCCAATCCTTTGCTAAAGGGCCACAGATTGTACCTGTAAACATGCCCAGGAGATAGAAGGAAGTATATCCCTCCTTATTGTAAAACTTCCCTACCTAGTCTATTTTGATTCGGCTAATTCTAGTTAATTGGTTTTATTTGCAGATTGTCTGTGTTTATATTTTAACAAATATAACCTTTTATCACAATGGCTACGTTAGCAGTGTTGACCCAGTGTGCAGAAGCTGGGGGTGGGGGGAGGTAAATTCCATCTTAGGGATCCCATTAGGGAAGTGACTGAAAATAAAAGGGCCAGTATCTTGATGTCATTACACAAATGTATGGTGTGGCCGCAGTTGCGTAAAATTCTGGTCACTGTAGCACAAAAAGGATATGGAGCTCCAACCTTGAAATTCAGTAATAACTTCTGTGAAATGTTTTAAAAGTACTCCGATGTTTGGCACCCTTCTTTTTCATCTCCGAAGTTAAGACCAGGTCAGACAAGCAAGCAAGCAAGCAAACAAAACCCCCAATGTCTTCCATTCAGATTCAATATATGTCAACAGACCATCATTAGAAATCTAACAGTTTTACCTTGCTGTATTTTTCCACCGTCTGATCGAGGAATGGTGTTTCCAGTGCTGTCAATCTGAGACGTTCTCTATGTTCTCCCACCTACTAAATATGTTTTAGCCCTGGAGCACAAAAGCAGCATGAGTGAAAATTGAAACAGAGTGTGCTGAATTTTCTTCTCATTTACAATGGTAACAATTGGCTTCGTCTCAGCTGGGTCCTCAAAGCACCTCAGCCGGCACCAGCCCCACTGAATTTGGACGGCTCCTGCATCAATGGAGTGCCTCGAGGAATAGATTGCCAGGATTCCTGCCGGAAAGCAAAACTTGACCAGAGATTTTATTACAGAATAGAAAATGTTGCCAAAGGCAAGGAAGCTAATAGCTTCCCAAATATTTCTGAAAAAAGTATAATTAGTTATCTTAATGCCCGGAACTTACTTCAACTTTTCATGAGCTCTCTCTGTCTCTCTCCAATATCAGCTCTTCCTATGTCAACTATAATGGGACCCCTGAAGTCTTGGCAGTCCTAATCATTCAAAGGTCACAAGTAAGGTCCTGCAAAACATCCTGACATTTGCTTTAAAGCCTTCGACGCTACCTATTAAATTATATAGTCCATTAAGCTATATTTATTTGGGCTCAATTTTTTGCAACTCAGTATATATATATATATACGCATGCAGCCATGAAAATCAAGACATATGGCCAACAGTTCAGGCTTTCAGATTACTTTCTAATGCTACCTTATTTGACCTCACTGATATTCCAAAGTGGCAAAATGTGAAGCCTTTCATCAGCTGTCATTTCCTCATGCAGCAGGAAACTTGCAAATACCAAACCACAAATCAAGAATGTTCTCAGAAAATCAACACTGACATGCAGCTAGAATTTGCCGAGAGAGAGAGAGAGAGAGAGAGAGAGAGAAGCGCCAGCATACTTGTGTCACTTAGGGCATGGTCGTTCCACTAGCATTCCACCTTATTAGCAGAGAGCAACATTTGCAGGAAAATGGAAGGGTCAGACTGAAACGAGATTTCTCACAGATTCAGAATCCCAACTGATCTTTTCGAATTCTAAATTTTGTTTTTCTAAATGTGGTTTTAATCTTGATTGATTTTAAGGAAACTGTATCGCCTTATTCTGGCCACATTTGCTACCATTGTTTTGAGTGATAGCCAATGTTAGTCAGTCACAGCAGTCAACTGATTTCAGTAGATCTGCTCTGACTTGGTTGGTTATCACCCTTTGGTAGTGGTTTTTACCTCAAACTTTTTAAATCCAAGAAATAGATGACAATGTTCAGAACGAAAAGCCATTTATAAGGAGAATATTAATGACTTGGCTTTCCTCTTCAAGTAAATTTGAATTATATGGGAGTTTGCTTGGGAATATTTTGGTGATTTAGCATAGCTCTAAAATGGATGAGGATTTCCAGTACCCTTTTGTCACATCAAAAATGGGAATCCTAATGTACAGAAACTTATTATTGCCTCACTTATTTGTTTGTTTTTTTAAAAAGGTAAAACAACCCATCTGAAGATTATGGCAATAAAAATAACTAAAAGAAGCACAAAAATAAATAAAAAATGTTATTATTTTTAAATATGTAGCACTTCTAAAACTTTAATTCATATCCATTTAAAAAGCCAAAGCTATACACGACAGAAATTAGCAGATGATCTAATGAAACAAAAACATCTCAGTAGTGCATGAAAACATGTACAAAGGATCTTTTCAGTGGCTGGCTACATCTGTGATACAGTCTCCATGCGGAGGTGCCTCTAGCCATATCATTGTTTTCTTCTAGGAGACGAGTAAATCATCAATGCAACTCTTCAGGCATCCTGGCCACTAAAAAAAACACTACAGATGGTTCTTTGGGGGGGGCACATATTTTAGATTTATCCAGCACAAATGCCCCTGTACCTATTTACCTATAGCAGGCTTCCTCAACCTTGGCACTCCAGATGTTTTGAGACTACAATTCCCATCATCCCTGACCAATGGTCCTGTTAGCTAGGGATCATGGAAGTTGTGGGCCAAAAACATCTGGAGGGGCGAGGTTGAGAAAGCCTGGCCTATAGCTTTGTACACTTTATACATTTGGGAGGAGCTACTGTGCTTGCAAATTTCATCCATTCCTGGGAAAGGGAGGGAAACCTAGGTGGTTATTTTAAATTTCCCAAGTGTAAATTGGGGTGGAGTTGAGGGAAACCTGGACCTTCACGCTGAATTGAGTGGTCTCTGAATTGGTCCAAACTGAATTGGACTGTTTTGCGAAGAACTGAGTAGGGGTCCAGGCAGAATCTTGTTAGTTTTCTCTTGTCAACAGTATATTTTAAAGTAGGTCCTTCCTGAGCAAACTATTGCAAGACCAGGAAGGAATTCAAAGAGCAAAGAGTTTTCATCAGATAGCAAGCAGCATTTGTGCTTTCACACAACTCCAGAGTCCAGAGTCTTATGGAATTGACAGGGGAAAGTTTGCTGGCCTGTATTATTGTTCTCTGGTGCTTTCTAGCTGAAGCATCTAAAACCCTACAAAACATTGGCTAGTTACCAACTACAGAATCAGACATCTGGGCACCAGATGTCTATAACATTATATCCAGCTGTGTTACTGCTGCTACATCTGCAAACCACAGCATATGTCAGTTGCTATTGTAAGAGTATTTTGAGAACAGAAGGCTTATGAAAGAAAACCCTGAAGCAGAAGTAGCAAAGTGTGCATTTTACGTGTGCATATATGTTTCCTTCATGTTGGTAGTTTAGAACACTCTGTTTGCTTTCCAGTAAATTTGGACCAAGTTAGGTAGGGAAGTCATAGATTAAGGCATCAGTCCTTTGTCTTTGGAGTCAACGAGCTACTTTGTGCATTATAATTTACACATTTGGCACTTGGGTTTGGCACATGTATTTCAGTGATATGGGGAGTAGAAAGAAGAAATGTGACCAATGCCACACCCACTACCTTTGGGTTCCACAGTTCTATACAGTGATGCAGCAGTGTGAAGTGGGCCTCACTAAGGCTTCAAGAATGCATTGAAATGTCTGACTGAACCCAAAGAGTACTCATTAATGGTTCCTCCTCATCCTGGAAAAATTGGCAAGTGGGGGTGCCACAGGGTTCTGTCCTGGGCCCGTTGTTGTTCAACATCTTTATAAATGACTTGAATGAAGGAATTGAGGGGAATCAGAATTCAAAATGACCTTAACAGGTTGGAGAACTAGGCACAAGCTAACAAAATGAATTTCAATACGGACAAATGTAAGGTTCTGCACTTAGGCAGGAAGAACCAGATGCACAAATATAGGGTGGGGGACACCGGGCTTACTAACAGCACATGTGAAAGGGATCTAGGGGTCTTGGTGGACCGCAAGCTTAACATGGGTCAACAGTGTGATGCAGCAGCAGCAAAAAAAAAGCTAATGCAATCTTAAGCTCCATCAGCAGAAGTATTACTTCCCAGATCAAGGGAAATAATAATACCACTCTATTCTGCCTTAGACCACACTAGGAATATTGTGTCCGGTTCTGGGCACCACAATTGAAGAAGGATGTTGACAAGCTAGAATGTGTGTAGAGGAGGGCAGCCAAGATGAGCGAGGGTCTGGAAACAAAGTATTACAAGGAGCAGATGAAGGAGCTGGGTATGTTTAGCCTGGAAAAGAGGAGACTGAGAAGAGATACGATAGCCATCTTCAAATATCTTAAGGGCTGTCACATGAAGGAGGGAGCATGCCTGTTTTTTCCTGCTCTTCAGGTTGCAAGAAAGGAGATTCCAACTAAGCATATGGAAAAACTTTCTGACAGTAAGAGCTATTCAGCAGTGGAACAGACTCCTATGAGAGGTGGTGGACTCTCATTCCTTGGAGGTCTTTAAACAGAGGTTGGATGGCCATCTGTCATGGATGCTTTAGCTGAGATTCCTGCATTGCAGGGGGCTGGTCTAGGTTGGACCAAGGTCACTTCCAGTGCTAAGATTCTATGATTCAGCATAGTGGGACACGTTTCCAATTAAACATACATTGGTTTCCATCACATTGCATCATTTAGGGCAGGTCCCAGTCCAAGAGAAGCACATTTAAACTTTGCTGGTTTCAATGAGAAAGTTACAGATGTTGAAATCCATGCACCCAGACCTTTATGTGGCTCTTACCCCTTAACTAAGATCTTTAAAATAGATCACAAATGTTAACCTAACCTGTAACCCTTATGGAGATAGACTGTGGTGTGGAGGGCATGGCACTCTTCACATACTCAAAGTCACATTTGATATGTTTTCATCCTATTTCTCAGAAATGAACCCTGTTCATAATAAGGTCAAATATAAATGGGTTATTCTATAAATAAGTTATTCCTCCTCTTGGCTTCATTCTCATCCTCCCATTCTGCCCCTTCCTCATAGCATTAACCAGGATATCAGATATGACTTGTCCACACATTTGCCTGTCCTGACATTGTCAAAAAACAGACGAGCCTCATGGAAAAGAGCAGACATAAACAAGATAAAGGAAGCTTATTTTCTCAGGCCTAAATCATAGGGATTGTTATCTGAACTCTGAACTTAGTTTGCATCTCGCTAATAAAGGGGAAACATGATGAAACATTTTTGTGTCCAGTCCAAGACATTTAGTAAGAAACAACGATCTATAGCCAAAAAGTAGTCAGGTTTTTGAACCGGAACTAAGAACCCCCACCCAAAATCATAGTATGTTCTAGAAAGGAATATCTGAAATCTCATGGTGTGCAGTGGTCTCAAAAAGGAAGTAACTGGGCTTTCAGAAAGTGTTTTCCATTCTCTAAATTGTTTGTTTGTTTGTTTGTTCCTTCATTCCATTTACAGGCCATCTTTCATCAATAAAGATCACAGCATGGTTTACAATGCATAATGAAAACAATATCATACAATGAATATCGATAAAATCATTCAAAGAAAATACATTAGAGGCAAGAATGATTAACTTCCAATAACAAAGACAATTGGTTGGTTCAAGGTGTCCCAGAAACCTGGGACAGTCACCCAATCATCCATTGCCTTAGCATTTTGAGCTGACAATTAAAACTGCACGCAGAAGGTGATTGATGCCTTTTGAGGGCATCCATAATTGTGGTACTATTACAAAAAAGGTCACCGCATCATGGGCATTGGCCACCAACAGGACCACAATGAGGGCATCTCCTGCATATCTCAAAGACTGGGTCAGTAGATAGAGGGAGAGGTGTTCCCCAAGTCTTGCAGAGCTTTATTAGTTTAGATTTAATACATTGAATTGTGCATGGCCATCTGTGGAGGGTTAAATCAGCACCTGGAAAATAATGACTAGGCATTTCTCTTGCTCAGTGCTCATCTGAAACAGGTATTTTTTAGACTGAGGAGAAACATGTGAGTGGTTGCACACTTTCTCTTCTGTCGGACTCACCAGCCTCCACCTCTTGGATGAGTAGTAAGTGCACATCTGTTAGTGGGAGGGAGAAAACAAAGAAAGAGAAAAGGAGAAGTTGATATTCTGTAGGCTTGCCCTACCCGTGCTTGGTTGCTTCCCTTTTGAAGTGAAGAGCTCTCGCTCACAGTTTAGGGCTGTGCCAAAACTAGTCCTCCAATTTTTCACGTTTCCTTCTGCCATGGTGGTAGACTGAAAGTGAGCACACTCAGAAAGCCCCTAAGCCATCTATCTCAAAAGTAAGGGGCTGCGATGAAAAATGCATATTCATAAGAATTCCACCTATATTCCCCCCCCCGCCACACACACATAATTTTCAAATGCAATTTCTTTTCTCATTAATTGATGGAGAGTGGTTTGGGAAGAAATGCAGGAGGAAATTTCAGCACAGCACTTGGAATTAAAAGGCACTTCTAGGCACTTCTAGGTGTATGAAGCAGTGATGTGCTTGGTTTGTTAGAGGTATGCCCATGATGCAAATGAAGATGTAAAATACTTTGGCAATCTGAGCCAAAGTTCTGTGGATGTTCCAATGCACACATAGTGAGAAATGGGATACAAATATGAAACTTCTTCTGTCATTGATCTATGCTGTCAGTGTATCTACTGGAACATCACATGTGAATCAAAGCTCCACACTGATATTTATATATATGTATGACATAGATGTTGTTTTCATGCAGCAGAGGGTTTTTTTTGTCCTGCAAATATTTCTCTTTTTTTCATTTTATATTTGAAATACTGTGTGTGTGTGTGTGTGTGTGTGTGTGTGTTAATCCCCCTCCTTGTTTACCTCCTATATAAAAGCCATTTAAGGCCAAAATTGGAAGCAGAAGATTTTACTGTAAAGGGAACAAGGAAATTGATTTATTCCACTATTGCTGTGTTCCAATTCAGGTTTCAAAATACCTATTATATACAAGAGCTCTTCTATGGCTTTCAAGCTTTATCACTGCATTTTTCATATCAGCCCTATCAGTCACTGTTGCCTTTCTGTGCTCCCTGTCATTCGTTTTGACATCTTCTGCAGACAAGAGGAGGTGGAGTCATGCTCAAGTTTTTCTCTATTGCTGACAAATGTCGCTGCTTTGATATGACAGGTGTCTAAGGCCTGGGCACTACTAGGGTTTCATTTGTAACATGTTTGAGAAAATAGGGAATCAGTGTCCAGCACTATGTGAGAAGCAGAATCGCGGTTTCAGATAAAAGAAAAGGATCTGATACCGTACAAACATATTCAAGAGAGACTTTTTAAAAACGTTTTTCAAAAGCCAATGACGTAAATGTACAGAAAGGCCCATGGATATTATAAAAAAGCCCTTCCTACATTATCTCGGTCCAACATACAAGAATGGTTAAGCACTTTCAAGTCCCTCTGAAATAAATGCGTAAATATATTCCTCTTCACTGCAACAGTGTCTCAGCTACACAGCTGCAAATAAAACGTTTTAAATGTGTTGTAAAACGCAATATACAAATGTGACACCAGATGACGACAGTGAGCTAAAAAAATTCAAAATTCAATGTCTTCTTCAAAACTTTTTTTAAAAAAGCATTTTCACAGTGTTTTCTATATGTGCGTAGATTCCACCCAAGTGCAGTGATTTACTTTACATGCAGGAGTGGGCAGCAGCCATCCATTAATATGGAAGAAATGTTTGCCCACTTCAACTGTGTCCAGAATTGCAGCCCATCTGCTAGTCTCCTATAGAGCTCAACAGGAACTATTAAGAGAAGATTCAGCACCTAGGTGGATATCTCTGCCCCTTTCATTTTCATTTTCATGATTGTGCCCTGAATTCTGTTCCTTTGCTAGGTAGAGTGAGATGGAACCCAGAGACAGAGAGAAAGATCATCCACCTCCTGTACTTCAACAAAAGCATTCAGGAATAATTAATTGGAGGCTAGACTAGTTCAATGCCCTGATCCAGCAACTTCCAGTGTGTACACAAGGTATGCATGAGCTGGGTTGAGCACCTTAATGCGGGCAGCGGGTTGGAAAGTATGACATGGTGAAATGTTTCATCAAATTCTAGAATCAACCAGAGAGTAAGCAATCAAATCATAGTCCTCCAGTAGATAGTCAAATTACAACATAACAAAGCTACAAAAGGCCTCTCTAGGCATTACAAAATGTGGGGGATATAGCACATGAGGGCACAGCAGTGAGGACTAGCTCTACACACACACCTCTCTGATTTCTAATGGGAGTGAGTTCCATAAAGATGGGTTCGCTACACTAAAGCCACAACTCCTGATATGTGATGTGCTTCTGATCTTTTGGGAACCACTAATAGTGATCACCTAGATGATCTCAGTGATTGACCTGGGACAGGTGGTCCTTAAGGTCCTTAAAATGAAGTGGTGTGATGAGTCAGTGCATCTGCCTGTTAACCAGAAGGTTGGTGGTTCAAGGCCACCCAGGGATGGCTGTGGATAGGATTCCTGCATTGCAGGGGGCTGGATTATATGACTCTTGGTGTTTCTTCCAACACTACAATTCTATGGGACTGCAAAAACAATGGCTAGCGTGGATAAGAGATTCTTGCTTCCCAGGCCATTAAGTCCTTCTGAAAACTTCTGCTGGTTTCCAGCTAATTGTCCATGAACAGTAAAAGAACGGTTTGTGATTATGTAAATACTAAAACAGAATTACTCTGAAGTTTTCCCATGTCTCTTACAGAGATTTTCACAGTCTATGCTAAGCAAACTACTCTCATAACCTGCTATGTGTGGCATTCTGTATAATAACTGTCATAGGTCACTTGCTGGAGGTTCTGCTTGTCTAATACATTAGTGTGATGTTGCTGCAATTTTATGGGTTTTGTTTTAAATTGTGATACATGTCCCTCCTTGTCTTTACCCCTTTTATTCTCCCCCCTCCATGCGATAGCACAGTCTTATCTGTTAAGATTAGCATCATGCCCTTGTAATTCCATAGACTTGTTATATACATGCCATTTTCCTTTAACACATTTGCTAGAAGGGCAAGTCCTAGTTTGTAGGGAGTATCACTTATTCTGAACTACCAAAAAATAATTTATTTGGTCAAAGATTCACCCCCCCTCTTCTCCATCAAAGACAATGAGGTAAAAATGAATGGCAATCTCTCTCTTTCCCCTCTGCTCCAATTCTGGGCTAATGTTCAGACAGATCAGCCCGAAATCCTTAAAACCGATGTGAATTATTCAGTCTTAGATTCACAAAAGGCCTGGGATGTTTTCCTGCCTGAGATGGAAGGCAAGATGGCACCTCCATCTACAAATCTGCAGTATAGAAGCTGATCAGTTTAGCAGCTGAACCTTATTGCAAAAGTGGCAATGGGACGGCATCGCCCTAGGGGTGGCAGAGTGGCTTGCCGGGGGCATATGTAGGCTGTGTAGCCCACACAGTTCCTTCCACCAACATCTGGATGCCGTTCCCCAGCATCTGGCACCTGAGTCAGTTGCTGCACTCTGCCCCATGCTCCGCAAGCAGGCTTAAGCATGCACACCTCTAGCCGAGTAGGGAATCCCATGTGCAAACCACAGAACCATCGAAGGGACCTAGTTGGACCTCCTGCAATGCAGGAATCAAATGGGTTTCTTGGTGTTCAGTTCTCCAAGTGGAAGGCAACAGCCAGGAATCTGGAACCCCACTAGTCAGGAAGTGGGATGAGGGAGCTGTGGATCTGAATAGCCTGTGCATGCAGCGTTCACAGCCGGCTGGTTTCATACATTCTTTTATAATTTCGTTTATTCTTTTAGAAATAAAACTTAGGTCCCAATCCTAGGAGTTACTGCACTTTGTCACTCAGTCCTAGGACCACTGCAAGGAATGGCTTGCCCCTTGATGATGGCACTGAGCACTGGACAGTCTTCAGCTATATTGTGTTTGTGGTGCCAGCTGTACTGTGGTAGGGCCACCGTAATGTCTTGATGCAGAAGGAAACAGTGACACTTCCTCCCATTTCCATATTTTACATGGTAGCGGGGAGGACTCCAAAGACAGGTCCTGGCCAGATAGCTCTTTCTGACTCCCCAGATCGTGTGATTCTGCTTTGGCTGCAGCAGTGCAACTGTTCCTTGGAAACCATGCCCACCTGTGAGGGGTTTGTAGTCAAATCACAAATGCATGTTTTGCTAGACAAAAACAAGGCTAGTAGACAGAGAGTTCTTAAACTTCCTAGAGAGGACCCTCTGTATGTGGTCACTTCCTTTGCCTCCTCTGGGTGGGAATTCTGAAACAAAGGAGACAAGCCTTTATATTTCCTTCTGCCTGTGAGAAGACTCTCTCTTTCTGCCATGCCTCCAAGCTGACCAGACATGCATGGCTAAAGCTCCTGCTTTCAGCCATATTAGCTAAGACTACCAACTTTTATTTTACTGTAACTTAGAAGTTACAGAGTGGCTGGAGCAATCTAGCCAGATGGGTGGGCTATAAAAAAACAAAACCTATTAGTATAAATATTATTATTGTAAGTGTTTTTCTGCACATGACTTTGTTGTATTTGCTGCCCGCATTGCATAGTCATCCTTACAAAACTTATTGTAAACCTACTAGTGTAATCTGTTGATTACAATTGCTTTTCAAATAATTCATGTATTTACTTCAGTGCTCTGAGAGTCTCTGGTCCCGCAGGTTTCAGATTCTTCCTGTCATCTTGTCTAATTCTGCATAGTCCATTAATTTTGTCTGCCATTCTTCTTTCGTCGGCAGTTCTTCCTGTTTCCATTTCTGTGCCAACAATACTTTTGCTGCTGTTGTTGCATATAAAAGCAGCTTATTGTCCTGTCTATTAATGTCCTCACTTACAATGCCAAGTAAAAATGCTTCTGGTTTTTTAATAAGTGTATATTTCAACATTTTTTTTGTATCATTAAATATCATTTCCCAGAAGCTTTTCACTTTCTTACATTCCCACCACATGTGATAAAAGGATCCTTCTTTTTCTTTACATTTCCAACATTTATTACTTGTTTTATACATTTTAGCTAATTTCACTGGTGTAATATACCATCTGTACATCATTTTCATCACTTTTTCTTTCAAAGCATTGCATGCTGTAAGTTTCATCCCTTCTTTCCACAGTTTTTCCCAATCTTTTAACTGTATATTATACCCAAAAGCCTTGGCCCAGTGTATTATAACCGACTTTACTTCGTCATCTTTCAAATGCCCTTTCCCACAACTTTTGCACACCTGACATTATATGTGACATCAGGTTTGGGGCAGGTATGAACACAGCTACGAAAGAACAATCGGGAGCTTAAAGTTGAACTCCCTATTGTACCTGTTGAACTCCCTAGTGCAGGCAGGCAGGGTGGAGGAAGCACTTTGCATTCAAAATGCTTCCACCAAACAGGGCATTTTTTCCTTGCAAAGGAGAAAATAACACTCTGCTTGGGGGAGGTATTTTGAATCCAAAGTGCTTCTTCTCCAGATGGAGAAATGCTCTATTTTTAAACATGGCAATGCAGAGGAGAAATGGGCTTCAGGTGGACTTCCTGTAACCACTGATCAACAGATCAGCAGTCACAGCAATTTCCTTTGAAGGTGATCCTACCCAATTGTCAGAGTTGACCTATGAAGGAAAGGGTGACTATCAATACAGTCCACCCACTGGATTCAGTTCCCCACCCCCAATTGGTTGGAAATCCCAAACCATTGAAAAGTCTGCCCTGCTTTAATGGACAACTTTGCACATGAGTTGCCAAGTGCAGCCAGTACCATTACAGAACTCTTGGCTAAAAAATTCACAACTACAGTTTTGCCATTTCTGATTCTCCAAGTGATGCTGGAGACAAGCAGATGTGGCATGATAAGTAAATATTTATAATCTCTTTTATACTTCACTTGATGAATGCACAGCATATTCTGGGATATCATCCAATAGCATTTCCCCTCTTTTTTAAATAGAAAGATTTTTAAAAGGCAAGGAGAATGTCTTGAACCTAACACTACTTTAATGTGTTTTTAAAATAATGCCGAATCTATGGATTATTATACAGATATTTTCGTTGGCTGCTTTTCGGTGCAAAGGAGACAAACTGAGGGAAAACACCTAACACGGGTCACAAAATTACATTGCAATGGAACATTCGCTGATTAAAGGCTTGATCTCAGCAGCTGTGCTACTAAGTACGAGAGAATGACAAAGTCACCCAATGAAGGAGGACTCACAAGGATCAACCCCTGGGGCCTCTGTGCTTGTGTTCAAATACTGGGGAAGAGGGAAACAAATCAAACTAAATGATTGACCTGCCACTGAAAGCTCAGGTAGACAGAAAGTGCCATAAAGAAGGAAGGCAAAACAAATCAACATTTCTTAATTCTCTTTAAAACTAGCTGCAAGTGATATAATTGAGTCACAGTTGCACAATTTTGCTCACATAATGTTTGTTTTGTCTTGTGATCATTACTGGTTGAATAGGTTTTTCAGGTTTCAAACACTACACAAAACCAGGAGAACCTGTTTCAGCAGAGGTCATAATGGGGCCAAAGAAGGGAATGTATGCCCCTAATTGATTTTTATGGGCATGGCAAATACATTACCTAGATAGAGCACCACACTTTGCTTTCAAGGCTCTGGTTTCAGTAATACAGCTGAATATTTCTACTCTGAGGAGATCAAGTTCTGCCACAGTTTCTCAGAAAATTATCTTCTGAGGACATTAGTGTTGAATGAAACTCTGCTCTTAGTTCATATTGTTAGATGAGAGAGGCAATGGGCTATGAGAAAAGGAGCAGGGGCCAAGACCTTAAATGAAACTTTAAAAATGTAAACAACTAGAGGCTGCAGCTCGACTCACTTCACTCTCCAACTAGCTGCATAACACCTTTCTAGCAAAGCCACCCAGCCACTCCATTTACTCCTTGCCCAAACCACCCAACATTCATTATTTATTTATTTTATTGCATTTATCTACAACATTTTCTTCCAAGGAGCTCAAGGTGGTTGCCATGGTTCTCCCCCTCCTCTCTCCCTCCCTACAACAACTCTGTGAGGCAAGGTAGGCTAAGAGGTAGCTACTAGCCCAAGGTCACCCAATGAGCTTTGTGGCTGAGTAGGGATTTGAACCCTGACTTCTCAGGTCATAGTCCAAACTCTAACCATTACGCCACACTGGCTTCCTCCTCACCAAAGCCATCCATCCCCTCCAATTATACTTTGCAAAACCCAACCCTCCCTTTAGACCTCTTCAAAACTCCAGAGTTTGCCTGGACTGCTCACTCGCCAGCTGCTTGTCCACTTGTTAGCCTGGAGCACTCACCTAGCAGCCTCCATTTCCAGTTTGCTCCTTCTCACCCTCCAGTGCTACTGCATAGCCCAGCAGCTCTGAGAGCCTAGTTTCTCGTTGTTCAGTAGTTTGCAGTGCCACCTGTTGGTGGCTCCATAAACTACAGCATGATGACACTCATATCTTTATTATATATCAGATATGATCCACAGTTGTCACCATGTTTATCTGAAAACAACATAAATTCTGGTGGCACCATAAAAACTAACAGACTTGAAGGTACCACAAGACTTCAAATTATAATTGGTCAAAGCCACATGGGCACCAAGCCATACAAGACATACCATGAGGAACCCATGCTAGAGGGATTCGCCGTAGCTCAGTGGTAGAGTGTATGTTTCGCATGCAAAAGGTCCCAGGTTCAATCCCTGACATCTCCAGGTAGGGCTTGGAGGAACTCCCTAAAATGCTGGAGAGTCACTGCTAAGTCAGTGTCAGTAAGACTGAGCTAGATGAACCAGTATAAGGCAGCTTCATATGTTCTCATGGACCTAGGCTGTCCATTTCACAAGAATAATGTGAACACTAGTGGGAGTCAGTGAGAATTTGGTGCAAATGGGACCTTTGTGCATCCTATTTCCATGAAGGTATCCATTCTAATGCAAATTTGCCAATGCACTTTGATATACCGGTAAGCACAATATTCTCTAGTTATAATCCACCATGTTCTTATAGGTTTTGTCTTGTTCTCTAAAAGCTAGGCACTGATTGCAAGTGTGCTTCCCTCTAAAATAGCATGACTCCCTTTCTGATGTTCTCTGTACATATGCTTGCAATCCCCCCCCCTCAATCTCTCTCTCTCCCTCCCTTCCAAGTTTCTTTCATGTTCTCCATTGGTTTTTCTGTTTCTCTTGCTTTAGCTACTGGTCTTAAGGAATGTCAGTGTTTCATGATTGTCTTGTGGTTTGGCTTTCTCTATCTGGTTTCGCATTCAGTTCTAGCCACTAAACGGGCTGGCATCGCCTGCTAGGTTTTTACATAGCACTGCAAAGTGGAAAAACTAGTTCTATCCAGCTTCCCTTGTTAGAGATGAGCCGGCTGTTAAATGCTTTTCCAGAATTCTAGCACGAATGCTGGATTTAGTTGTGACCACATATCCAAATGTTCTAAGGGTTTTTTTAAAAAATGTATGGAAAACAATAGGCTTGCCACTGAAAGACATACAATGTATTAACATATTCACATTCACGTCCAGTGATATCAGATCTTAACATGATGGCAATGAACACTGGAAAAGTGACATAAACAACATATACTGGGGAGGGAGGCATCTGAAATGTGGGGATTATCAAGTACACAGACACAAGTACTGTACTGACCTACCTGTGAGATGTAATCTACTGGGAGCAGTCAAGTACAACATTGTTTTGCTAGAGTGGTCATGCAGGGGATGTTGGTCCAGCCAGCTGAACTTCCTGTTACACCTGGCTGGTGCATCCTTCCTTGCATGTGACTGGTAGGTGGGCGAGACCTTTCTAGACCTGGTAAAAGGTCGTCACGCAGCCACCTCCCTCTCTTTGACCTTCTTTTTTGTCCTACGAACTTCCTGATTCACCTGGACTGTTCTGCTTGCTGCCAGCCAGCAGTCCCCCAGCTTATCTCCCATATGGGGTAAACCTGTTTGTACATGTTTGTAACTTTAAGCCTAAAGCTTGCCTTCAGGAATCACACTGTGCTCTGCCTGATCTTGAGTAAAACTACTTTTTGTTACTTATGAATAAAACTGTTGTGTCTTTATTCTTTTCTGAGGGATCAAAGGGATCTTACCAAGAATAATAGAACATAAATGGCCTTGGTCCAGTATACCTGAAGGAGCATCTTCACCCCCATCGTTGTGCCCGGACACTGAGGTCCAGTGCCAAGGGCCTTCTGGCGGTTCCCTCACTGCGAGAAGCCAAGTTATAGGGAACCAGGCAGAGGGCCTTCTTGGTATTGGCACCCACCCTGTGGAACGCCCTCCCACCAGATGTCAAAGAGAAAAACAGCTACCAGGCTTTTAGAAGACATCTGAAGGCAGCCCTGTTTAGGGAAGCTTTTAATGTTTAATAGACTATTGTATTTTAATATTTTGTTGGAAGCTGCTGGGGAAACCCAGCCAGATGGGTGTGGTATAAATAAGAAATTATTATTATTATATCTCAATCTGGGCAAGCCAGATTGAGTTGCTTGTTGTCTTAAGAGACTCACATGAGTTTGCAGCAAGCTTTCTGCTGTGTAAGAAGGGGAATGTAACTCGGCTATATAAAGGAACTTGCTAGCGTGAGTTCAGAAGGATATTAATAATCAATATATCCTTTCCTACCACCCTCAACATTCCCACACTACCTTGGCTAGGAGTAGTGAATTCAGATACTCAAGCAACCTGGATATCAAGGTTTGGAGAGAAAGGGAATTCTTCAGACTGGAACAGAAATTACACATTTCACAAACGCACAAATCCAGAAAAAGCAATCTGTGCACAAAAGCAAGCTCTGGATTCCTCCCATTTTCCATAGGAGGGCCGCATGGAGGATGTGATCTCCCCTGCAGTGTGGAAGGATCCTAGCAATTCATTTATGGGGAAGAGCTCAGTGGAAGTGTGCATACTTTGTGTGCAAAAGGTTCCAGGTTCAACGGCTGGGCTGGGAAAGACTGAAATCTTGGAGAGCTGCTTCCAGTCAGTGCGATCCTTGGTCCATGTAGCTCAGTGTTTGACTAGCTCACTTGAGCTCATTGCCTAGCTCTCTGAAGGCAGCACTCAGCTAGATGGCCCAAGCATCTGACTTGCTGTTTTTGAATTGTGTATTCATTCTGAAGCCGCCCCAGTTATTGCTTATCTGGTGGGGCAGTGCTCTGAATTATGACTCTTCTCCCACCTCCCACAGCCCCATCCCACCAACCAACCATCTTGGTGGATCAAACCAGCAATGATAATAAATTCGCCTCTGGGGGCCTCAGGACTGAGGACTTTTTTATATATAATCATCCTAAACATTTTCAAGCTATCAGTAGCAATATGACACTTGTGCATACGATCGTGCTCTCCTCCCCATGTCCCAAGTCGGTAAATGCATGTTTGCATTTCTCCCCCTTAATAACAAGTTTGATCCCTCGGCTGCTGGCAATTGGTCATTGAAAAAAAATCTCCTGACATAAAGAAGGTATCTGCAAGATAAAGTTGTACAAGGGATGATTAGCAGCACTTAAGTTTCCTTTTTGTTGAAAGGAAGAATCCCTGATTGAACAGTGCATTGAATGATATGACAAGCGAGTACTTGATCCCTGTCCAGCTGGAAAGGAATTGTATTCATCAGCAGCTTTTTCAGCTAAGGATGTCTTTATATTTTCACTCTTTGTCTGAGTCTCTCCAGATCCTCCCTTTACTTCATGTCAGCACTATATAGTAGGTATGCCAAGTGGTTTTGAAATTTAAATTACAGTCTCTCTTTCAGATGTTATTGGAAAGAACATGTAATTTATAACCACGTGTTAGAAGTACAGGATGTTCATGGTTCGCTGCCAATTCTTCTTTTGTAAAGTTAATAAAACTTTTCATAAAACACTTACATACTTGTATATTTCATGGTAAAGATTTTTTTTTCTATCTCAGAGGCTAATGTAAAGATTTATTAAAACCATTCTTGTTAAGGGGAGTGTCAATAGTCTGCAGCTGAGTATAATTTCGCATTCCCACTAGATGACGGTCTGACTGAAAAAAAATGACAGTAACAGCTTTGTTGATTTAGCGCTAAAAATACAAAAAAGATACTTTCAAATGATAGAAAGCTCCTGATGCTCAGAAAGTGTGCTGCTGAAATGCACTTGAGGCCCAGCAATAGTCACAGTGAAATTCTTGCAAGCTCTATAAACTTTGCTGCCCGTTCCACCACTAGGCTAAGACTCAGAAAACTGGCAAAAGAACTCAGACCTGTGCTGGCTGGTGCCTGTCAGCAATGGTAGGACAGAAGGCAGAGTGACCAACAGGTGGAGCCAGAGCCAATGGCCAGCAAATCTAACTAATCCTGGTGTGGTCCGTACCCCCCCCCCTTCTTCCTTCCTGCAGAGTTCTAGAAGAACAACACTGAGACTAAGAAGGAGGAAGCTGACGGGGGTTGCAGGCAAGTAGGGTTTTAGCGAGGTGTCTTGTTTGCCCTCCTGAACTAGCTGCCACTTGGGCTGGGGTTTGATTGATGGCAGATAATGGCTGGTAGGACACTTCTGTCTCAGACAGCATTCTAATTAGACAGTTCAACTCCTTAGAATCTGGGGATGTTCATATTGGTGCCCCTGGGAGCAAGCTAGGGATGTGTGGTTTTAGTTCCAGCGATGCCAGTGGAAAGGGATGAGCCTCTACACCAAAATGCATTTTAAATGGCTCTCCCTTCATACCTGTATTTAATAAAACTAAGAGGGAATGGGAACTGCCCACTATTTTTCCATTCTTCAGTTCAGTTCACCACAATACTGTTATCAGTAGTGCAATTAAAAAAAAAAAATTCCCATGGAAATTCATCAGTATTTTAGTCCACCTGTCTTCTATCACACTCCCTTTTTTGTCTGAATTTTTGCCTAATAAAATGGGTGCATGTTGTTTTTGCAAATATATGCATTTTTATGCACACTTTTCTCTAACATTTGCATCTTTGTGCACGTTATTTGGTTGTAGAACAAAATTGCAAACTTTGGAAAAGTGTGGATTTCAAATGTTTGCTGTGCTTGAATTTGTGCCTTGTTTGTGGAAGTGAGAATTGGGTACATCCATATTAAAATGTGTTTTTGAGTGGTGGTTGTCTAGGCAGATGTTTCCCCCCAGTTCTGCTCCTTGAGATCCTTTTGCATAGAAGAGCCATGGATTGAACCGGGGTCTTCTGCAATGGAGGACTGACTCAAGATATAACTGAAGGGAAATTGAAAGCAAGATGAATAAGAGAAAAAGGCTGCAGAGTGCTAGGAAGTGTCACATGCATTCCTAAAATTATTCCCCCAATGAAAAGAAAATAAACCGTATGCACTCAGTCACATAGACTAATACACATAAAAAACCCAATGGCAATGGAGGGAGAAGAGAGACTAGTTAGTATATCCAAATACATCAGATCATTTCATAAATCTGGATGACTCACAGCTGAATGGGTGAACAATCCCAATGAAAAATCATTCAAGGGGTTTTGACCTGTGATGGCTCATTCACACATCCAAGTCAGCGCTTGATGCTACAGTCACCAGCTTAGGAATGTGAATGTGTGAAGCGCTTGGAATGCATCCTGCTCAAATCGGAGGCAAGGAATCATGGTGCATGAATGTGACTAGTACAGACAACAGATGTTTTGTTGTTGGAAATGATAATAGGATTTGGGGACACTTGCATGTCAAACTTGATCATGTTACTCCAATTCATCCTCCCTGTGTGAATAAATAAGAGCATAGAGCCTTAGAGACTCAATTAGTGAGCATAAATATAATGAGGAGGTAACTACACAAAGAGACTCAAAAAGAAACTAGTTGAAAATAGAATATGTTTTGAGACAGTGCTGAGTTACTGCTGCTTCCTGACCTAAATTGGCCACAAATTACTAGTCTTAAATGGAAATGTAATGCTTCTTGAAATGGAATTGTGTAATTCGGCTTCTGACACACTTTGGGAATCATTCAACTCTTTTTCTGTTCGGAGTCCTTTGTTAATGGATATGAATAAAGCCCTGAGCTACTGGACCCAGAGGAAAGGCGCTCTCCTTCCACACATTGGAGGAAAATGCAAAACGAGTCCTTTGCACAGAAATGTAAAGTTTATCTGCATGGTGGGCTACAAGGAAGAAGGATTTGGAAATCATCTCTCACTGGCAACCAGTGATGTTTGAGTTCTCCATGCAATAAGGCTAGCATGCATGCAAAAGTGTAGCAATTTTTGCATGTGTAAAAAGCATTTTTGGAAGCTTTCACAAAGAGGCTATTCTAGGGGTGTGCATCAACTCCAATACTCAGTTTAGGGGGGGACCTTTTGCATTTAAAACAGTCTGATTTAGCTCAGACCACTTTGGAGCTGCCTGATCCAGATTGAGGGTCCAAGTCTTCTTTGTTCTCTCTACTCCATTGACTTTTGGGAAATTTAAAACATGGCCGTTCCATGTCTCTCTCTGGGTGTTATCTCTCCCCCCCCCCCCCTAGTACTAATACTAGTCCCTCCAGAGTGGGTAAAGCCAGCCAAATTAATAATGTTTTATTCTGAAATGTTTAAGATAATTTTTGCTGTTGTTAACTTTAATGCGTTAAATGTGCATTCTGTAGTTGATCTCCTTGGTAATGTATTTATTTTTGAAATATTTAAGAGAATATTTTTGTTTCCTGTTAAAGCATTCCTGATTTGAATGTATATTTTATATTTGGCATTTATTCTGCATTGTTTTATTGGATGTCCTAATTTAGGTTGTAAACCGCTTTGAGGGTTTTTTCTTAAAAATATAAAGTGGTATAGAAATGAAATGATGATGGTGGTGGTGATAAAAGCAAAATTGTATTTCTTCCTGCTGCAAAGATGCTCTTTTTTATCTCTTGTACTTTCTCAGCTTGACTACTATAATTTTCTTCTTTGCCCCTTTCCCAGAGTCACCTTCTCTCCTCCATTCTTAACTTTGCAGGTCATTTATTTTATTCATTAATCTTATCACACACACCCCTTCCTATTGCACTTCTTGGAATAGGCTACCTATAATGTCACCTCTTGATCAACTTTTCTCTAAACTAAGAATTCCAAAATGCTTTCTTCCTAGGGAGTCATTCCATCCCCTTGACCATTTTGGTTACGCCTTCCCAACTCTACAATATAATTTCTGAGGTGAGGCAACCAGAACTGAACACAATATTCCAAAAGCAGTCACACCACAGGTTTGCGTAGCAGCATTAGGATATCAGCAGCTTTATTGTGGAACAGTTGCCGGGTGGGGGGTGGGGTGGTATAATGTTTCTGTAAAAAATACAGTGATGATATGAATATGTTCCTGTGAGGTATTAAGGAATACATCGGGATAAAGCATTGTACCTAGAGACGCCTAAAAGTGGCAAGCTATTGATTTCATGGAGCCAGAATGCCACAAAATGAGTCTGTTTGTATGCTTAAAGCAATGAACATGCAAGTTCAATACCCACTGAACCATGTCTGCCTATTCTATTAATATGCTTACCAGCTCTGTGATTCAAAAGAGAAGTATCAAATACTCTCTAATTGAGGCTGAATGTGTGAAGTGCAGAGGTCTTCTTTTTCCCTCATAGGGCAATCTCATACATATGTCAGTTCAGTTGTATTTAAAAACTCAGACAAAAAAAAATAGCATAAATTGTTTTGTTTTGTTAGAAATTGCATATTAGAAGATTAAAGTACACGCAGACAGCCTTCCTCACCACAATTCAT
The DNA here is from genome assembly GCF_965113315.1 of Podarcis vaucheri. Classification (NCBI taxonomy): domain Eukaryota; kingdom Metazoa; phylum Chordata; class Lepidosauria; order Squamata; family Lacertidae; genus Podarcis; species Podarcis vaucheri. The sequence goes on from NC_138759.1 coordinate 73,229,073, forward strand.
GTCAAAATGATATCAATAATTGCCAGTTTTTAACTGGCTCAGAAGGCTTCACAGTTTATGCTTTATAGAAAATTGCTTATTGTTGCCTTTGATGTTGACACTATTTAATAGAGATTCCCCCCCCCCCCATGAATTGTTTCAACTTGTTGGTGCTGTGTTTACATTAACAAAGCTTTTGAGAAGCAAGCCATCAACAAATGATATTGGATGATTTAGAAAAGATATAGATTGTATTCCATCACTAGTTTTTAATGGGTGTATGTAATGTGATTTTCAACTGGTCATTTCATTGTGCGTGTTTATATGGTAATCTGCTCCGACTCTAGGGATGGGATGAGTTTGAAGCTCAATCAAACAAACAAACAAACGAATGGCCTATGATGATGGCATTTTAATATGTGGAACACATGAACCATCAAAAATTTCAGTGGTGTAGTTTGATCTTTAAATATGCAGTGTTGTGTACTTTACATTTCATTCACATTTCTAACACTTCCCCCCTTTTAATTTACTGCTGCTCAAAGTGTGGCAAACATTGATTCTATGAGCTTGCAAGGAATGGCCTGAGAGTCCCTGATGGTGCGGCGGTGGTTGCCGCTGAACAGCTGTCAATCTGATCAATCTCCTGGAAGAATGCAATCATTCATTTAAAAAGAAGGAGACTGCATGAACACATATTCCAATTGCAAGGATCATATAATTTAGATGAACAAATCAAGTGGTGGAAATGAGCTACCAAATGTCTTCTGTTTGTAAGGGAAATTGTAAAGAAAAAAACACACAATTGAACAGGAGCGGTGGGCTGGGCAATGCTCTGTGGACAGCAGCAGCACTACGGCATAGTGAGATTGCTTGGCAGCAGGGTAGGGCAGCAGCAATGCCAGGGCAGCGCAAGGGCACCAGTAATGCTAAACTTGCAGTCCCATAGGTGTGCAGCCAGGCCAGCTGCTCCTGTGCAAGAAAACAAATGCAAATACTATGCAAATCTGTGTCCTCTTTCTCGGGTGGGTCTGAGGGCCCAATTCCTCTACAGTGTACTGGGCCATAAAGTCCTGTTGCCACCTCTTTTGGAGCACCTGACTGCTTTGATATTTCATGAACCCAGAACCCCATTGAACGAACATTGGTTTTGCTTGGAGCGCTGCCCATTCCAGTAGAACTTTATTTCTCTCCTGGATTTGGCTCTCTGGAAGTTGCTATCTGTAGCTTGAAACATATTGTTGAACAATTCCAACTCCAGATGAACCAAGCTGAGACCTTGCTTTGAACCACCCATCATGCACTCAATCCAGTTGGTATAAGACAAGGATCTCCTCGTCCTGCTTTTCATCTCCTTGCATGCAGTGGTGGCTCATGTGGGATGTCATCCATTGGTGCAGTCAAATGCAGCATTCCTTCTTTCCCTAGAGTGGGCACATGCTGGGGGGCCTGCAGTCAGTTTAACTTCCTGTTCCACTTCTCTGGAGCTTTCTCCCCCTGTATGTGATCTGGGAGATGGGTGTGGCCCTGGCTCACTCCTTAAAAGACCCGAATCACGCAGCCATTTTCTTCACTTGCAGTTTTGTCCTGATCACTTGTCTTGTTCTACTTTTGCTGCCATGCTGCTTTCCTGCAGCCATTTTGTTCTATTAATGTAATTTTGCTGTTTGCTGGCTCTCAGTCAGCAGCACATGAGTTCAGTCTCCATATGAGATGAATTCACAGTTTCTTTGTGTAACTACCAAGTAAAGTCTACCTTTCAGGGATCAAGTTGTGAACTGAAATGTGAGTAAACTTTTTGTTACTTTACTCAGAAAGACTCTTGTTTTATTCTTTTAAGAGGGATTAAAGGGGGCACCAGGAATAACCTTAACTAAGAGATTATAACAAATCTGCAAACTAGCTTCCAGCTATATTGAGGGAAATCTGCTCTGCTACATCACTTACTACTTATCCAATATATCCTTTCCTACTGTCCTTAACATTCCCACAGCTCATGGGGTGAGTGAGGCAGTGGCAGCCTTGTGCCAGCAGTTCTGCATTCTTCACACCAATAATGGGATGGGGCAAGGTGGTGGTAGTGAGGTTGGAGGTGCTCTGGTGTGATGGCCTGGGATTCGGACTCGGAGGCTGAACCTGAGGAATCCCAGCCTGCACAGGAGTCCCCGCCTCCAGAACCAGCAGAGCCAGGGCTGGGGCTTGAGCCTGAAGGGTCCTCACCTGTGCTGGATCCTCAGGTGCAGGCACCAGCTGAGTCTGCTCTGGCTCCTGAGGTGATTGAGGACCCATTCCCTGCAAGTGCTCCACTTTCAGCCCCGTCAAGGGAAGCTGAGGTTGCCTCTGGGTCCGGGAACCCTCCAGCCTCTCCTGAGCTGCAGAGGCTCAGGGCAGAAAGGCGGAGGGAACTAAGTTCCCGCAGGAGGAGTGCTCGCCTCCAGGCCAGGAGAGGCGAGTCACCTGTGGACCAGGGCCGCCCTATGCCTCGGGGCAGATAAAAGCCAACCAGCCCCAGTCCCAGATTGTGGGAGCAACATTGTTGGCAGCCTGTTCCTGCCTGCACCCTGTCCTGCTCTTCTGCCAGAGTTCCTGACCTCACCCGACTCCCTGCCTTGGACCCCGCTTCAGCTTTGACGGATAGCCTCCGTACTGCACCCTCCACTTCGGACTAGACTCGGACCTCGCTGCACAGTTAACCCTCGGGACCAGCACATCTGGGTTAGTGACAGTGGCCCTACAGGTGCAGACACTCCTCTGAGGCCCCTGCACCCCAAAGCTCCCCAGATCCTATTGCCTTTGCCCCACCCCATGTCCACCCCAGTGAACGCAGTGCCACTGGTGGCCAGACAACACTTCTTCCCTGCTCCCATGAGCCACTGCTGCGCGCCTGTACAAATTTCATTCAAACATGTAGATCTACTTCAGGGGACTCTAGCACTTTCTTTATGTTCATAAGATAGCCTGTTCTGATCTTTCATTCTTTTTACCATTCCCACAATTTTACTGAAACTTTTACTTTTATACTATGAATTCTACTCTTCTGGAAGTGTCAGCTACTCGAGCTGCCTTCCAAATCACTTACTTATTTTACAGAAGAAGAAAAAAAGGAAATCCACCAACTGCAAAGGGCTTTACTCTCAGGTAAAAGTGTAGGGGATTGCAGCCGTAGCCTCCCAAATTTGGGATCAAATGTTCCCACGTCTGAACTTGTTTCTCCACCTCCCACTTTCTCTCACAAAGAAACTCTTGTGCAGGAATTGTCATCAGGGAAAATAGAAGGGGGAAACAGAGAAATCTTTGATCTTTGCAGTCAACCTCTGCAGCAAAAGTGAATGGGAGATCAAACACAAGGTGAAATATATGCTATGATGGGTCACAGGAATCCAATATTCCAATGAAGAAAAAGATCTGCTGGAAATACCACAATTAAAGCAGGGTTCTATGAGTAACAGAAAATTCAGGCACAGATATTTGCTTAATAACCTTGGGATTTCGCACAACTAGTTTTTTTTTTAAAAAGGCCTATAAGGCGTATATTGTACAGTGACAAGAAGAAGCTTCTGTTTCTAAGAAACTTTTCAAAAGGAGCCTTTTCACTGCCTCTTAAAAACAGCATTTCCAAAACACCGATGGTAGTTGCCTGCTTTCCATGGAGAAGTTCCTAGGTTCATTCCTGGGGCATCTCTGATTAAAAGGATCTCAGGTAAGAAGAAGAGTTTGGATTTGATATCCCACTTTATAACTACCCGAAGGCGTCTCAAAGCGGCTAACATTCTCCTTTCCCTCCCCCCCCCACAACAAACACTCTGTGAGGTGAGTGGGGCTGAGAGACTTCACAGAAGTGTGACTGGCCCAAGGTCACCCAGCAGCTGCAGGTGGAGGAGCGGAGACACGAACCCGGTTCCCCAGATTACGAGTCTACCGCTCTTAACCACTACACCACACAGGTTTCTGCCTGAGACTGCAGAGCATAAGAACATAAGATCCTGCTGGATCAGGCCAATGGCCCATCTAGCCCAGCCTCCCTCTCTCACAATGGCCACCCAGATGCCTATAGGAGGCCCACAAGCAGCACCCGAACCTTCTCGCCTCCTGTGGTTTCCAGCAACTGGTAGTTAGAAGGATTACTGCCTCTGACTGTGCAGGCAGAGCAAAGCACATCTTACGTTCTCCTTTAATACAGTATTTCCCCACTGTAGGATAAATATCTAATGCTCCAAAGCTGTTGCCTTTGAGATCCCGGGTGGTGTAGTGGTTAGACTGGAGAGGCCTGTGTTTATTCCCCACTCTGAAGTCCATTGGGTAATCTTGAGCTAATCACAAAGTTTCCAATTTTTTTAATAGGGAAAAAAAAATACTGCTCTCCCCCCAAGGAGCTTGTGGTTTTCTTATCTCAAATTTATCATAATAACATAACACTGCTCATTCATAAAAAGACATCTAATAAGTAAATGGGATCAGTAAATATTTTTACAATGGAAATCTGAACCATCACTGCTGGTGGTTTTTGGCTGTGGTTCTTATAAAATGTCCAGTTGACATGAAAAGGTTGTGGATCATATGGATATGATGATTATGGATATGATGATTATGCAAAGCTCTCTTATGTCATCATAGAGACCAGAGGGAAGTGGCCGTTCACAGATCTGAATGTATTCCAAAAAAAGGATGTTGTCCAAAAGGCGGAGGGTTATGCTTGTAACAGGAAATAGAATAGATGCTAGCAGGATGTGTCCCGGTTTCTGAGTTATAAATCTCACCCTGACATGTTGGCAGGATTCCTCATCTTCCCTTTGACATTGTCCCTCTGCAGATTTCTTAATTTTCTTTCTGTTTAAAATTTGTCTCTTTTTCTTGGAAGCCATGTGACTTTACATGACATGAAAGAGCAGTGAGAAACTTCTTTGACTTCTCCTTTTGCCCACTTCACTGTGCTGTTGAGAGAAACTTCAGCCCACTTCCTCCAGCTCTCTGATCTGTTAGAAATAGCTAGTGATGAGACCTCTAACCCAGAAGCTGATGGATGTGCCATTTCTATTCCCTATTGGCTTCTACAAAAATTGATCTCTAGATCCATTCTGCAAGAGGGACATGCTTATGTTCAGAATGGAAATGGCTTGAGGTTGCCTGCAGAAGATTTAGGGAGGAGTGTAAAACCATGGCCTGTAACTCATGTGCAAAGTACAGAGGCCAACTTAGGCACTGTCAGAGAAGAGGACAAAAGAAGACATAGATTTGCATAAAGTTAGAAATAATTTCTCTAATCTAAATAGAATTACAAAACAACCTAGCATAATGGGGAAGACTCTGGCTGGGTGTGCCTGCTCTGTTTTCTAAGTACTAAAAGTTAAAGGTTAATTATTCTTCCTTCTTATGGTTCTTTATCTTTAAACTGAACTTGGAGCAGACAAGACAAACTAGAGGATTCCTTCAAATAGAGGACCCTTCTCTGTAGAATAGGGCACATAGTCACCCTAGCATTTGGCTGCAATTTTCTGAAGAGCAAAAAAGAGGACATATTTGTCGACTACTACTTTTAACTATGGATCATCACTATGACGACTCTACCCGTGAAAAAGAGGACATGTCTTGGAAAAAGACGATTATTAGCCTAAAGAGAGCAGTGCAGATTTTAACCACAAATAGTGTGCGTGTGTAATAGTTATGTATATATAAGGATCATCTGTATACCCTGATGCAAAATACCTTGGATTCCAGACTATAATCACCTCCTGTAGGATCCACAGTAGCTGATGCAGAAAATGGATTTTCCTGCACAAGGAAAGAAGACCACACCCAACAATGAGGTAACTCATGGAATCTTCTGCTGTGCTCCCAGTGCACTAGATTGGGGCATTTTATGTGAAATTATTCTATAAATTAAATCAATGGAATGCTGTATTTGGTGTTCAACTGTTAGGGTGTTCAAATGTGCCAAAAATTGTCCCTTTGTAATAATGGCCGCTAAGGATTAGCTATTCATGCACTTCAAACTCCCTTTTCAGTATTACTCAAAGCTCCCTTTTCAATATATGTCTATCAGAAGTCAGACTCACTGGGATGAATGAGATTTGCTCCCTGGTAAGCATAGGTGGCACTGTGGGTTAAACCACAGAGCCTAGGACTTGCTGATCAGAAGGTCGGCGGTTCAAATCCCCACAACCGGGTGAGCTCCCATTGCTTGGTCCCTGCTTCTGCCAACCTAGCAGTTCGAAAGCACGTCAAAGTGCAAGTAGATAAATAGGTACCACTCCGGCAGGAAGGTAAACAAGGTTTCTGTGTGCTGCTCTGGTTTGCCAGAAGCGGCTTAGTCATGCTGGCCACATGACCCCGGAAGCTGTACGCCGGCTCCCTCGGCCAATAAAGAGAGATGAGCGAGAATGAAGATGATGGACTATGCAGAACTTGATAGACTGACCGGAAGGATCTGAAATCGACGAGATCAAAGATTTATAGAAGATTGGGAAAAGTTTACAGAGTATATGCATAAATTAAGTGATAATCAAATAACGTTTGTAAGCTTTAATGAAGCTCTGTAAGAAGAAATGTCAGAATGTGAGTAAAATAAGACTTAACCTATAAAAATAATGGAAGTAAGGTTTTAGAAATGTGTAAGAAATTAAGAAGGGAAGGAGTATCAGTCAAGTTGAGGGAAGTCAAAAAGAGAATGGACATAAAAAAGATGTATGAATTGTATAAATTTTGTATTGGAAAAATTGGATAAAAATATTTTTTTAAAAAAAAGAGAGATGAGTGCCACAACCCCAGAGTCAGTCACGACTGAACCTAATGGTCAGGGGTCCTTTTACCTTTACCTATAAGCATAGGCTAGAAGCCTTAGTTTTTATAACTTGACTGACTAAGCACTCAGGACAAAAATAGTGCCTTGCGGGACCCATAACCATTGTGGGTCCGTGGAATAGTCTTCAAATGCTACTCTCTGGAAAAGCTATTGAGAAATTAGATAAGAGAAACAGGATCACACCCCCCTCCCTGCTGTAAAGTTGTTTTGTTTGTCTACCACTATGAATGCATTTTTAAATAATTAGAGTTAGGCTGCAAGTGCAGCTTTTGTTTATATTGCTGGTGGATGGGGCAAGGCAGTTAGGCTGTATGCCTTTTAATTCTAGAGAGGATTTAATTGTTGAAGTATTCACTTCCCAAAATGACAATTTTAATATAGCCAAATGGTCCTAAGCAACAGATTGAACGTTTTTTATGCTATTCAGAGATCTGTCTCTTGCTGCTCCATGGCATGATTTTACTTTTAATAAACACCTTCACATAAAGTCCTCGGCCTCATTTTGCCCTCTCTTGCATTTAGCCAGATTGGCTGTGACTGTGGTTTTGAGCACCCATCATAGTATTACATCAGATGCTGCCATGTGATGTCCCTGGATAGGGTGGGGGGAAGCACTAACCATGGCAGGGGAAAGAAAGAAAAAGGGAAGGGTGCTAAAATGAAAACATCAAAACAACACAAAAGAATGCATTACTAACAACCAAAATTGTCAAGAATGAGAGGTGCTTTTTTCCTGCATTCTCCAACAAATACAAAATCAAGTAACTAGCTGTAGCTTAGCTTTTGTTTTAATGTATACTAAAGAAGAAAAACCTATATGGCCGCTTTGCCCAACCCAGTGCTTTCATCTGTTGTTGGACTCCCAGTGGCGTAGCGTGGGTTGTCAGCACCCGGGGCAAGGCAAGTAATTTGCGCCCCCTAACACATGGATTTGCGCCCCCTAACCCCCAGATGTTGTGCCCGGTGCGGCCGGCCCCCCCTGCACCCCCACGCTACGCCACTGTGGACTCCAACTCCCATCAGCCCATGTCAGCATGGTGGATGGTGAAGGATGATGGGAGTTGTAGTCCAACAGCATCTGGAGGGCCCCAGGTTGGGGAAAGCTCACCCGCCATCTCTCCCATTCATCTATTCAGTTTGCTGTGTCAGTTTATTGTAGCATGGTCTTACGCCAATGGATTTGCTTGGTGGCTCTTAATATCATTTTGACCAAAATGCATTCCTGTCTCATTCAAAGGAATTGTACTTGTTCCTTTTTCCCTTCCCTTTTCAAAGAAAATAAATGTTTAGCTCACACTAATTCTTGGCATCAACACTTGCTTAATGATGTGTTAATTAATGAATAAGAATGAATGGTGTAATCATTTTTGGCACAGTATATTGAGGGGCTTTCTAGGAATGTTGTCTTGTGTGTGCAGGCAAATGGGTTGTTTTGCTTTTGATATCAGGAATGGCATGTTTTAAATTCCTATTTCGAATTGGCGATTGCCATTGGATAACCCCACTGCAGGATGCAAAGTGCACTATTATGTAAGATATGTTTTACATGTGCAGTATTTTGCTGTCCATATTTATACGATGAGAAAATTCACACAAGAGAAATCTGTGGAAGCTGGAAATTTGGTTGAGAAAATAATTGACCTACAAGGATATGGGTGAACCCAGTTTTGCAACTGACTTTAATGAAGTCAAACATTAAAGCTGGCCAATACATTTTGTTTCCTTGAGTGAAGCAAAAGATGGCACACTACCAGCACACACACACACCCTGTCTGACACAGAAAACTGAGCTGTGCTCCCTCAGGTAGTGTGCTGCCCTCAGGCAGTGTTTTCCATCACAAGTGTTGCCATTGTTCCCTGCCCCTCTGCCACAATAATCTCATCCCCCAAAGAATTATGGGAACTGTAGTTTATTAAGTGGGGTGAGAGTTGTCTAGACTAGAGGCCTCTATTTCCCTCCAAACTACAGTGGTACCTTGGGTTACATACGCTTCAGGTTACAGACTCTGCTAACCCAGAAATATTACCTCGGGTTAGGAACTTTGCTTCAGGATGAGAACAGAAATTGTGCAGCAGCGGAGCAGGAGGCCCCATTAGCTAAAGTGGTGCTTCTGGTTAAGAACAGTTTCAGGTTAAGAACAGACCTCCAGAACAAATTAAGTTCTTAACCCGAGGTACCACTGTACAATCCTCAGAGTAATCTAACAGTCAATCCCAGGGAATTCTACTGCTTTATTGAAACCTTTGATCCCAATTATTTTTTTCTTGACTTGGAGATTTATATATTCACGAGCCAGGATGGCTGGGTGATTATGTAGAATAATGGGACGAAAGAGGGCTGAAGGACCTATCTGGTGTTTTTTTATTTGTATTATGTCAACATAAACTCATTTTTTTTAAAATACCAAAATCTACAAATAAACCAAAAAAATTGTCCATTTTAAGCTTTGTCAGCAGTCCAATTCTTATTTTCCTCTTTAGAGAAAACGTCAGAATTTCTGACTGAATAATTTAAATATTGAAAAGGCCTGGTTAAATAACACTTTACATTTGTTAGAGTGTCACATGTAAGTTACTTTTAGATGGAATAACAGAGTGAGCCAAAATGGATCACCACTCAGCCCTGGATGTGATTAAATAAACAGGAAAGATTCTTTCCCACCCATGCCTTGGGTATAAAATTCCTACCAAGACCAGCCTACAGTAGAGGAATATAAGGCTGCCTGCCAAATCAACATAGACAAATGTTGGGTGGTCCCATTTTACACATGATTTAGTCAGTGTTTTCATTGCATGAGTTTAGCTCTCTTTCAGAGAAAATCCTGAAAACAATACGATCCATTTACATACTCTCAAGGTGCTTTGTTTTGTTAGGGTATGCAATTCAGCCTCAAAATCTGCAATCCAGCAATGAAAACATTTGATTCAGATTAAACCATGTGGCCTAAAACACTACAGATCTTTCAATGAAAGGCTCTTAACACGTCTTCTGTGGTGCGGCAGAAGTTACATCACCGCTGCAGATGTAGTAGCTATTGCTGCCAGGTTTCTGTAAGATGTAGGCTCTACGAATGGAATAGATCTCCTGAAAGATGGAATGTAAACCTTGGCAGTTGTCTCATAAAACCAGATGAGAACTTGTTGACACTGGTGTTATCAGGTACAGCAGATTTCAAGAGAAACCATGCTTCTAGTCTGCTTTGGGTGGCAAGGGGTAGGCCAGATAGAAAGATAAGTTTTGTTGTCAATCCCTTTCCTAATGTTCCCAAACATGGAATTTGCCTTGTTCACAGCTGTCTCACATGGGGTCAACATCTTCACTGAGCTATCCACCATGACCCCCAAATCTTCCCTAGCCTTCACCCACCTACCCAGTATGCAGTGTAGGTTTCACTGATTTCTGGTTTCCATTGCTCTGCTGGAATCTTGTAACCTGCTGTTCCAGGTGGGCTGAGTGTCTAGTAGGTGGCTTTTGGTTTCAATAAATTCTGTTGCAAATCAGATGTATTGAGCATTGCCATCAATGCTGTCAAATGCTAACTGCTGCCCTATGCCAACGATCTAATACTGCAAAATACCAGCTGTCATATATCAAACATTTAGATCAACATTTTCCATTAGTTCTAACATTTTCATTTAGTTATCATATCAAGGATTTGAGAGAGAATGGACACAACTGTAAAGCTACCCAGAAGGATTCAAAGAGCACTACCTACCTGCTAGTCTGGGTGGGCTGAATTGAAAAGGCATCTTTCCTTTGTAAACTGAACATGTGGGATTACATACATCCCCAGTCCAACTCCTGTGGGATTACATACATCCCCAGTCCAACTCCTGTGTGGACTCTGCCACTCACACTGATCCAGCGGTTCCCTTCATTTCAGAAGCGCCAAACTGCTCCCAAGAATGAGGGGGGTCCGACGCATGATGCGTACATGGAGTCACAGTGTCTGGAGGAGGCCAAGTGCTCTGGAGGAGCCAGCCACTGAATCTGTGTCGCACTCTGCTCCACACTCAACCTCCTCTGCTCCTCAACATCGAGGCGGCCCAGTACCCTTCCAACAAATATTGAGAGGGGCCAAGACACCTTGCCCTCCTAAAGTTGACATGCCTGCTTGGTTTCCTCTCTGGACTAGAACAGTTATCATATCATTTGACTAACATTTAAGAGACAGAGTCATGATTAACATTGGCTATGTCCTTGAATTTTCAATTGCTTCAGAATATAGCATTGCATCTTAGCAGGCAGATTGTTAGGGTGCAGCTGAAGAAGTCCCAGATCCCTCCCCCCCTTTAGTTTGATTATGGGGCAACTGGACATGCTCCAAAGAACCCAACCATGCACCATCTTCTGTTGCAGACAGCCCAATCCACATTACAGTCTACTGGGCCCAGCAGAACCTATTGGCCCTCCATAATTCAGAGTTAAGCCTTGGCAGCAAGAGCCAGAGCTTGTTTTCCCTTCTCTCTGAAATATGGCCTAAGTGTGCAGTTATATAAAGTTGCACATTCATCCCGTGAGCCCAAGTCTTTAAGTATCAGCCCAGCACCTAAGACTGCAACCGTTTAGAGTAAGCCCCCTTTAAATCAGAACCAAGGACTTATTTCTGAGTAGACATATAGGAGTTTCAAGAGTCCTTGGTTTGGAACCATCATGTTACAGACTGTTTATCTATGGAATGGGTACTTTTAAATAGTTAGAACACTCCAAACATTTAACCATGTTCCGAGTGATAATAAATCATTCTATCCCACGCTTTTGGCACACCATTCATTTCAGGCAGTCCTTTGAAAAGCAGTGGAGTGTTTCATATACATTCTGCTGCCTAGACTGCTTGGAGAGGCATTGTATATTTGTCAACAGCACTCTGTGCTGAATTTCTTCCATGAGCAGAAAATTAGCAGGATATTCTAAGGAAGCTTCTCATGATGGGTTTCGTCTTCATTAACTGAACGTCCAAGGCAAGAAATGGGAATAGAAAGAATAAAAGACCGTCTGTGGAGATCTTCCTTCACTCCGCCTCCTGCCCAAGTCACCATCTGCAGCAGGGCTGTGGGTGGAACAGTGGCCTTGCCACTCCCTACAGCTCTACCAGTCATTGGGGTTTGAACTTCACTCTTACAGTTATTTGATGAAGAAAGTAAAGATTCTGTGAGGTGAAAAGGTATGGGTATGACGAGTCCCAAGGCTTGGAAAGAGAGAGAGAGTTAGGTATAGCATACCCTCCAACATTTCTCCAATGAAACTAGGGACATCCCATTCCATAATGATAATTTTACTATTTATACCCTAGACATCTTACTGGTTTGCCCTAGTCACTCTGGGCAGCTTCCAACATATATAAAAACATAATAAAATATTAAACATTTAAGAAACTTCCCTATACAGGATTGCCTTCAGACAGCTCGGGAATCGGCTAATTCCATACCTTCCATCATTTCTCCAATGAAAATAGGGATGTCCTAAGGAAAAGTGGGATGTTCCAGGGTCAAATCAGAAACTGGGATGGCTTCTCTAAATCAGGAATGTCCCTGGAAAATAGGGACACTTAAAGGGTCTGATATAGCCCTTGGGCCTGTGGTTCCCCACCCCTGTCCTAGTCTCATAAAAAGAAATTACAAAATTGGCTAGAGCAGCTCAAGCATTCTATAGTTTGGTCAGTTTCATGCTTCAATAGTGGGATACTGCTGAGAGAGAGAGAGACTGGCCTTGCACATTTTTTTTTTAAGGGTGCACATAGATATGAAAACAAGCTCCCATTGTTTCACATGGTTAAAAAAAGCAAGCAAGTGGTGCTGTGGTGGGGGGGGATTCACACATCTAGCAGCAATACTGGTCTCACCTCAGGGAATTCAGTTAGGTTTTTCTAAAATGCAGCTCAGAGTACAACGAAAGCTTTTTTAGCAAATTTAGAAGACCACTCTGGATCATTTCAAAACAGCCAATACCCATAGGCTTGGTGGGTGTTGGCACTGTGGGATGCATGTGGCTGTCCTGCATATAAATCTAGCTTTGTGGGGAGGTAAGCTGGGACGCGGGTGGCGCTGTGGGTTAAACCACAGAGCCTAGGATATGCCGATCAGAAGTTCGGCGGTTCAAATCCCCGTGATGGAGTGAGCTCCCGTTGCTCGGTCCCTGCTCCTGCCAACCTAGCAGTTTGAAAGCACGGCAAAGTGCAAGTAGATAAAAGGTACCGCTCTGGCGGGAAGGTAAACGGCGTTTCCGTGCGCTGCTGTGGTTCGCCAGAAGTGGCTTAGTCATGCTGGCCACATGACCCAGAAGCTGTACGCTGGCTCCCTCGGCCAATAAAGCGAGATGAGCACCACAACCCCAGAGTCGGTCACGAATAGACCTAATGGTCAGGGGTCCCTTTACCTTTGCCTTTTAAGCATCCTGTAATGGTTGCAGAAGCCCATAAGAAATCTAGCTTTACTCAAAGCATAATCAGCTTTGGTAAGATTACACACACAAATATAATTCTGGATTTCTAGCATGAAAATAAACCAGAGCAGTTCAACTTTTATTTAATATTTTATACATGCATGTTCATGAAAGCTCTGTGTGTGTGTGTGTGCTGCATTGGAAAGTGGCAAATGCTTTTTGGAGCAAGTTGAATATACACAAACCTGCATATGCACAGACTTGCGTTTTTATGTCAAACTGGTATATATCTGGTATATGCCAGACCAGTGAGGAACCATTAGTCATCTCTAAACCTCTGTTGAGTGATCTTCTTATCTACCAAGTATCTTATTTTTGCTTAAAGGATCAAACTTGGAGGATCAAAGTTAACATCAATTCACTTTACTGCTCTCCCCTTCCATAATGATGGGGTCTGGAGAATAACACAACACTACCATGTATGCCTAAACTGAATAAGGGTGAATAAACAAAGAAAAGGATGAAGGGCAAAACTTCAAAACAAGGCAATGATTAAATGGCTTTGTTTTTGTGCAGCAAGAAACCAACAAGTGTGAGAGAGAGTGAAAGAGAGAGGAACCTTATCCGGCCATTTATTAATGCACTGCTCTGGTTTTTATTAACATCAAATGCAGTACATATTTACTGCCAATTATTTAATAGAACAAAATGTTAAAATCCCCCAAAATAAATATATTGGGTGTGGAGTAAAGTCATTGAAGCCTACACAGCGTAGTTTAGACAGATGACTCAGTTATACACTGGCCGTAATTGTGCAGTGTTATGGATTCTCTTTCTTACTTGACTCAGTTGCACTGAAACTCAGCTAAAACTCTGAACTGTTTCAAATATCACATTCGAGAGTCCCGGCTTTATCCCAGGTAGTGTTCAGATGAAACGATAATTCTTGAAAATCAATTAACTAAAGTGTCTTCTGGAGATAATCCCTGCAATGCTGGTATACATTTCTGAAGGCAAAAATTCTTTTCCTTGTTGCACTATAAATTATGAAATGGCTTTAAAAGTCTGAATATAAGTGGAGCTTTCTAACTAACTGTCAGTGATGTCATGGCCATGTCAATAACGCCCTGTAAGTGCAGGGGGTTGACTTCCTTTCCCCCCTATATTTTGATTTATAAATTCCATTTCATAATAGCAAAAAAAGACACTTAAAGGAAAGCCTTCAGCTTCTTGCCTTAGAACACCACCCAAGGCATACAATAATCATCCATAAATGTGCAGCCTGTCATGTCTTATTGCTTAAATATAGGCCTGAAAAAAACTGCCCTACGAGACAGGATGAAATAAGTGTGACATAGGAGAGAGTGGTGAAGGCAGAGCAAAATAACTGGATCATCTGCTCCCATAACAGCAGAATCCAGGCAGAGGTCCAGTGGAAGCATAAAAACAGAAGACTAAAAACCCGAAAAACTAGACCCACCTTATGGAGAGTCTAGGACCCTAAGTAATCAGCAATGTGATTGTCATTATATCTTTGCTATTTTGAAGAGACGGTTAGTTCCTTTTCTCTCTTGTTCAGCATATTACAGCTGAGGTTTTTCCTTTTCATGGCTATTGTTATTTTGTGTGGATTCCAAAAAATGACAAGCAAGATAATTCAGATAGAGAACAGCCACAGAGAGTTTCATAGAAGACCAAAAGGCTGGGAGATGTGGTTGAAATTGTTTGCTATGATTTTAGTCCTTTGCCTACATCTCCCACACTTTTCCACCTTCCAGCATGTTGTGCCCTCAGATATATTCAGTTTTGTTCCAGATGGGTGTCTGGAAGGAAGCTCAGCTACCAGGGGCTGAATACGGTTCTCCAGGACTCTCTTATCTGGTCCTCAGGACCTTTTCCAGGCCACATCTCCTCCAGAGCCACTTGATACTTTCAGTGTTTTTGCCTGTCTGGCATGTATCCTTGGACTCTGTTAATGCCGCTTGCTTGTCTGCATGGATGGAATATAGAGGGCTATGCGAATGTCTGTAGAAACAAGCCTAATGTACAAAGGTAAAATTTGCACTAGTTTTTCCCCTTCACCCTTCCCACAACTGACATCTGGCTGCTGGAAGGGAATATGATGCTCAGGTTGAAAAATGTTCCCCACTGCTTCCTCTTTGTCTCTCTCCTCCTACATATGAGAGAGTTTTTAAAATTCAAAAATAATAACAAATGAAGGGTGTGATTATTGAGTGTAAACACATATAGAGGCTTTTTGTTAGATTTTGTATAATTTAGTACGAAAGAACAAGCTATTTTGAGTGCATTCTTTACAACCCCCCAAATGTAGCAGAAGACTGTCTTCATGAGCTGCACAATCATCTTGGGAAGGTCATTAATCCATTTGTACATTTGCCAACAATATTTTTAGCAAGCCGGTAATTAGGCCTAAGTACCAGTTTCAAACAATAAAGGAAGAGTAAAACAGCCATGTCTGACTTCTTCTAAGAATATGATATTACTTCTTTCCAGCAAAGCTGGTGACATTCCAACATTATTTTGATAAGGCTGTTAACCAAGACCAAAGACCATGGGAACAAAAAAGAAAATGGCAGTGTGAATCAAGGATTTTGTTTTCATTCCCGTTTTAAGATGAGCTGCATTGCAGAATGATATAGACCAGAACTCATTGTTAATGCATTCTCAGAATAAAAAGGGTTTCTGGAAATTTAGTTTGTAGACAAGGTCAAAGGCAACGGAGTGCTTTTGCCTAGCAAACTAACCCATATTATTTTTTTCTCATACACTGGCTGGAATGTTGAGGGAAATGACTGAGCATCAGCATCTATGTTCATTTTCAGTCTGAGGAAATGGATTCTTTCAAGACTATCTGGTGTTGAATCTTCAACTTGAAACCTTGTTCAATTAAGGATATAAGTAAAATGCAATCTCAAAGTAAAACAGAAAAAGTGCCCCCTAAAAGACTATTTACCTTTGATGGTTTGTCAGGTTCTTGACTGAAATTGGTCTTAACTCCTGTTTTACAAATGGCCAGATCCAAGTAGCTTCATTAATCTTCACAAGCAGTGGTTGTGTGCAATACTTTTCAGGAGGTGAGAGTGGTGCATCAGGGTTTTCACAAAGTGCCTCAATGCAAGCACATACCACAACTCAACAAACGTTCACCAAACCACAGCAAAACCTTGTCTGGCCAGTTTTATACTGGTTTGTATAAAGCGGTCTGGACTTTTGTACAATGTTGTGTTCTGCTTATGGCGGTGGTAATCATAAGACCATCATGCTATGAGAACCCAAATGACCTCCTCACTCTCTCACAATGCGTCTATAAAACAACCTCAGGTGAAACCAAATCCATTGACATAATTAGCTGGGTAGGTTTGACCCTTTCCAAAGTGCTGGCTTTATCTTTAAAGCCTGGATACTTGGGAAGAATATATCCCCCATCTACTTCCCCATATGCTAAGGTCTTCCTCACAGTCATTTCTCTGGGCACCCTTGTAATCTGAAACAAAAAAGGTGGCTACAGGAAAGAAGCCTTTTGCTTGTGAAACTCTCTCATTTGTTTATAATTTTAATGTTTTCTGTTGTATTTTCGTATGCCACTTACAGATTTTTAAATATTAAGCACTTTAGATATGCTTTTGAATAACTGAATAATTAAGACTTTGAAATTGTTCTTCTGAATCTGTGCCGGAAATTGGTTGTACATTTTATGGAAATAAGAACTGATATGAATATTTACAAACATTCAGGGTTTGGCAACATTTTCATTTACATCATTCAAATTTTAAGTGTGATATATCAACTTCAACATGTCCATTCAAATGTCACTCTTGACGGTTAGTTTGTCAGATTTCAACAATGAAATTTCATATGCAGTTGATGGCTACGTATCAATTCTTGGTGTCTATCCATGCTGTCAGATGAAATATGTCTGTGTGATGCACTGCCATGGGATGTCCATATTGGATGTGCTTCAGAGCAATCTCTCAATTCACAATAGGTGATGGAGTCCCAGCAATGTCGCCATATGCACCATAAAACAGCAGAATCCTCAGCAATGCATGGGGAATATGGAAATTATTCGCTGAAAGTTAGTTTGAAACTAGAGTGGTATGCCACTGAGTATATTGGGGGGAAATATTGTGCACCATTTCCTGAAAACTATTAAATACTGATAAATATCAACAATCAAATAGACAATATTGAAATAAAATATCCTTGGGTTTCAGATGCATTTATTCATAGGCCATTAGCATTTGCATTGTTCGAGAATATTCCATAGATAATTTTTTTGCAAGGGGAAATTTTGAGAAGAATTTTTGCAACCAACTTGTTTTGCTGTAATGGAAATACAAAACCCAAAAAGGAACGTATCCAAATAGAAAATAACTGCTCTTCCTAGTGTTCTGGCTGAACCAGGGGGCACAGCTATTGTTGTTGTTGTTATTAGGTTTGAAGTCCTTGTGATTTCTTTTTGTGCGTGCAACATGCTTTACATTCCCCATCTTTGCTGTACTTTCAACAGCATGTGCTGGTATAAATTAGCTCCTCAGTTCCACCCCTGAGGTGACAGCACTTGGGAGATTGTCAAGTGCTTCTGGCATGCCGCTCTCGCAAGGCTACGTGATCCTGTGTGGTTGAAAGGTGCCACATAATTGTAAAATTTCATTTCCTTTCAATTAGTAGCTGATTACATTTGATGAGCTGCAACATTGTTTCCTCCATGCAGATTACGAGTCAGCACAGTCAATGAGCTGTGAAATCCTCTCACATGTTGAAACAATAGACAATGATTAAAGAACAGCTAATCTGATCATTATAAACAAACCCTGTTGATCATTAGAAACCAACAGAATCTAACAGATTGGAAGTGCTTATTGGTAAGCTGAAGGCAATTGATGAGTACAGGTAAACAATAGAAACTGGCAGTGGTCATTAGTCTGAACCCAAATGCAAAAGCAGTCCAAAATACCAATGGAGGAATGGAAGTGTGCACTGTATGGTTCAGGTGACCATAGCAGTTCATCTTTGGTTTATTTTTACTAGGTCACAACCATCATTTGTGTGTTCAGACCCAGAAACCTCTCCCCTAAATAAATTCACACTTGACTCAAATTTTGTTTTTTGGCAGAATTTAGACCACAACTTTATTGATTACAGAAAGTGACTGATTGCATAGGCTCTGGTTTGACTAGCTCACTGCCATGCAGGAAGCACTGACCCAGGGTTCCAGCATAGGTCAGCCAAGGGTGAACACCTGGATAAGTGTAAAGCCGGGAACAGGTTAACTCCATCACCCAAATGTCCCCCTGGACTCAGGCATGGGCACAACCCCCTCTCAGGGGTTGACCAAACCATCAAGTCCCTGGATTCCTTTAACGGAATACCCTTCACATAGGGATGGCAAGAGTGTTCTCCCATCCCTATCACCTGAACCAGAGCCTATCCGCAATGTTACAAGTTGTGACGATTTGCTACGCAGCAGGCGAAACCCAAATGGCAACAGCCAATCAGCCAAGTGGGGAAAATTCCTGCTGTGCCCCTGTCCCAATGACAGACAACATACGATGGATAGCAAGGTCAAGCGCAAAGCCTTAAAAGTAGGGAGAGGTGGGCGAGTGTTCCAAATGCACGAGCTGAAAGAGGAAGCTCTGGGTCACGTGCATGGGCATAAATAGGTCCCTCGAACCATTTGGACTGTGTCCCATTGGCCAAATTGCACCCAGCTACGAGGGACCTACCAATCAGGTGTTGTGGCTGACCAATCGTGCCCACCCACAACACAGGGTGTTGGTTTCCAGGTCTCACCGCAAAACATGCCCTCTTGAAGGAAGAACCAGATTTGCTGCTGGACAGGCGATTATTTCCAATTATTTGTAATTTGGAGAACAGAAGAATTGTGCCCCAATGTATAGCCTTACTGCAAGTGCTCAGAGCAAGGATGTTTATGATAATAATGAAGATGGGTCTTTCTTTTTCTTTTCTCTTTTGACTGACTAGACCAGAATTTAGCCAAGAGTCTATATTCTTGGCCTGCAGCCTGAGTTAGCCATAAGGGAGCAGAACACCAAGGCAGCTCTCTCAGGCCAGATGTTCATTTTCATTTTTGATACAGTAAATTCACCACAACATGCCTTTTACTCAGTAATTTTGGGTGTAGCATGTTTTGCCTGGAAGTAGTAAATCTCAGCTCTCACTACGTGCAGTTGCTTTTGAAAGAACTGCTCACTGTGCAAAACTAGTAGCTAAAAGTCACCTTGTGCATCTTTACTGTGTCAAAAAAGGAATAAAAGAATCTTGCTTTATTCCTACTGCAGCCTTCTAAACCTCAGGACATTTCTATGCTGAATTGTTTTCCAGATTTGTGTCCTACTTGTTTATTTTTAGCTGGCCAAATTGTAATTTTCTACACCTCTTAGTATGATTACTTTCAGAAAAGTGGAATAACAAAAAAGTGGAAAAATCAATAACAAAAAACTTTGGTAATGCTACTGTGAATGTCATAAATTTGTTGCAGTTGACATAATTTTTATGCAGGGGCTTGGGGTTAAATGCTGATAATCACAAATGGAGAGATTTCTGATAATCCCAGTGAATGGTGGCAGACTCCAATTTTTACATGTGCTACAAGCTTATGCACAATATCTGAGCATCATGTGAGTAGGGCTAATATTACTCATGAACACATTCAGTTTGGGTAACATCTGAATTGCCAGAGTCAGGCCAGCCATAACTCGAAGGAGATCTAGAGTCAGGGGCTGGAACTGGATCTAAGACATCTTTGGAGTCTGGACTGCAGCAAGTAGGACCTCCCTTCTGATGGTCAAGGAAATGCAGATGGGGCAACTCCTAATCTCTACACCTGCTCTGGCAACCCAGAGGCTTCATACTGCCTGTTGCATCCTTGTTCTGTTCTGTGCCCAGAGAATGGTTTAGAGCACACAGTCTTGGGCAATTACAGTTGTACCTTGGAAGTTGAATAGAATCCTTTTCGGAAGTCCGTTCGACTTCCAAAACATTCAGAAACCAAAGCGTGGCTTCTTATTGGCTGCAGGAAGCTCCTGCAGTCAATTGGAAGCCGCAGAAGCCCCATCAGATGTTCGGCTTCCAAAAATAGTTTGCAATCCGGAACAATCACTTCTGGGTTTGCGGTGTTCAGGAGCCAAAACGTTCAAGAACTAAGCTGTTCAAAAACCAAGGTACGACTAAGGCTAAGCCCCAGCTTCAGATAATGTGTGTCTCAATTCATGCTCTGAATGCCCTAAGTCAAATCCTGGAGAGCACACAACAAGCAAGGTGGCCAAATGACCAGGAAACAAAAAAACAACAACCTATACTGGACAGTCTGGGGTGTGTTTTTGTGTCTTTAAATGGTAGCTTGATGTGCAGAAATCATTATGCAGCTCGTTTTCATAAACGAATGTCTGTAGATCAACCCGATGTTAAGAAACCAGAGGCAGAGGCTATATAAAAAGTTGGCCACCTTACAAGGGAAGGGCGGCATCACAATGTTAGGATGCACCGTGGCTTTAGTTTGTGGGGAAAGATTTTCTAGGCTTCAGATACTGAGCTTGCTCCTGCCCTCTGTGCTTGTCTTCCTGCTGGACCCCAATCTTGTGGAAACTTCTTACATGCAGCTTTCTGGAACACGATCCTGTGGAAACTTGTCGCTGGCTATGCCTGATTCCCCCCCCCCTTTTTTTTTCTTTCTCACACTATTCCCAGCAACCATGTTGATAAATTGGTTCTATGAGATCACCTCATGCCAAGTTGTTAGAAAGGGAATCAAAGCAATTGACACAAAATGAATCACAAAAACACTTGAAGGAGACCAAAGACACTTCAGCCTCATGGATGTTCCCTCATTGCCACAGTCTGTTGCTAAAATACAGTCAGACGGTAATGCAAACAAAAATGTAAGGCAGAAAAATGTAAGGCAGTGCTTCTGAAGACTGAGCGTAAAATTCCTATAAGGAAAAGTACAAAAGACAGGCATACCCTTGACTGTTTTGATGAGTTATGTTGTTGCTATGGTTATTATTTATTTTTGAATTAAGGCATTTTAAATGACCTAACTTTCCAATTATCCAGCCAAGTAAGAGGGATGGGAGAGATGTGGTTTCATGGTTCAGATCATACTGAATCACTGTCTTGAGAGCAGTTTCTTTTAAAAACCCAACCAAGTACTTGAAGCACTTGCAAAGTGTGCAAGGACTGATAATAGTGGAAAACGTTCCTTAACTGTCTTAACATTCTTCCAGGGAGAAGATCAAATGTGATTACTTTCCTAACCATTCCTACCTCTACCCTATGAAAGGTCTAGTATTTATGTTTGTGTCTAGGGATGGTAGTTCTAGGTAAAGGCAGCTGCTTTCTGCAACATGTCCCAGTGAGTGGTGCTATACAATGAAGCTCAGATGTTAAGAATGTAAGAAAGGCCAGCCACAAGAACATAGGAAGCCTTAAACTGAGTTAAACCATTCCTGCATCCAGCTCAGTGCTGTCTAAACCAGGCACCCCCAAACTCGCCCCTCCAGATGTTTTCGGACTATAATTCCCAGCATCCCTGACCACTGGTCCTGTTAGCTAGGTTTGATGGGAGTTGTAGTCCCAAAACATCTGGAGGGCTGAGTTGGGGGGTGCCTGGTCTAAACTGACTACCAGAGGCTCTCTGGGGTTACAGACAGGGGTCTCTCCCAGCCCTTCCTGGAGATGCCAGAAGTTGAGTCAGGGATCTTTGGCATGCAAAGCAGGCGCTCTCCCAATGAGCCACAGTCAGTTGCCTATGGGAGGCCCCCCAAGAAGGACTTGGAGGCAAAAGGATTATCCGCAGTTGTTTAGCAGCTGATTTTCAGAGGCACGCTGCCCCCGAATCTGGAGGTAGTGAACAGCTTTCATAACTAATGTGGGGTTTTTTTGGTCTCGTTTTTGTACTCAAGTGCTTCCAAGCGACTTACACAGTAAGAAATAAAATAGCAAAGACGTTAACATTACATTAAAAGGGCAATGAACAAAAACTACAACACTCACGATATATGTAAAAGGAGGGAGTCTGACCCACCTTGCTTCAACGATGAGCACAACAAAGGTCATGGACATCTCTAACGACTCTCCCAATGAAAAAAATGTAAGTCTGGGTAAACAGGAATGATTTTGCATGGCACCAAAGAACAGACAGTGGTGGCACCAGGCATGCTTCCTTGGGGAAAGCATTCTGCAAACAGGGAGCTGCAACCCCAAAGGTCATTTCTCGTGTTGGCCCCCATTGCACTCAGTGTCTGGCTTGGTTCATGTGAGGAGAGGTGCCCAGGATTTGTGGGGGAAGCCATGAATTTTAAAGTGGTATAAGAGTGTTTTAAGTGTATGGTGTGGGTGTGGCCTTTGCCTTTTTTCAGGCAACGGGGGGGGGGGGGGAGGGAGAGAGAGAGAGGGAGAAGGTGTGTGTTTTACCACATGTGTATACTTCCCCTAGCTGGAATTGTGGGCTCAGAAATTATCCATTTATTTATTTATTAAACAAAACACTGGTTCAAATATAAGCTGAGCTAGTTCTCAATTTTGATAGAAGAATTTTGACTATTTCCAGACTTGCACAGTCTAATCAACTGCACAAAGTTTACCAGAAGGTTCAACATACCAGTTTTAATGCTTTTTAAGAAGCAATAGTGGCTATTTGTTCTATGCATTATCTTGCCGCATATAATGATAATCTGACAAATTACTTCTGTTGTTAAAATTTGTTACTTCCATCACAAATGATCAAGTCACTCTCAGTTTGCTTAAATCTAATTAGGGCTGTTACACCAAGTGGTCTCTCATCCATCTACAGTTAATTTGACAGTTCTTTGAATTGCCATTTTTTCTTACCTATAGGAAGCTTGTTCCTTCATCAAGGAGAACCAATTAAGATTCAATAGGCTGAAAGGGTGCTAATGCAATGAGGCTGCAAACCAGGAAGGAGGACAAGGCAATCTCTGGCTGCCCCTTTTGAGATAGACGGGAACTTGCATTCCCACTCCAGGCCCCTAGTTGTCATACACAGCTACAGAAGTGCTGTCTAGGGAATGATTTGGGGCTATATGCATTCTGTATCAGTTGAGGATAGATTTCCTTTGCAAATGGTAACTGATTAGATCTATTTACATATGACCCCTTAATGTGCAGTGCAAGTGTCTTATAATAGGCTCATTGTTGTACAGTTTTCTTAATGGTGTCACCAAAGTCTGTTTTAAGTGTTGTCCATTAACGTTATAACTCCTCCTGAAATCACACTCCTTTCTCTCTCGCTCACTTGGAGAGTCTTTAGTCTCTCCAGCAACTCAATCCAGGTTTCTATATTAACATCAAGGACTAGGGAGGCAAGTTCCAGTAGAGAGAAATCTCCATTCACCCATCAGCACTACACACATAAAATACTGCACAATTTCAGTTCAGGTGTAGGAGCCTACGGACCATTTGCTGATTGCAGTTCTAAAAGTGGTGGTTTCTGTGAATGACAAAATCCTGTACACGTCTACTGAGAAGTAAGTCCCAGTTAGGCTTACTTCCATGTAAATGGGTATGGAATTGCAGCCTGAGCAATTGGAAGTTAAACTTTATTTTTTTTTATTCCAACAGTTTATCTCCCATTTAATTACAATTGTCTCTAAGCAGTGTACAGAAGCGCAATATAATGAAAGTGAAAATATGTTAAAACCATAACATCAGAACTCAGTTTAAATGGAGTAGTAGTAGTAGTAAATTTTCAGGAGGTACCAGAAGTTCAACAGTGGGATGGCCTGTCTTACCTCGACTGGGAGAGAGTTCTGGAGAACTGAGCTCACAATACTGAACACACCAGCTCCTGGTGGGTACAAGCCATATATCTGAGCCATGGGGGACCACAAGCAGTGACTTCCCCGTAAAACAATGTGTTCCATTGTCAACTCAAGCATAATATTTGCAAATGAAACTGATTCACACACTCAGATGATAGACATCAAGTGCTGACAAGCAAAGGAAGTCATGTTAGTCTATAAGAAAAATCCTAAAGAGGGGGCAATATTTTTCTTAGGACCAAGCAAAACGTCACACAATAGTGGAGAGGTTAGAAGAGATTACAGGATTTGAATGTATGTGTGCACTAGCCAGGGGAAAAGGTTTTCTTGGGTTAATTTTCCAGTGGTACAATGGCAAAGAATGATGCTTGGGTTTGTTTTTATGAGATGTTCTACTGCTTTTAAGTAAGTCTGATGAAGGATGGTCTGCAAGTTTAAAACCTGAGCAGGTTGGATGATGCTCCAGATAAAATGAAAGTAATTATAGTTTTGGTGTTTTCTGTTTTTAAAGAAAAAGAATATGACACAGGAGCAATGACATCTTCCAGTGAGTTCACAGTGTTAGTCTACAGCAGCGAAAAAATAATATAAAGAGAGATACATAAGCATATTGTCTTTGTCAATAAATCACAACTTAAACTGATTAAAATATGAAAATACACGTTCTACCTATTTTCCCACACTCCAGTAAGCAATATGGTAAGAATAATTCTCAGATACTTGTACTCCATTTTGTGTTAGTAGGATGGTAATGGGTCACACATGAGTGATTAAAGGATAAGATTAGATAACTCTTCTTAATAAAGTGAGCATATTTCCAATGAGGCTTTTTTTGGTGTCAATTAATCACAGTTATGCATCTGGGGCTAACTTCCTTCTCTTTTTAAATGTACCTCATTCAGAGTCCTGAAAATGAGGTTAAGCAAATATTACTGAGCATGACAGTTCACACTTTGGACAGCTGTTCCCAACTATTGTCCAGAAATTAACTTGAAGTCATACAGGAAAAGGTTTGTGTCAAAAGGAAGGAAGGAAGGGCAATTCTTCTTAAGCTATGTGTATAGCTTTTCAAAGACACAGGTAGCTCACCTTATCCCTGATCAAAGGTAAGTCCCACTGTGAGGTAAGAAATAATGAGCATCTTCACCCCCATCATTCTGCCTGGACACTGAGGTCCAGCACCGAGGGCCTTCTGGCGGTTCCCTTGCTGTGAGAAGCCAAGGTACAGGGAACCAGGCAGAGGGCCTTCTCGGTAGTGGCACCTTCCCTGTGGAACACCCTCCCACCAGATGTCAAGGAAATAAACAACTATCTGACTTTTCGAAGACATTTGAAGGCAGCCCTGTTTAGGGAAGTTTTTAATGTTTGATGTTTTATCATGTTTGTAATATTCTGTTGGGAGCTGCCCAGAGTGGCTGAGGAAACCCAGCCAGATGGGCGGTATACAGTGGTGCCTTGCAAGACGAAATTAATCCGTTCCGCGAGTCTCTTCGTCTTGCGGTTTTTTCATCTTGCGAAGCACGGCTATTAGCGGCTTAGCGGCTTTAAGAAAAAGGAAACAAACTCGCAAGACGTTTCATCTTGCGAAGCAAGCCCATAGGGAAATTCGTCTTGTGGAACGACTCAAAAAACGGAAAACTCTTTCGTCTTGCGCGTTTTTCGTCTTGCGAGGCATTCGTCTTGCGAGGTACCACTGTATAAATTATTATTTTTTATTATTATTAGGATGCTTATGTTCTAGAAAGGAGTATGTTCTAGATTACAAAGGAAAAGTACTAATTACACTCTGCACTGTTTCCAGCTTCCCCTCATGGACCAATAGCAGAAAAGGGAGATGACTTTCACTGATGATAATGGTGGATGGTAAAGAATAGCCCTCCCACACTAAGATCCAAAGAGAGGCACTGCAACAGCAGACCTTCCAAGTGCCCCTATTCTCCAGGGACGTCCCTGATTTAGAGAAGCCCTCCTGGTTTCTGATTTGATCCTGGAATGTCCTGCTTTTTCTTCGGACATCCCTTTTTTATTGGAGAAATGTTGGGTGTGGTGTGGTAGGATGTCCCTATTTTCACTGGAGGGTATGGAGTTATCTGACCCCCGAGGCATCTGAAGGCAATCCTGTATAGGGAAGTTTTTGAAAAAAAAAGTTTACTATTTTATTATGTTTTTATATATGTTGGTAGCTGCCCAGAGAGGCTGGGGCAACCCAGTAAGGCGTGGGGTATTTCTCATTATTCTTTCACTGCACAGCTCATATTCATCCTGTCTCAGCTGAACATGCAGTAAAGAAAAACTGTGCTTTTCTACTTTTCAGACTGGAAATGGGAGTTGTTCTGAACATGGCATGACTAAAGCAGAATTTTCTGGAGGATCTCTTCTAGGAAAGCTTTATCAGCCAACTCATCCATTATATAATTATTTAAGCTGTCCTAACTTCTGACCAAAGTCAAAAGAGGAGAGTCAACGTATTTGCTGCCTCTGTCATTAACTTAAGAAAGACATATGATGACTTGATATCATTTTCTTCATGCCATGTACAATCTGTTGGAATTAATTACAGCCCATCATCAACTCTGTGCCAAAGTGACCCAAATGACTGAGAAGTCTCTTGCGTTTAATAAAATACAATCCAATTAAGAGGAACGCTTTGGGCCAAATTTGTTGCTGGTGTGACTGGGCAGAGAATGAATGAAGCCATTATTTACCTCACCAGAAAATTTGGCCTAAGCAGGATATATGCCATGATCTATATTTTAAATGACAAAAGCTGCAACTCAGGATTTTATCCAGATTGCTATTTTAATGTCAGTGCTAAAAGCCAAGGAATGTCAGATGTAACTCATTTTCACCCTTGGAGTGGTATTACCAGCTCAGAGGAAATAGAATTGCAAACGTTCTTGACCAAAGTCCTGAGAATGGAAGCCAAGAGATATTCCCACAGTGAGGCAGCTAGGCTGGATCATTTGCGACTGAATCACACGGCGTGGGGAAAGTAACGTTACAAACTGGAAGCATTAAAATCCACATGGAATCGTTGAAGAGTGTTTATTTGTGCAAGATCGAAGCTTGCCAAGAGCCTGGGCAGAAAATGAAGCTTCACAGAATAACTGTTAAGCATACTATTGTTAAGGGAAGTAAGCAACTCATTGTTACCCAAGGAGCTAATGAAACAGAAAACAATAGTTTTTATAAAAGCACAGTGAATTTCTCAAAAGGCCTGCCATTTTAGGAGCAATCCTCCACTTGAGAAATTGAAAAACCAAGACGGTGAGGTTGGGTTGACATCTATTGCTTATGTCCACTTATCTTTTTTCTTTCTTTCTTGGATGCAATCCTATGCATGCCTACTTAAAAGCATGCATAGAATATATTGCACCCTAAATATAATACCTGTAGCACTGTAACCTGTAGCATTGCACCCAGTCTCTTCTGGAACTGAGGTGCAACAAAAATGGGAAACCCAAAAAGGAACTGGAAACTGAAGTCCCCCAAAAGTAGTGGGGAAGACAAGAATGTGGGTTACTGCATTTCAGACCCTACTAGTTCTTCTTCAAGAATATCTAAAATCATTTTTTAAAAATAAATTTTAAATTCAGTTCTTCCTGGAAATGACTTTGCAAGTATTACACATGGTTTGCAGACCAACAAAATAGGTTACTTGCAATAGCCAGAAATCTGAGTCTGAAACCCAGCCTAGAATGCACACAACACTAAGCAAAACCAAGGCTAAGCATAAATGAGCATACTTGCGGATATACACAGGAAGAAACATGACTGCTTTTACTCTTCACCTGCTGCCGCGCTACCAAGTGCTAAGCCATGGTTTGGTTTAGTGTTGCATTCAACCCTGGACTCATGATTTGTCTCGCTCCAGACAAGTCCCAAGCTGTAGCCAAGCTTTACTTGCTGCTCTGGGCAACACAGCAGCAGCAAGACTAGGGCAGGTGTGAAGCGGCCACCAATTCTAATGTGAGCACCTGCCTGCTTGCTTGGTCATGTCTGCCCATGGCTTAGCAAACTACGTCCAATACTATATGGGGGGAATACCATTGCAGAATGGGACACGGGTGGCTCTGTGGGTTAAACCACAAAGCCTAGGACTTGCCAATCAGAAGGTCGGCGGTTCGAATCCCCACGATGGAGTGAGCTCCCATTGCTTGGTCCCTGCTCCTGCCAACCTAGCAGTTCAAAAGCATGTCAAAGTGCAAGTAGATAAATAGACGCCACTCCAGCGGGAAGGTAGACGGCGTTTCCGTGTGCTGCTCTGGTTCAGCAGATGCGGCTTAGTCATGCTGGCCACATGACCCAGAAGCTGTACACCGGCTCCCTCGGCCAATAAAGCGAGATGAGCACGCAACCCCAGAGTCGGTCACGAATGGACCTAATGGTCAGGGTTCCCTTTACCTTTACCTTTACCATTGCAGAGGACACAGGATTTATGTACCTCTACTCCCTCCCACCCTCTTCCGTTTTTGTTTTTTTTCCTTTCCACCACCTCACTTATTACAAACAACAACAGTATAATACTGTTCCCCAAACACAATATGTTTCAATCGCCTCTAATTAGGGAGGCAATGAGTAGTTGGAACTGCCTTAAAGCGGTTAGATTAAATGCTCTTTTGAGCCATACAAAGCCTGTGATGTTATGTTACTAATCTGAACCCAGATCCCTGCATCCCAAAGCAAGGTGTTTGATGACTAATAATCACCCTGTTATGTACTGTAGTTCTGATCTTGCATCATTTCTTTAATCTTAGTGTTCCTTTTTAAACCCAGCCCTGTAGCCAGAATCCTAATCCCACAAACCTGCAGCAAGTTCAGCAAAATATATCACACTCATTTTTTTCTTCCCCAATATTCAGGGACGACAGCCTTATACAAACTGATTTTCAAAGGAAGCAAAATCATAAAAGGGTTCAGAGAGCTGTAATTCTAAGTGGATAAGGCAGAATGAAATCTTCCTTTACTTGTGACATTGCATAGTCAATTACCAGTCTCAGAAGTAATTTCAACTGACATAGTATTTAACGTAGAGATCCCATGCTGTAAGAATTATTGCTCCCGGTTGGAATGGCTTCAAAAACAACCCACCAAGATAATATTAGTTTTCATTTCACTTTTGGTCCCATGTGTCTAATCATAAGAGCTGAACAGTATGTCATGTGCAAAACATTGACTGGATGTTGAAGCTGTGACACTAAATGACAAAAGAAGAATATGCACAGTTAGCTAGGAAATGTACCAAACTGGATATTTTCCAATACAATGCCACAGTAAATTAGATCTTTCAAAAAGGCGACCCATGTAATCCTAGGTTTGTTTGCTTTTTCCTTTCCATCTTCCTGCATTGTTCTAATAAAGGCAAGTCCTAAAACAGAACAGAATCTTCTGCTGCTTATTTCCTTCTTGGGTGTAGGAAGAGGGAGAGACAGATGGGGGGGATTCTACCCTCTGTCTTCATACACCCCATGTTTTTTGGGTTTGTGAACACGGAGTCTGTGTGCAAACAACTTGTGCAGATGTAGCTTTGGTCAACATGTCCTGAGATGCTATAAAAAGCAGGAAAAGTGCCTACAAACACATGAGATCTTCACATGCAAAGTTAACAAGTGTGTGGAGGTCGTGGTCAGGCAGGCCTAACAAGATGGAGCCCACAAATGAATGTCTCTGAGAGTAACAGGATGTGGGGACATTCCATACCTCCACAAATGAATGTCTCTGAGAGTAACAGGATGTGGGGACATGCCATACCTCCCAGGAAGGTTGTACAGAACAAATATCTAATAATAAATAAAGTAAATGTTTAACCCCACCTCCCCAATGGCTAAAAGTGACATGAACAGGATTTAGACAGATTTGTCCATTCCTAGTGTCAACCAACCAATTAAGATTCTTAAATAAAGGAATGCATTTGACCACATCACTGCAAGGACTTGAAAAAGATGGCAGTGGTGGAGTTGCATAACTTCAGGAGGAGCAGGTAAGAACACAGCAGGTTTCAAATTGAGCCATGAAACTTTCAATCCCAGTGCCACCTGGTATACTCATTCTAATTATCTTGTAGGAGCTGTACTAACAGAGTCCCATGATACCCTTAACAGTAGATCCAAACTTTTGATTACCTGAACATTTGGGTATCCTCCAGGCCTTCAGATAGATGGGACTGTGCTATATTTTTAACATCACCACTAACACATAGGAGAACACCTATAGCCCTCCTTATCTGGAATATGAAGGGTTAATGTGACTAGCATTTGTTTATTAAGCCCATCAAGTACATGTTTGTGCAAATTTGTCAGTTATCTGAGCGAGGCCAGAAAAACAACATGGATCTTGAAAGAAAAAGAAAGAAAGAACTTCCCTGCCCCTGAGAATTAAAGAAAATGTACTGTAGATAACTAGATAGCTCTATGTAATGAATATTTTTATCAGATTCTATCATATGGCTCTGTATAAAAGAATAATTCTTTATCCATGTTAACAGTCAGTGAACATCATATTCACTTAATGGTACCACAATGGGATCAGCTGTCTTGTCAAGTAAATCTATTGCATCAACACCGTGTTTTATCCCTCGTTCTTCAGCTTCGTGCACATAAAATTTTAATACATACAGTCTTCAGCAGAATGTTCTTTTGTCCATCAGTCACAAATGCATGGTTTCATCCTCTAGTACCACAGTATATTGATGTTACTGTGCATGGTTGCTTTTGGAATCCATCGCAAAGGAGACTGTAAGTTAAAAGGTCTTTTACATCAATTCTAGGGAAATCAGAAATGTGCATCTGTGGATATTGCTGCTTATGGTGAATTTCCAATGGATTCATGTTCCTATCCTATAAAAAGGGCCCTGTTTTTAACATGAAAACAAATGTATTCTGTTTTGGGGAAAATGTATATATTTTAAAGCATTTTGATCATATCTGCTCCATATTTGGATTTCCTGAAGAACTAGACTCGTTTTCCTATAATAACTTTCTGGCGAACTGTGGCAAGAGAAGTTGTAACCTAATCCTGTGACTGAATCACAAAGAAGTATGGTAGGGGGCTTTAGTCAAATGAAACCATTCTCATTTCAATATGTCACCAATGCAGAATTCAGCAAAATGAAGTGTATGTAGAAGTAGTGGAAATGGGCATGCTAGGCACACCCTTTCCATGCCAATGTACCCACTGGTCACAGTCCATGACAGCCACACATTTGGTGTCCATAAGAAAGAAGCTGTACACACACACACACACACACACCTGTATGTAGGCTTCTCCAGCTATTGGGAATCTTGACTGGCTCAGATTTCTAATCAGGTGGAAAATCCCTATGTGCCTAAGGCTAGCCAATCAGAATTCCAAATACCGTAGGTGAATCCTGGTTGGCTTGGATTCATAATCAGATGCACATAGATACAGTGGTACCTCGGGTTGCAGACGCTTCAGGTTACAGACGCTTCAGGTTACAGACTCTGCTAACCCAGAAATAGTACCTTGGGTTAAGAACTTTGCTTCAGGATGAGAACAGAAATCACACGGCGGCAGTGGGAGGCCCCATTAGCTAAAGCGGTACCTCAGGTTAAGAACAGTTTCAGGTTAAGAACGGAC
This sequence comes from Podarcis vaucheri, assembly GCF_965113315.1. Classification (NCBI taxonomy): domain Eukaryota; kingdom Metazoa; phylum Chordata; class Lepidosauria; order Squamata; family Lacertidae; genus Podarcis; species Podarcis vaucheri. The sequence continues at coordinate 73,260,652 of NC_138759.1, forward strand.
CTCCGGAACTAATTAAGTTCTTAACCCGAGGTACCACTGTATATGTGTCACTTGTTAACAATGACAACTGCTGGGGGCTGTGGCCACTGGACACATCGCAGTGCAGGAGGTGAAGGCAGTAGGCACATTCCTACTACCACTGCGGGACACATTTGAACACTCCTACACTAAAGTTCGTATCTCCATACGTTTGGCTGCAGTCTGCTCAAATGGCCACGTCAAAATTTGCTTCTAAATCCCACAAAACCAGCGTAAGGAGGGCAACATCTGATTTGACTTGGTGCCAAACACTTCAGAGGCTTTGAGTGTGCACTTTCCTTCTGATTGTTAACATGGCTTTGCAGGAAAATGTAATAATGAGGAAAAAGCTCTGATATGGTTCTGATGTATCACAATGATTGTTCATGCAGATGACCCATTCATTTAAGCAAGATAACATTTGCTGCCTTCTCACGTCTCCATGCCTTTAAAAATGCAACTTAGCCTCCCGCATAACACACACACACACACACACACACACACACACACACACAAATGCACTTTGCCTGTTCTGTGCAGTCCTTCAATATACACCCCCTTCCCCCAGTGCTACCACTTCAGTACCACTTAAGAGTCATTGGTGAAAGTGCTGTTGCCACCACCAACACCAATGAGTTCAACCCCATTCCAGAGGCACACCATATCCACCCCTGTCAAATATCCTACCCCTCCGCTTTTCTGGTGAACAGTGGCAAAAACTGAAGAGCGCCATTTTGGTTCAGCCTTAAATTTAACTTTTGCCCTGAGGAAGAAATGCCACATTCAAAATGCATTGGGATTTTTACCTGGCAATAAAATATTACTTGCACTCACTGGCTTTCGGCTTTTACACCTGTTTGCAGTGTTTGATTAAATAATACACTTGTGGGGTAGGAAACATGCCAGAGGGATGCTGATATCTGTCACAAGTGGAGTATCTCAACCAGTTACATTTCCTCACCTACAGCATCCTTAACTTATGGAATCTTTGACTGAGACCTTCTTGTGATTCTTTGACATGACAGTAATCCAACAAGCCCTATCAGGCTATTTCAATATGTCACCGATGCAGAATTCAGCAAAATGAAGTGTATGTGATACATTATACTATACAAGGCGGTTTTAGAGCACCATAGCTCCTTAATTTTATTTCTTCCGATGTCTTATTTTCCTCTCAGTTTTAGCTCTACCAACAGTGTATATTTGGAATAAAGTAATCATAATAAGAGTGATTTTAATAATATGATCCTTTGATTAAACTGCTCTTGATCTACGTCTAGAATAAAAGATCAAGTGATAAATAAAAAGCATAATATCCTTGCTAATGAAATCTGTTCTTTTTGTGGACTCTTTGGTCATCTCCGTCAGTATTTGCTCTCTAAAATCCCTAATGCAGTCCATTTATTTCAATAAGTTGCAAGTATACATACGTTTTATCAATATTATAGATTTCAGTTGTCAGGCTACATTAATTTCAATGTCAACGCCATCCACCATGTTCCTGAGTTTTGAACTGAATAGCTCAATGTACCAGTAAATACACATTATTCTTATTCCAGGATGAGTGACTTTGCAATGAGCTACTTTCATCTGAGAAGAACGCTTTCCTTTTGGTATCCCTCAGGTGTGAGTTTTAGTATACACATAGTCAAAGCAAGAGCTTGAAGAGCTCCCATTTTTTTTTGTTTTTTTCTCTTCTTATTACATGTCAAAATCTTATTCTGTAGACAGCTCCTTTTCAAGCAGGTTGCGATAAGCAGCTAAATCTAGATTCATCCTCCTTTCACTAGAGGGAATCACCTTGCATCTGTTAAAACTAAGATTATCACCTGATTAGAACATCTGAGATTAGAAATGCTTTACATCAAGCTCAGGCAACAATCTAAATAATGAGGGCAGGAGAGAGAAAGAGTTGGAGGGAGAGAGATCGAGGATGTGGCCCGCATACTCATGTAGAGCTGCTGACACATCTTGAATACTTAGAGTTTAAATGCTAAGTTAATATAGAAGCATAATTGTGGATTTTTAGGCAGGGAGAAAAAGACGTGAATGGTGTATGCACGCCTGTATTTATGCACTGGAGACTGAAAAGCGCTTCCAATATTCTGTAAAAATTTACTATCCCCCCCCCCAGTAGAATAAGCCATATCCTTTATGCTTTTTTAATGACTCTGTTTCTCTCCCCCCTCCCTTTTAAGAATCTACATTCAACTTAATGTTTACTCGCTACGAAGAAATATTAGCAGGATAAATGGATGCTTGGTAATCGGAAATACATTCTGTCTCAGAACCACCATAGTCAACAATTTCCGTGTAATAAATGCAAGCATTTGAGAATAAAATTTGTAAAGAAAAAAACCTCTGTATTGCTAACATGAATCCCAAAGAATCTGATGTGATGCTCCAAATTAGTCAAACCATAGAGTATCATTTGAATTCGTTTAAAGATAATTCTGATGGGTGTAGATGTCTACGAGATGGCTTTGGGGCTTGTTCAATAGCACTGCAAGTGGGCTGATCTGTGGCTTATGACGAAGCGGCTACATGTTCAATGTATGCCAGCATTTTCCTGCAACACTATGAACCAATTCCTAGTGTGAAAACAGTTGACAGTAATGAATTTATGATGTCGGGTTAATTCCTTGTAGAATAAAGGTTAGGAGAGAAAGGGTTACAGTTAACTCCTTCCCCTACAAGGAATTTACTTATGCAATAAGAGGGAGGAAAAGATCACGTCAATTACACACTCGTTTCTTTGAAGAGGCACAGAGGAGAGTAGGGAGTCAAACCAGATTTCCCAGAAGGAAAAGTAAAACACACATACATACTCAACATATGCATCCTTTATTCATCCATCATTTATAGGTCATACCATCTGTTTTGCATGCAGAAGGTGCCTAATTCAATCCTTAGGATATCCAGGTATAGCTGGGAATTCTCCCTGCCTGAAACCCTGGAGAGTCACTGCTAGTTACTGCAGAACATTACTCAGCTAGATGGGGTAATGGTCTGATTTAGAATAAGGCAGCTTTCTCTGGACCTATGGACCCCCAACCACTTAAGATAATGTGCAATGCAATACTAAGGATGTTTGCTGAGTTCAATGGGACTTACAACCTAGTAAAGGTAGCTCATATACCTTTTTAGGTGCGTCCAGTTGACACATGATCGCTGAAGCGTGGATCCTTTTGTACCCGGAAGATGGCAGAACGGGGGTGGAACAGAGCACAACAGAGGCGGTGCAGGTTGGGGCATAACAGGGCACAGCACATTTATTCATGCTCCGCTGACATGCATGGGGACCGGGAATGGAACGCCCACACGAAATGATCGCCACCTGTATACATGTAGATAATGTAAGTTGAACAGTTAATGTGCATAGTAACCAAACATTGTGCACATTCACCAGGCCTCATACAGAATGCATCCATGAAGAGGGCATTGTGCACATTGTTTTAGTCAATATACATATGTAGGGTTGTAGCCAACTAAGCTTTACACAGAGTAGACCCCCTGAACTGAAGGAATCTACATTAGTCATGGGTGGGATTCTACCAAGTTGTTGCATGTCTGGGACAAGGTCTATTCACGTAATAGGACTTCCTTCCTCTCCTTCCCCAGTGCCCCCTAAATTTGTCATGGAGAGAAGGGGGTTGTGCCAGCAGACCTTGTTCTCTGTATACATACCCGACCTCATGCAAGATGACCACCCAACCTCTGCTTATAAACCTCCAAGGAAGGAGAGTCCACCACTTCCCGAGGGAGTCCTTTCCACTACCAAACAGCTCTTACCATCAGAAAGTTCTTCCTAATGTTTAGTCAAAATCTCCTTTCTTGTAACTTGAATCTATTGTTTCGGGTCCTCCCCTTCAGAGCAGGAGAAAACAAGCTTATTCCACCTTCCATGGGACAGTCCTTTCAATATTTGAAGATGGCTATCATATCACCTCTTGGTCTTCTCTTCTCCAGGCAAAACATATCCAGCTATCTGAACTGTTCCTCATAAGGCTTGGTTTCCAGACCTTTTATCATCTTGATCACCCTCCTCTGCACATGTTCCAGCTGGTCTCATTCCTGTACATGTTCTGCCTCATCCACTTACTTGCCAGAACAAGAAGGATTCATCAGTTCCTCTTGTGTTTCATCAGATGATGTCACCGTTTCTGCTCTGAAAGAAAAGGTCCTGTATCTTTGGTCCCTTGTTTGATCACTGCTACATCACTGGCAGGCAACAAGGCATTGGTAGCAATTTGTGTGGGAAGTCTGAGACCAAGATGAGCATGGAAAGTGCCAGCGTTGTGTAGTGGTTAAGAATGGTGGATGCGTAATCTGGCGAACCGGGTTCGATTCCCCACTCCTCCACATGCAGCTGCTGGGTGACCTTGGGCTAGTCACACTTCTCTGAAGTCTCTCAGCCTTACTCACCTTACAGAGTGTTTGTTGTGGAGGAGGAAAGGAAAGGAGATTGTTAGCTGCTTTGAGATTCCTTAAAGGGAGTGAAAGGCAGGATATCACGTCCAAACTCCTCCTCCTCCTCCTCCTCCTCCTCCTCCTCCTCTTCTTCTTCCACTTCAAGCATCAGGTATAGAATGAAGGGTGCTGCTAAAACAGTTGATATTTATGTCACCTTATCATTATAGGCTTTGGCTTATTTCTTACTAAATCACACAGCTATCTTTGGGTCACCTCTTACTCAATCATGCAACTATCGAAGACTAACTTCTTCCATATGAATCTACACAAACTATAAGTTCTTCTTCAGTGGCCCTGCTTTGAGTGACCCTCTAAATGAAGGAAGGTGTGGGCTACCAGGAGAGGATCTTTTTGGTTGTGGCTCCCTGGTGACAATACAGTCTTCCCAGATAGGCACCATCTTTGTATCTTATTGTTGCCTGGTGAAAACCCTTTCAGATGCCGTGTGAAAATAACTTATGTTTTAGAGTTTGATCCTTTAAGTTGTTTTTTAAAAAATAAAATAACACCCTGATTTTAATTGTGTTTTTTAAAAAAGTTTTAAGTGTGATATAATTTGATATAATTCTGACTGAGAGGGGTGGAGAGAGAGAGGAGCAGAACAGGATGACCAAGAAGACAGTGATGACAACTATTATTACGAACCTGACATCGAATATTCTGAATTTTTTGGATTGCCAGAAGAAGATGATGCTCCAATTAAGAGAAGAAATACTGTAATGTATTTACCCAAATACACGGAAAAGTGGACAGATCTGCTCCCTGCCTTGCAGGCCTTTTTCCACCTGGCCTGGGACCGTAGGTCCCTGACGGACTCCAGCTACAAAAGCTGAGGCTGGTGAAGAAACTCTTGGGCTGGGATGTTGTTTGGGGGCTGGGGTTGGGTTGCGGAAGGGGGTTGTTGCCGCGGTTGCTGCTGTTTTCTTTGTATCTTCATTTTAGATTTGATTTAGGTGGAAATTGTTCAGTTTGGTTGTGCATTTAAAAAATATTTTTTATTGTTTATGACTGCTCATGGGACGCGGGTGGCGCTGTGGGTTAAACCACAGAGCCTAGGACTTGCCGATCAGAAGGTCGGCGGTTTGAATCCCCACGACGGGGTGAGCTCCCATTGCTCGGTCCCAGCTCCTGCCAACCTAGCAGTTTGAAAGCACATCAAAGTGCAAGTAGATAAATAGAAACTGCTCTGGCGGGAAGTTAAACGGCGTTTCCGTGCACTGCTCTGGTTTGCCAGAAGCGGCTTAGTCATGCTGGCCACATGACCCGGAAGCTGTACGCCGGCTCCCTTAGCCAGTAAAGCGAGATGAGCATCACAATCCCAGAGTCGGACACGACTGGACCTAATGGTCAGGGGTCCCTTTACCTTTACCTTACTATGACTGATTTTCTTGTAGTTATGTTGTTGTTTTTTAATGTAGTGAACCACCTTGAGCATGGTTTGAACTGTGGAAAGGCAGCATTCAAATAAAATTATGTATGTATGCAGTAGTTCCTATTATTTTATATTATTTCAGCCCCAGCCAGCACAGCCAATGGTTAGGAACGATGAGAGTTATAGCTGAGAAACCTCTGGTGGACCACAGGTTTCCTATCCCTGTTTGATAATTGTGTTTTAATTGTTCTATTTGTTTTGTGATTCACCCAGAGTACTGTTATCCAGAGTTCTTCAGCTATATACTCCCAGTATGTCAGTCAGTCGGTAAATAATTAGGAAGATGGCACTTGCTCTTGCTGTACAATAAAACAATGCATTGCCATTCCAAATGCTTATGTTGTTAAGCCGCTGAACATCTCTTGGGTAAGGATGTTGAACTGCCTACATGATAAGCTAATTACTCATCTTCTTGCATTTTTTTTTCAGACTCGTAAAACTTCAGTGTAACATGATCACACACAGATCTGATTCCCTTCCCAGTGCAACACAACTAGGATCTAATAGCATTGTCTTCGTCAATCTGGTATCCTATAGAAATATAGAAATACTTTATTGTCACTGTACCACTTGCTTACAGTGAGATTAAACGAGTACAAAACATCCTCCAGATGTTTTGTACTCTGACTCCCATCAGACCCAGCCTGAGCCCCAAACATCTGGATGGTAGTAGCCTGCACTAGGGTGTTGTTATATGTAACAGTAAAGCAAAACCTAAATCCCATGACAATTGACAATTGACAGCTATGGTCTCCCCCCACCCCATGCCATTATTCCTACTTTCTGTAACTGATATTCAACAAAGGATCCTCCACTTTTAAGACCCTTGCTTAACATATTTTTATTTATTTTTTAGGAACATGGATCACAGACTTCGTTGTTGTTTTTTAAAAAAATCTATTTGGAACTCGATCAATGCACATTTGACTTTTTACCTTATTTATTGCGCTTCTGTGCATGAATTATAACTTAATGGCTGGCATGCTTTGAATTCCTTAGCATGTTTTTTATACCTAATAAGTGAATCATCCTGCGTGTGTGCATTTTAAGGCAGTCTTTATAAGTCCTGTGTTTGAACATCTGTCAAGGGATGGAGATTAGCTGAATAGATACAGGATGCAAGTATATTCTATTCTCTGTTATCCTGTATACTGCAATTATCTTGATCCTCAAACAACTCTGTGACAGTTACAGCCACTTTTGCAGACTTGTTATTACTGCAAATTCAGAAATTTATTTTACTTGAATCTAAATTAAATTGATATGTAACAAGGCTCTACCCCCCCATTTCTTTCCATTGCAAAATCATATTTTAAATGTCCTTACCTTCATATGATACAGTATCATTTATAAATGCTTTAAAGTGTTGTATTAATTTAGAGGTTTTTGATACCTTGTATCTACATCTTTAGGACGCGGGTGGTGCTGTGGGTTATACCACAGAACCTAGGGCTTGCCGATCAGAAGGTCGGCGGTTCGCGCGACGGGGTGAGCTCCCGTTGCTCGGTCCCTGCTCCTGCTAACCTAGCAGTTCAAAAGCATGTCAAAGTGCAAGTAGATAAATAGGTACCGCTCTGGCGGGAAGGTAAACGGCATTTCCGTGCGCTGCTCTGGTTCGCCAGAAGCGGTTTAGTCATGCTGGCCACATGACCCGGAAGCTGTACGCCGGCTCCCTCGGCCAATAAAGCGAGATGAGTGCTGCAACCCCAGAGTCGGTCACGACTGGACCTAATGGTCAGGGGTCCCTTTACCTTTTACCTATCTACATCTTTACACTATCGGTAAAGGTAAAGGACCCCTAGAGGGTTAAGTCCAGTCAAAGGCGACTATGGGGTGTGTTGCTCATCTCGCTTCAGGCCGAGGGAGGCGGCTTTTGTCTGCAGATAGCTTTCTGGGCCATGTAGCCAGCTTGACTAAACTGCTTCTGGTGCAATAGAACACAGTGATGAGTGTCAGAGTGCATGGAAACACCAGTTATCTTCCCCTCGCAGCGGTACTTATTTATTTATTTAAACAGCATTTTTTTTTTAATAAAATATTTATTAAGATTTTCAAAACATTACAAAATAAAAAATAAAAAAGAAGAAAATACAATAAAAAATGGCTAAAAACAACTCAATCTTTCCATTACTTATTTTTCATTAGCTTGTTTCCCGGACCTCCTCACGCCTCCCTTTTTTGTATTCCAGTTCGGTTTGTTGGTTCAGCAAATCCTTACCCTCTTTATTTATCCCAATCTTTAATCTTAAAATATTGTAACGTTAAATTTTTACCTATTAATAATCCATTTTTAATATTCCCTTATAGTATTACAGCTGAACACCACTTAATTTCTATCCAACATCATTCTAACATTCATTAATTTTACAATATTTCTGTAGATAGTCTTTAAATTTCTTCCAATCTTCTTCCACCGACTCTTCTCCCTGGTCTCGGATTCTGCCAGTCATTTCCACCAGTTCCATATAGTCCATCACCTTCATCTGCCATTCTTCCAGAGTGGGTAGATCTTGTGTCTTCCAATACTTTGCAATGAGTATTCTTGCTGCTGTTGTGGCATACATAAAAAAAGTTCTGTCTTTCTTTGGCACCAATTGGCCGACTATGCCCAGAAGAAAGGCCTCTGGTTTCTTCAAGAAGGTATATTTAAATACCTTTTTCAATTCATTATATATCATCTCCCAGAAAGCCTTAATCCTTGGGCACGTCCACCAAAGGTGAAAGAATGTACCTTCAGTTTCTTTACATTTCCAACATTTATTATCGGGCAAATGATAGATTTTTGCAAGCTTGACTGGGGTCATGTACCACCTGTATACCATTTTCATAATATTCTCTCTTAAGGCATTGCATGCCGTAAACTGTGGTCCATAACTGTTCCCAGTCAGCCATCATTATGTTATGTCCAACATCTTGTGCCCATTTAATCATAGCAGATTTCACCGTTTCATCCTGAGTATTCCATTTCAACAGCAAGTTATACATCTTTGACAAAATCTGAGTTTTGGGTTCTAACAGTTCTGTTTCTAATTTTGATTTTTACACCTGGCAACCAATTTTCTTGTCCAAATTATATGCCTCCATTATCTGATAATAATGAAGCCAATCTCGCCCTTTGTTTTTTAGTTTCTCAAAACTCTGCAATTTCAGTCTATCTCCCTCTTGTTCCAGAATTTCCCAATATTTCGGCCACTTGGCCTCCATATTGAGCTTTTTCTGTGCTTTTGCTTCCATCAGTGACAACCACCTTGGGGTTTTATTTTCCAATAAATCCTTATATCTTATCCAGACATTAAACAATGCTTTCCTGACAATATGATTCTTGAATGCTTTATGTGCTTTGACCTTATCATACCGCAAATATGCATGCCATCCAAATACGTTGTTAAAACCTTCTAAATCAAAAATGTCTGTATTTTCAAGAAGCAGCCATTCTTTCAACCAGCAGAAAGTTGCTGATTCATAATAAAGTTTAAAGTCTGGCAGGGCAAATCCACCCCTTTCCTTTGCATCAGTTAATATCTTAAATTTTATTCTGGGCTTCTTGCCCTGCCAGAGAAATCTAGAAATGTCTCTCTGCCACTTCTTGAAACAATCCATTTTGTCCACAATTTGCAATGTTTGAAACAAAAACAACATTCTAGGCAATACATTCATTTTTATCGCAGCAATACGACCCAGCAGTGAAAGCTTCAAGTTTGACCAAATTTCTAAATCTTTTTTCACTTGGGCCCAGCTATTTAAACAGCATTTCTGTGTGCTCTGGTTTCCGTCACAATGTTTCATTGCTCCAGAAGCGGTTTGGTCATGCTGGCCACATGACCTGGAATGCTGTCTGTGGACAAACACCGGCTCCCTCGGCCTGAAAGCGACATGAGCGCCGCACCCCATAGTCACCTTTAACTGGACTTAACCATCCAGGGATCCTTTACCTTTTATCTACTTATTTATCTACTCGCACTGGTATGCTTTTGAACTGTTAGGTAGGCACTTTGGAATATACCATTTCTGGGCTTGATTAAAAAAAAAAATCATTCACACAGTTTTTAATAAAGAAGATTAGCAGAATTGATTCCATTGGCCTGGGTGTGTGTGAACCTTTTCTTCCATTATTTCGTTATTTCATTAAGGATTCTTTTTTAGAAGCATTCTGAAATCCTAAACCAAAAGTTAGTGGGGGAGGGAATGTAAGCATTGCTTGTTAGGTTATGTGAATTTAAGGCTGAAATCATATACACACTTATCTGGGAGTAAGTCTCATTGCTCAACAAAGTCTACGATTTGACTCTGAACTACGCTCGTCTAACACTCAGTGATGGGCTGTAGTTACATAGAACCCCCTGTTCCCGGATCCTATCAATTGCCTCATCTAGCAGGCCTGATCCAGCAGGCTCACCTTATGGACTTGGTAACTGGACAGACTTACTCGCTTTATTTTCTCTATTACTGCAGCTTGCCATCAGTATTCCAGCTGCTGGAACAATCTTTGGTTCCGTCTATGACTCCGACTTCTCCAGTGTTTCCTGAGCTCGTATTCTTCTTCATTTCTATTCACCACAACTCCCATCACTGCTGGCAATTGACCATGGTGGCTGGAGCTGATGGAAGTGTGAGGTCAACAACATCCAGAGGGCCGTAGGCTCCTCATCACAGCATCAAAACTGACTTTGAACCTGTCCTATCCTAAGGGTGGGATTCAGCTACGTTTTACACAGAGGAGACCCCCTAAAATTGATGACCATAACTAAGTTATGTCCATTAATTTCAGTGGGTAATTCTGAGACAGTGGTTCCCAATTAGTAGTCTGAGGACCCCATGGGGTCCACATAAGCCACTCAGCAGGTACATGGCACCATTCACATAACAAAAATTACACTAGAGATATCAAAACTTTGAAAAGTAAGGAGTCCATGGCTTGGTTTTTGAAAAACAAGGGGTTGACAGTCCTTAGTTTAGAACCACTGCTCTGAGTAAAGCATAGTGGAATACCACCCTAAGATTTCATGTGGCAGCAAACTGCATAATGCACATAACTCTTCAACGCAGTCTGGCCACATTGATGTCAATAATGACACTTCATGGACAGACTCTCATTGTCCCATACTGGAATATCTCATTAGTTAACCAACTGTAACTTATGACTTCTATGCAACTCTATGTCAATGCAGCCATACCCAAATGGCTACACACTTAGCCAAGTGTCTCATTATCCACACGTTTTGGATGTCCTCCAGACTATTTGGATAAATGAAGATGTGCTTTATAGCACTTCTTAATTTGTAGAATGAATTCTCACATTATTGATTTTTTTACTTCAAAACCACAACCACTCTATGGTAACATCACATGACCTCCCAGTCAGTCATTTCTGATAAATTGAAACGAAGGACCTATCATAGACATATTTAGATAGATAGATAGATGGATGATAGATAGATGATAGACAGACAGACAGACAGATAGATAGATGATAGATAGAAATAATTTCTGTCATTATCAACAAAAAATATAGTTTCAGAACAGTTATGGAAATACAGAATATGCAGTCAAAGACTATATGCAGATATTTTCATCTGTCTCTATGTTAAAAACCTAAAAATACAACTGCCATTTCCCTAAAGTACATAATGATGATTTCCAGTAATTTTTGCAGGTTACCATCAGCCCATTAATGTACATGGGCAGTATTTTTCAAATAACACAGACTTTATCTATGCATTATGATGACAAAAAGCGGGTAGGGTTTTACTTTAGTGTATTTTATTGTACCGTATTTTTCGCCCCATAGGGCGCACCTCCCCATAGGACGCACCTAGTTTTTTTTTGGGGGGGGAATAAAGGGAAAAAAATTATTTCCCCCCCCCAGGCGCAGGGCTGGCATGGGGGAAGCCCAAGCTTCCCCCGACCCAAGCCCCGAGAACAGCCTGCTATCCGCAAGCCTAGGGAAGCCCATAACTGCAGACAGCTCTGCGCAGCCCTCGGGAGACCAGCGCGAAGTTGCGCCGGTCTCCCGAGGGTTGCGCAGAGCTTCCTGAAGCTTGGAGAGCGAGAGGGGTCGCTGTGCACTGACCCCTCTCGTTCTCCAGGCTTCAGCGAAAACCTGCATTCGCCCCATAGGACGCACACACATTTCCCCTTCATTTTTGGAGGGGGAAAAGTGCATCCTATAGGGCGAAAAATACGGTATTTAGGCTTACAGTCTTTTGAATCTGTCTCCCCCAACTGGATTCATCCTGGCGGGAAAGTGGCTGTGAGAATCCTATGTGGTCGAGCACTTCAGAACCACATAGCACCAATCGTGAAGCACTTGTACTTTCTGCCTACAGTATATGTGACCAGGCTGCATATGTGCCACCAGGCCTGAATCAAGATGTTGCTGTTAGCATGTATGCTACATGACTTGAGACTCAAGTATATTGAGCAGTGTCTCCACCAGAATGGGGTGGAGTTAGCATTGCTTCTGCTTACCAAAAGAAGAAGAGGGTTGAGCTGGCACTGAGGTCAGGCCTGTGTGGGTACACCAGCAGAGTCTATCTGGTGCTCGCACTGGTGACCTTGGCAATAGTTCACTCCTCCCCTCATTTCTGGCATTGTGGCTCTGCTCCACCAGGTGAAACATTTCTAGTATCAACCTGCCCATGAGTTAAGATCAGCAGGAGAGGGCCTTATTGTTGTTCCATCACTGAGGAGAACTTAAGGTGCAGTGGCACAGAATAGGGTCTTCTCTGTGGCAGCACCTCCTTTATGGATTTCTCTCACCCATGAAGTGCATCTAGATGTTATTTTACTCTGGCACACATCAGCCATGAAAGTTGGAGTCCAGCAACATTTGAAAGGCCAATGGTTCTCCACCCCTGCTCTAAACCAAAATTTGGAGGTTCAGGATGTATGTACTTGCTCTTTCCCTTCCGATTTTCCCTCCTTCCTTTCCTATCATGAGTCAATTTCGTCTTTCCTTCCTTAGGTTAAGAATCTTCCTAGATAAGTTATGAGACCACATTGGCTTTTTAAATCTGAGCTGTATAGGAGCATAATGTTCACCTCATATTCAAAGCAAGCATTATGAGTTGCTGAGATTCCTCTTTATCAGCCAGGAAATGCAAATTGTGAAAACATTACAATTCAAAACCATGGTTTGAAATGTGTTTTCAAACTATGGTTAGTAAACAATCATGGTTAATGCTAGCTGCAGTTTGTCCAGGTTGGATGTTGGCAAATTTTGGTTATAGGAAAGCAGGCAAATGAAGTGTCTGAAGGGAGAGGAATTTTGTGATGAGCCAACAACATGCTCCTGATTCTCCCATCCATGAGGTCTGAGCTGGACTTACATGGAAGAGAAACAGAGAAATGAGACATGCACAGCTTCTCTCTCTCTCTCTCTCTCTCTCTCTCTCTCTCTCACACACACACACACACACACACACGCCTCCCCACCCCCTCTTTCTGAAGGGATGGTTTTACATTTGCAACTGCATTTTAGAGATCAAATGAATTAAACCCCCGAGTAGTGCTAGGAGGTTGACCACATCAAAGGGATTTTTAATTGAAAAATAAGCCAACAACAAAAGACAATAATTTATACAAATGTTTTCAATCCAAAGTATCTGATTGTATATGAGAAGGAATGACACCTGTTAAACGAAACCATTTAACTTTTTTAATGCATGCTGCCTCTGTCTTTACAATTTCCTTTCTCCTGAGAAATAAACAGTTCATTATATGTGTCAATATATATATGTGTGTGTGTGTGTGCTTATGTGTGTGCATAGATAATCCACTAGACATTTAAACAACTTTATATTTACAATTCTGCTTCACATAATTTTACAAAAGTAGGTCTAGATGCATTTCTTTCCATCTGGCAGCAGGGGGCAGTAGGCAGTGAAGAATCTGATCTCAGAAAGCCCACTTCTGCTTAAAATAAAAGCTAAAACGAAATATGTCCAAGACGTTTGCTGCCCTAGAGTTATGAATTTATCAGATAGAAGAAGAACTGTCAGAGAGAATTTGTAAACCGTCTTTTCTAAACAGGAGCTTTCACGAAATACAAGGAGAAAGCTAAATGAATAATAAAGCAAAACTGAGGCTACTGTTACAACAGTGCATTTGTAAGAGCATCTCCGTGTGTGTACAGAAAAGTACAGCTCTGGTTTAAATTCCACACTAAAGTTCAGGGAGGGAAACTTCTGCTAGCTGACTTCTTCAGTGGAACTGACTTGGGCAGCTATAGATTAATGGAACTATGCTGGCTATGCGGTGATCACAATTATTTCAAGACAGCTTTGACTGTTTGAAGTTTCCATTAAGCATAATGGAAAAACATAGTGATAGAGCTTATATAGTGACAGTTTTCATGGGCTTTGAACCTATCTTACAGTTCTCTGTTATCATCCCTAACACTCCCTGCCACCTCCCACTAATCTCAGGTAAACAGGACTTAGAAAGGCGTCTGCCTGGAAAGACAGACCCCTCTCCACTCAAAAAACTCCTACCACAAACTTTGTTGGGAGTCTCCACTTCTGTGTGCTAAATATTAGTAGCTAGAAGGAGGAATGGACTTTGTTTCTCTCTGTTTTTCCCAATTTTAAATTCAGTTCTTCACATTTCCACACCCATCTGTGTTTTTTTTTTTTAAAAAAAAGAAAAGTCAGCATGAAAATTCACATGTATTTTTCTGTGAATTTCACTTAATGTATGCTTTTTGTACACAATTTTATCTAATGTACACATTTTTGCGAGCAACTTCTGCTGACTCTTGCACATTAAGTTCAGTAATATAAACCCTTTGGTGTGCACATTCCCCAAATAGTCATTTTTATACAACACTTTTTGTTTTTCATAATGCAGTACAGGGAACTGTTAATTCTGATGGATAGCTGTATTTCGCATTTTGGAATTGTGAACTGGGGTAGTTCATCATTAATGCAATACGCCCATAACTTGTAACAACTTTCAGAACAGCATTTCTTTCTGAAAATGAACGAACATATATTTTCAAGCAGATGACATCCTGGGTTTCAAGCAGTACACCTGAAAGGTAATGCAAACTGAAAACTTGTTTAATTATTTTTGAGAGGTGCGTAGAGGCAGGAAGATTAAACCATCTATGGCTGTATAATGGGTTCCATATCTCTTCTGTGGGTATAACTGGAAGGCTGGCAGTAGACTGAAGAAGAAAGCTGGCTGGCAGCTTAGCATATATAGGTTGAGACAAATCGATAGCAAAAGAGAAAGCCTGAGAACAGCAAGGTTGTGTTAAGGTATGGCCTGCAGCTTCAAAGTTCAGAATGTCCCTAATGAAAGTCACAAATATTTCATACCTTTTATGCATTGAGAATCTTTGGTTTGGCATGTGTAGAAATCTCCCTACAGTCCTGAGTGTCAACAGGGCCTCTCTCACTTCCAAAGCAGAGTTTGGTCTACTAAAGATGAAACGTTGCAGATCAAGATAATCCCAGGACAACTAAAGTTTGATATTAAAGCACTCCCCCCTCTTTATATTATTAGCTTTTTCAATCATAGCTGCTTTGGCTGAGTAACACAACTCTTATGTTAAGAAGACATCAGATTGTTTACAGAGTTTCCATTTCATAAATGGAGGGTGTTTTTCTTTCCACTCACATTGTTGTTTAATCGTTTAGTCGTGTCCGACTCTTCGTGACCCCATGGACCAGAGCACGCCAGGCACTCCTGTCTTCCACTCCCTCCCGCAGTTTGGTCCAGTCACATAAGGGATTGCAATTCAGGGGTAGCTCCCACTGGAGAAAGGAAAGTGTGATTTTTACTGATTCCCTTTTGCCCCTGAAGCTCCTCACATCACTTCAGAGGGGTCTCCAAGCTCCTGGAGCAACTTTTCAGCAGACACAAGGGGCCAAATGAACAATTGTAAAAATTGTAAAAATACAAAGCTCAGGTCAGGGAAGTCCTGAGTCCCGGTCAGGGACTTCCTTAGCTTATCTTAGGCATCTTGATAAAACGGAGGGATGCAGACATTCTTTTGGGTATGCCATGTAAGACTCAATAAATCACATCGAAAGCATGAATTGAGTAGTGGCTGAAACAATATAAGGTGTCAGCTGAAGCTTCAGGGAAGTAGAGAATCATGATGAGCAAACTCAGAGTAGCCTTGCATTTTATTCAGGCTTTTTTGAGCCCTCTCTTAGAATACTTGGGGAGAGCTTTGTGGGTGTTATTTTTGTTTTGTTCTGCTTTGAGAAAGCTGAAGGTGCCTGCCACCTTCCCCCCACCAATTCCTTTCATCTGTCCAAGCAAACCTATGCGGAAGAATGGAATGATCTAATGGTGCAGAGAAGTTACTACAGACAGAACATGCCTGGTAGAATTGCACCCTTTAGGCTTCAGTGTGCCTGAGCAGTACTCCTTCTAGAGGAACCTCTTTCAGCTTGCCCTTGCAGGCAACTTCCTAGGGCAGAGGCGGGTTTAGGACAGCATGACTGGTTCCGTCGCACTGGGTGCCAAACCTAGGGGGCGCTGCAGAGCATTGCAAGTATGGCATAGTGGATTGAGCAGAATGGAAGGCAGAATCTGAAAGACCAAAGTCCATCCTTGCCCAGGGCCTGTGTGCCCATGGAGGAAAGGGCCAAAGGCTGGAATTGGTGGGACCTATACCACATAAAAACCTTTATATTCCATTCACATCCTTCCCCCATTCATACATTTACATCCATCCACCCACTTACCTACGGAGCAATCTCTTCCATCATGGGCAGCTCTGTAATAGGATGGTCAACAGCCACTCAAAGGTTACGTTGCTCATCTGATTAGCAGTAAACACCTGAGTAGTGGGGGAAATGGGATTGTGGAGCAGGTGGGGCCAGGGAGGCTCACAGGCCAAAGGTATCCCACCCTGCTCTGGAACCTAAATCTGACCTTTAACATGCCTCTTATGGGAGTTAAAAGCAATTCATTTGTAGTGAGAGAATCCCCATTGCACCCCATTTGTTTTGTCTCAGTCTATTCTGCCCCAGGTGATTTCTGCATGATGAGGCCACACGAGTCAGCCTGCGAAGAAAGCAGACCTACATAGCTCACTGGCTTCTCACGTGCTTGACAGCCCTGCTGTTTTGCAGCCCAAGGAAGGGCAGAAGAAGTGGCAGGCTCACCATGCCCAGAGTGGCAAGTGGTTCAGCTTGCTGAGGCATAAATAGTAGAGATCTGGGCTTGCCAATATTGGATTTTCACCATATGGACCAACTGTTCTACAAGTACATCATTTATTCTTGCGATTCAGTGAAGCCTAGTATAACTGTGTTACAATTGTCTACTTGAAGCAGCGTGCCTAGGATGCCCTTGCAGTTATGAAATGGACGAGAAACCTTCTTTTGGGGGGCTAGATTTTCTTTGCTTTCTTTTTAAATTCTTTGAGAAATATTCATTCAGCTGACATTTTATTCTGCAACAGTACATAAATCTCTCTCTTCCCCCCTTCTCGGTTTGGAAGCGCATACCTCAAGGTTTGACGATGTGTCAAAATTAATTGAGAATGCTTTAATTTAATCAAGTTCAGTTCATTAGGCAAACATTTAAATTATTAATTTAAATACTAGGGTAGTTCAATAACATTTATGACAGTAACAAATACAAAAACATCTTCTTCTCAAAGCTTGATTTCTCAGAGATGCACAGCTCAGTAGGTTGCTGTAATTACCATTGTACACGAGCAAATAGTTTTCTTCTTCTTTGCCAGTGTTTAAACTTTTTAGGGCTGCCATTTCAGTGGGATTTCCTTCTGATTAGATATGCATAGGATTGTGCTGTTAACAAATGTTACGAGCTCATAAATGTTACATACAAAACAATAGCAGGAGGGGAAATGAATTGTTGAACTGAAGCAGCAATAATATAGCCAGGAGGTCAGGGCATGGAAATTTAACACGTATCTAGGAATGCCTGCCATGACAGAAAGGTTTGTCAAATTCTGTATTCAAGAATGCATTTTCCGCGATATGTTTTATCATTTTAAACTGTTTTGCAATGAGGGGGTGGAGGATCCAGAATTCAGGTCAAGTATTACGGTTTTGTCAAAGTGGAATCGAATCCTGGCCTGCTAATCTAAAATCTACCAGCCATTTAGAAGCATAATGCTTAATCTCAACAGACATGTGTGGGGTGGGATAACTGGTTGCTCCCATTTCTGCCAATCCCTGCTCCCTAATTATCATTTTCTGCCAGTGAACACAAAGATCCTAGTTCCCTTGTCCTTCAGATTTAGTTCAGGAATCTAAATCAATTACCCACCTCAGGTGCCTAGGCAAGAAATCATACTCATCTTGACCAACCAGAAGAGCATCATTCCCAGTTACTGAGAGGCCAGCATGGCCTGATTATAATTTAGCCCTCCCAGTTACAATTAACTTCTGCCTTCTCTCAAACATTGCTTAGGAAAGGGGAGACTAATGGGGCATGTGTTTTATTCTTGAATTTGAGGGGGGTTAGCTTTCATGAAGAAAAGTAGCATGCCTTTTTAAAATAGTTTTCAATGAACAATTTTTAAAAATGGTTTTCAAGGCAAGCTGACAGAAATTTGCTCATCACTCCTATAATTTCTAATTTTAGAATATCTCGATGTTTCTTCATTTTACAAAACTGTTTACTTAGATATTAGGCTGCAGCTTTTTACACTGAATTATCACCCAGCATGGAAATAGCCTGTTTTCCTATTTACTATGCAGAATACAAAAATATTTAAGAAAATAGTCTATATGCTTCTTTAAAAATGGGGGGGGGGATCCATATTATAAAATAGAGTTAGGATCATTAATAATTCTTTGTGCCTTGCCTTCTCTGTCAGGAACCATGCTTTCCTTTGAGTATTAAAATTATTTTGCAATGAATATTTGACACAGCTCATAATTTGCAAAAATGCACGAGCAGTATGTGTTTCATTGCAAATATCGTGCCAAACATGACCTATGCTATAATGATTTTTTTCTCTGTCTCCAAGATTTTTCCATGATCGGAAGCAAAATAGCCTTTTGTGAATTAATGGAGAGAGCTTTGATTAATAAATAATGTGTGAGATATTAAATAATAATGGTATGATTACACATATGAGTCCTGTGCCCACACCCAAAGAGATCCATATAGAACTCAACGAAGCCTTCTTCTACATGCTATGCTCATGCATGGGCTCATGGGTAGTCGACTAGGACAGTCTGAGGAAAAGGAGGTCTGTGCACACCTTTCATATCCCCATCCTGCCCACCTCCTCTACTTGATTAAGTCATGTGAGCTCCAGACCTGGGTCAGCTTGAGGAAGCAGAGGAAGCAGGCTGTATGGGGGACATGGAAGGCACACACACAAACCTCCCTTTCTGCTGACTGCACAAGGCCAACCTTATTATTTAGCAGAGTGAGGCGGATGCTCACCGGGGCAAGACGGTTTGAGCATATAGTGCCAATCCTGGACCGACTGCACTGGCTGCCAATTACTTTTGGGGCCCAATTCCAAGTACTGGTTTTGATGTATAAACCCTTAAATGGCTCAGGAACACATTATCTCAAGGACTGCCTCTGTCCATATGAACTGACCTGGACCCTGCGGCGATCATCATCTGAGGCCATTCTTCAAGTTTCCAGGGGCAACATGCGGTGGCTCCTTGCTTGTGGAAATCCTCTCCCCAGGGAGGCTCGCCTGGGGCCTAAAGATATGTAACAAAGGCACTAAGCAAAAACATTCCTCTTCTCCTAGGCCTTTGGCTAAATAAACAATATGGGGCATTTTAAACTATGGGAGGTATTGTTTTTGTTTGCTACTATGGACGCGGGAGGCGCTGTGGGTTAAACCACAGAGCCTAGGACTTGCCGATCAGAAGGTCAGCGGTTCAAATCCCCGCGGCGGGGTGAGCTCCCGTTGCTTGGTCCCTGCTCCTGCCAACCTAACAGTTCGAAAGCACCTCAAAGCGCAAGTAGATAAATAGGTACCACTCTGACGGGAAGGTAAACGGCGTTTCTGTGTGCTGCTCTGGTTTGTCAGAAGCGGCTTAGGCATGCTGGCCACATGACCCAGAAGCTGTACGCCAGCTCCCTCGGCCAATAAAGCAAGATGAGCGTCGCAACCCCACAGTCGGTCATGACTGGACCTAATGGTCAGGGGTCCCTTTACCTTTATGTTACATATTTTTGTGCTGCCATGTGATACTTGGATGAAGGGCAGTATAGAAATTTAATTAATGATAATAATAATGCGTCAGGCAGAAGATGGAAGTGGCAGCAAGATGTTGGAAGACATAGATCCAGTGGGATTTTGTAAGATAGATTGATCGATAGGAGTTCTGCACATTTTTAGCTAAATTTAAATGCCACATTTCTTTAAATTGCAATCATTTACTATTAAAATACACATTTCATGACGTTTCTTTATTTAAATAAATGTGTGTTTAATTATTTAAAATGAAGATTAAAAATGCCCTTTTATATTATTTTGAAGTGCCCTTTTAGTTCATTCCTCCTCCCAGTGAAAATTCATTTTAAAAATCCTGGTTTCCTGTGACCTCAATCTGGGATAGGCAATCACATGTTTACCAAGTATGAATTCATGGTGGCTTTACTGCTCAAACAATCTAGACTGTCCTCACCCTTGATGACACAAGTGCATCTTTAAAAGCTCAAATGACCAAGCTTTTCCAACAGCATGATTTTCTCAGTTTCCTTTTGTCTTTTTGCAATACTTCTCCAATAACATTGCAAAACTGTAGGAATGTAATATTATCATTTTTTCAGCAAGAGACTAAATCCTCTGTGCTCTTAAGAAAAGCAAAACAACCAACTTCTAGCTTTCCCCACAATTAAAAGTAAAATAGATAACAAATATAACTAAAGTGAGTTTGGGTTTTAAATCTTTTTGCAATCTTTGTTCCTCAGTTAACTGGTTTAAGAGATTCCATTATTGAAAACAGGTTTTAAAAGCACAAAAAGCCTTTCTTTGCACAGTGGGTTTTTTTTTAATCTAGCCCTATATTACAGGTATAATAATGTCTTCTTTTATCTCTCTATTTAATATTTTTATTTCTCTTTGATAAGATTTCTGCTGAAGTAATATAAATGATTAATGTGAGAAATAGACAGTACTTTTTCAAATCACACAAAAAAAACACAGAATACTGGGCATTTTATTTTCATTTATTTGCACCAGATTATTCAGAAATAAAGATATTGATTCCTACTGTTAATGAGTTACATTTGTTTTGTTAGGTACAGAGTAAGAGAGACCCATATAATCACTCAGTGCTACGATTGGTACTATTTGTGTTTTGTTGCATATACTATTTATGATGTCACCCACAGTTTGTGGGGGGTGGAGCAAAGGCAAGTGCCTCTCCCCAACAGGGCAGAGATAACGGTAGAGAAGTATTGCACTCCTCCATCTATTTTGCATCTTCCTGCTTCTTGTTTCAAGAAGATGGGATGCTGATCTAAATTTCTTCCCGATTTGGGGACATATCTGGTCCCTAACACCAGCAATACATAGGCAGGCAGGAACAAGTAGGTGAGATAGGAAGGAATGCACCATATAATTTTTAGCTCCCAGTACGTTTCCGAGCACAATTCAAAGTGTTGGTGCTGACCTTTAAAGCCCTAAACGGCCTCGGTCCAGTATACCTGAAGGAGCGTCTCCACCCCCATCAGTCTGCCCGGACGCTGAGGTCCAGCGCTGAGGGCCTTCTGGCGGTTCCCTCACTGCGAGAAGCAAAGCTACAGGGAACCAGGCAGAGGGCCTTCTCGGTAGTGGCGCCCGCCCTGTGGAACACCCTTCCAGCAGATGTCAAGGCGATAAACAACTACCTGACATTCAGGAGACATCTTAAGGCAGCCCTGTTCAGGGAAGTTTTTAACGTGTGATATTTTATTGTATTTTTGGTTTTTATGGAAGCCGCCCAGAGTGACTGGGGAGGCCCAGCCAGATGGGCGGGGTATAAATAATAAATTATTATTATTATTATTATTATAATTACACTTCTTTCTCTCCCTCCTTCAAAGGTCCTTCTTTCTGCAGCAAATATCCAAGCCACCACCAGCACACTGGTGAGTGAGTGAGTGAGTGAGTGAGAAGGAAATGAGGACAGGGACGAAGCCATCCCTGCTATTGTTTTCTTCACTCCCGCTACTCAAAATCACTTCTGGGCAACAATATAAGCCCCCACCCCATTGCCATCTTTTGTGTCCAAACCCCTCACAATAGTCAGACAGGGCTACCTTTGGCTGCAACCACCTTCCTGACAAACTCAGAATTCCCTCCAAACATAAGGGGAGATTATTATTTCACAGTCAAACAGATTGTAAGGGGACAAGCCATTGTGACTCCTGGAACTGCTCTGCAAAGCAATATGAAACCTGTGTCTCTTACTTCAGGAATATCTTGTTTCCAGTCAGGTTGGTACCTTGCACATTTTGATTCATAACTTGGGAGGGCATGAGACTTGCTTTTCTAAAAAGGAAAGCTAAGACTCTAACTGCCCCACTCCCCCTGCAAGCATTCAATTGTTCCAGTTGCACCATGTCTAATCTAGCCTTGGGTTCTTGGGTACAGAAGAATGAGTCAAGTCATCGCAGCGTTCTTAAGTGTTTTGGTAACAAAGGTATGCCACTTTGGGCTGAGAAGCAGGGACAGAGAGGGGTGTGGCCTGGAGAGAGTTTCGAATGGCAGATAGAGAGGCCAGGAGGACTCTGTTCAGCGCCTGGGCCTGAAGTTCCTCACTGCTGCAGAAAAACAAATCAGGATCCAGGTAGAATAAGCCACAAAACCAGGGTGGTGGAATATTCTAAAAGGAAGCTCAAATGCCACTGAACATCTGAGAGAGCAGGATGGGTTTCACCAGGCATATAAAGGACCGCAATGAAGATGCCAGGCAAAGATACTTTGGGAGTGGTTTCAACCTTGGTTAGCCATCCCTGAGAATATCATCTCACCATTAGCCAGGCAGCTAACCTCTTAGAGTGGGGAAACCCAGAGAAGGGCTTTTGATTTGTCTGGTGGGTTCATAAGGAGAACTATAAAATGAGGAAATCACAAGGAATAAAGGTTATGAGGGAATTTCCATGGCTACTGTAGTAGGTATGAGTTACTCGTGCATAAACTGGTGCCTCTCTAGGCTAATTTGCCTTGTTAAACCTTTCTGACTGCGCAGCCCCTTCTCATAGTGGCTACCTCAATCGCTGGCAGAATCCGTCA
The DNA here is from genome assembly GCF_965113315.1 of Podarcis vaucheri. Lineage (NCBI taxonomy): Eukaryota > Metazoa > Chordata > Lepidosauria > Squamata > Lacertidae > Podarcis > Podarcis vaucheri. Next base: position 73,283,766 of record NC_138759.1, read on the forward strand.
GTGGGCGTTTCTTGAACCTCTTCCAGCATAAAAGTTGTTTGACGCCCAGTCTCCGCCTTCTCTCACTGCGCGGGAGCCTCCTGCGCAGGGAGGGTGTGGGCAGCGGAGGACCTGGGCTCTCCTCACTGCTGTCCAGTGAAGAATCCTGGAGCCCTCTCTCCGATTCCCCCATCAGCCCCCCTTTATCCCTGGTGTTGCGCTGATTGGCTTCCCCCTCTACTGGGCTGTTTCTCCCCCTGTTGCTGGGTCCTTCTTCCGCATCATCAGAGAGCCTCCCCTTCGCCTCTCGCTCTGATGTCAGTTCCCTGACAGCTACACTGGCAGCTCTTCTGAGGTGCAGCAGACCCTCCCCTCATTGATTTTACCAGTTCTGTCATTATTACAGAGGAGTGGAATACAATGTGGAAGAATCAGCAAGGACACTGCTTAGGAAACATAGGCCTGGGGATTGATAAATCAGGCTTTTTCCAGACTGTATCAATTTCCCACATGTTCATTCATAAGTCTGTCATGTCCCTGCATTAATCTGCAATTTTTTATCTCCACCAACAGTTTCTTTAAATATGTATTTTAAAATGTATTTATAAACACATTTTATCTCAGAGTACACATATCTAAAAGCATTTTATCATAAAATTTGCATTTTTAAATGTATTTTGGCATGCCTTTGAGCCCAGAATTGCATCACAACATTTGGTGAAATGAGAGGTCTGATTTACATGTTAGTTCAGGAGGTGAGAATCAGATCAGTTTTTGCACAGGCATTCTCAAAGACAGCACTTCTTCAGCAATACCTGGATCTTGGTCATTCCCATGCACAGCATTTCTCAATGAAAATATGTAGGCTGTCACTGCAGCTACCGTTTACATGATCCCTTAACCTAGAATGAATGAGAGGTGACTCTAGTCCCTGATCTGTCATGGTTGTTGATTCTTTTTCAACTCACTCTACTTCTGATTCATCACTTCAATGTATACTACAGGCCAGGGGTTGTAATCTCAAGTTAGTTGACTGTACAAACAGAACCTTAATAGCCCCAATGTTTTTTCAGTATGATTTCTAGAGCGAACACATACATTCTGCCTTTCACTTTTGCAAGCAGGGACACCACTAGTTACTTAAAGGACTCAAGCCCCATCATACCAATTTGCATACAATTTTCATATACTAACTTATATACATAAATGCAAATTTCAGCTGACATTCAAAGAGGGGGGAAACTGGACTGTGTCCTTAAACCCAAAATGAAGGCTTAAGAGAACAGATTTGATATCAATGTTATATACATTTAGTGCACTTTTTGTGATGATACTCACAGGTGTGGAGTACTGACACCTCATTTTTTGCTCCTCATGACAGCCATTTTGGACTGGTGCCCATGACGCTTTTATAAAGAGCAATAGCACCTTATTTTTTTATCCCCCCCCCCAAAGAGACCACTTTATCCTTTATCATTTAATAATATAACATGTGGATTTGTGCCAATAGTTCGGCTTAACAAGTGTGGACAGCTGCAGAGGCACCGAGTTGCCCCCAAGATTGGGGAACTTGACACTCATTGTGCATGCAACATCACACACGCAACACATGCCGTGTGTGTGTGTGTGTGATGTCTCACACATCATATGCATGTGATGACGCACACACAATATTAGAGTAAGTGAGAAAGAGCCATTTGTTTCCAGAAATTGTGAGGAGATTCTTGAAGCATCGAGGTGCAAGATTATTTAGTCTACAGCAGCTATAAATAGCTGTGGACTTCTGTGATTCCTACAGAGGAGAGAAACTGAGCTGAGGGCAGGCAGCTTGTTCAACTGAAGTGTGCCTTACTGTGTGGTAGAAAAGTTGTAAATATTCTTCTGCCAGCAAGATTGTTGATGCCTGTCAAGTAAACAATGCTTGACTCAGCTTTACTACTAGCATGAGTGTTTTACTGACATCGTCTGTGCACAACTCGAACCTTCAACACTTAAGCTGTGTGAGTGTTACTCTGCTAAGCAAGGGAGCTAGCATACATGCAAGGAAGTGTTGCTGGACCAAGATTTAAGGTTGAAGATTGTAATATCTTCTTCACACAATGTTTGCATGACACAGGAGCCAAGTGCTCTGAAGGAGCTGGCCACTGGACCAGCGCACAACATGTACAGGGCCACCTGAAGATTGAGGGGGCCCGGTGTCCTTAAAACAAATATTGACAGGGCCAAGGTGCCTTTGACCCCGTAGAGTTGGCATGCCTGGACAACTGTAATCTGCATAGATAGCATGGGCAGACCTGCTGCCTGCTGCCAAGGCCAAAACCACCCCAAGAGTGTCCCACCATTCTAAATGGCATGATGGGACTCCACAATGTCCATCTCCCTTGAAAAAGGAGCATTGGGTATATGTAACCATATTGGCAACCCCAACCCCTACTGTTAAGTATAAAGCAGATGGCACCCACCAGACCCCCAAGAGCCATTTAAAGCAACAACACCCATCCATGATAAAGCAATCTAATTAAGCATAGTGTGGAAAAAGGTGCACCAAAGACCAATTGAGGTGGACGCTGAAAATTCATAACCACCCCCACCCTACCTCCCGGGTGGAAGAGCTGGATACTGTAAATAGCAAGAAAGACACGTGAGGTTGGGGGTACCACTTTTTATAGTGCATACCAACCCCCATGCTGATTGGCCAAACAGTCCATGTGACTGCCTCCCCTCACAATTCCCTTCAGAAACAATCCTATTGAGACTCTCTCCTCATTAAATGACCGCCCCCGTCAGAGTAGTAAGAATGTCAGAGTGGGTTCCTACGGGTATTTCACTGCATGAGGTGGATTGGCCATCATGCTGCTTATAAATGTATTAAAACTAACACAAATTAAGGTGGAAGATGGCTGGGTCTCCCTGGTGTTGCATTTTGTACTGTGCTCAGTCACTGTGTAAGCATGATTTAAACACACACACACACACATGCAATTAGTGGTCAGCAGAAAAGAATCTCTGGCACGCATATCCTTGTTTACAAGAAAGAAGCCCAAGTTTGAAATGTAACTCTATTGTTTCTCGTTCTGACAGGTAAGAAGCAAAGGAGGTTTAAAAACTTGTTTCAAGCATCTCAAAAGAAATGAAAAGGGTTAAAATAAATCCCAGAAATGTTAGGATGAAAGATTACAGATACTGAACAATAACCGTCCACAGTAAACTGTTGATCTGGGTATCTGTATTAGGTGGTGTTTGTAGTCTCTTCATGTAGAGTGATGGAAAACACAGATTAGGGCAGTGAAAGTTGCACAACAATGTAGTCTGATGCTTTGTTTCCACTTTTCAAAGGCTTTTTTTTTTATTTGATAAGGCCCAGGAAATTGTTAGCGACATGCTGGTGGGAACCTATGGAAAAGAATACGCACTCTATCAATGGCGCAGTTCTTATCCCAAGAGCTGTGTTTGGTGGGTGTGGGAATAGCATGCTTTCAGTGTCTGCTGTTGCAAGGAGATAGCATTGAGAGACCGGGCTGGAGAACAGTACAAATTCAGTCTAGGGAACTAGGGGCTTTATCCAGCTGTAATGTGTGTACAGACAATGTGGCAGTATATTTGGCCGAACAACAAAGAACTGTAAAAGGATTTGATAGAAAGGGATTGGCAGAAATGCTGGATTGGTGTGCAGTATAATAACAACCTTTTTAAGGCATTTAAGTGATATACTTATGACCTAAAAAGAGAGTATTTGAAACTATCCATTATCTTTAATAGGTCTCATTATTTTTCAGTATGTTCATTTGATACAAGATGAGTAGCATTTAATAAAGGCTTTAGCAGGTTCAGTTACTTACATTATAGCTATTGAAAAGTGTAATATATACTATGGCAGGAATGGGGCGAAAAAAGGCTTAATAATCAATTAATTTTTATAGGCATGAATTCAATTTGGATTGCTAAGAAGTCAAAGGTGAGCACAAAATTTTTACGGCATATAATGTATCAGATTAGTCCCCACATAAACCTTCATGTCCCTTTCCTATCAAAAATTCAAAAGTGTGCTTTGTGGCCCTGATAAGGGCAGAGTGTTAAAGCTTTCTCATGAAAGCACTGCTGAATCAGGAGTAGATTAGCGATACATGCAGTTGCGCCGAATATCCTGTTCTTTTTTGACACATCTTTTTCTCAGAAAGGGCCGATTGCTGGGTAAACAGCCGAGACTCTCTTCCTAATTGTATGCAAAGGAGGAGTCATTTGGGGCAAGGTAGAACTGTCTCCCTTACCAAACTCTGATGACAGTCGATTACCTTTTCCAACCTATTTGAAGAAGCCTCATACATCTAGTTCCACCCAGTGCAATATTGAATCAGTAAGATTCTTATCCTCTATCCTCATTGTCACAGACAATTATGTAGCCTAATATAAAACTAGAAAGAAAAGGGACTTGGACTTATGGATAGCTCTGGAATGTTTCAGAGATGAGGCTTGACTAGTTACATAAATTTTGGGATATGCAAAGAAAGCTGCATATCGACTTGCATGGTGTTTGGTTTTTTCTTTTTCATTTGTTTGCTATTTATGTTGTTTCTGCATTTTAATAGCGACAACAAAAAGGGCACCCTGTTCTGGAGTGGCTTAAGTGAAGCACATTTCCCCCACCATTCAGATTCTAGTCCCTCCCTTCTGTACCCTGCCTGCCACCCTCTGAAGCAGGTCGCTTCACACTACTACATGGGAGGACAGGACACACAAAATTTGCTGGGTTTAAAATCTCATGATGTAAGCAGTAAGTCCCAGTTCTGCAACAGACCCCATGGTTTTCTTTGTCTTAAAAAAAGATGTGCAGAGAATCTTCATGTTTGGGTGATTCCTTGACATCTAAATATATATTTAGCTTGGGCAGACATGCTCATTCCCTTGCATGAGTTCTTTAGCGACCATTTGCCAAGATGGCAAATACACAAAAGAGGATCTGTGATAACTTGGGAAAGTGTGCCTATAGCAGAGGATGATGTCACGCAGGCAGCCCTCTGAACACTGAGGGAACCAGTGCCCTTGGCCTGTACAAAGCTAGTTTTGGTGCTGTTTCTTATTTCAATAATTATTAAGGAAATACACACATATCGTTTTTATCCTACCCCTTACTCAAGGCAGTGCACATGTGCCCCTTTCCTCTTGCAGCAGCAGCAACCCTGCTGAAGAGATGGAGATTTGCTGCACGGCACCTGCTGAACTTCACAGCTGAGCAAGAATCTTCCTAATCTAGCTTTCTATATCCACTAGATGAGGGCCACATTGGCTCAAATCCAAACCTCTAAGGGCCATATTGAAAGATCTGGTAATGATTGTTTTTTGTTAACACCCTAAAAAAGGTAAGTAAAAGTGCAATTTCTCTTCAGTAGCTGTAAGAGAACAGAATGGAGAGTTATAAAAAGCAAATTAATGCACTCAAGATGTCTTACCTGTAATTATACCACAAAATGAAATCACTGGAATATTGACTGTCCTCATGCTAAGCACCATGTTTAATTACAAAATATCATGTGCAGACACTATTTTCAGCATTTGGAACATATATATGGAGTGCTAAAAATCTCCTCTTCATGGCTGTTTATCTTCAGGCACTGGAGAGTTAAATAAAAAATATTAAAATTGTGCTGAGGAAGAGGGGCGAGTGAGAAGAGTCTTCCTTATAACATATTTTCATTTATTTCAGTGTGTAATCTCCCCCCCCCCTCTTTTCTTTTTTTAAGTGGATACACTTCAAAGATAATGTGAAATTGGAATTATGAATATCCCTGCTTTGTAGTAAATGCATTGCAAGCTTCTTAAATAATTAAATTATGTGAGTTCTGAAAATGGAGTGTAATTAGTCATTAAGGAGCAAACTCTATTGCTGTGCTGGGCTGCTACTGTGCTCTGTGAAGAATATCTTAGAGCTTGAGAATATTATTACAGGATAGTTTCAAATACCAATGGAGCAAAATCAACTATTGTCTACCTCGTGATGAGAAAAACTAAGCTGTGTTTCAACCCAAATATATTAAACAGCAGTTTAATAAATGATTGTACATCACAGCCTTTGATTCTCTTGCTTCTCTCACAAATTGGAAACAAGGCCTGAGCCAGACCAACACTGGGGGCTGTCATGGGCAGTCTCTTAATTTGCAGAAGGCAGCGATCGCTGAGGACAACAGTGATAGTGAGCAGGTTTCAGTTGGGGTGCATAAAGAGAGTTCCAGAAGGCGAAAGAGTCACAATAAGGTTCAAAGGCCTGCTCTGAGAAATGTTGAAAATTAAATTGCAAGAGGCAGACTCTTCCGGCAGCATTCCTTATGGTTATTCTTTAAATACCTCCCAGGAACCAGAGGTAAAGGCAGTGGTGTAGCATGGGGGACACAAGGGCAGTTGCCCTGGCACAAAATTGTTAGGGGGCACAAAATTTCAACACGCAGTGCAGCCTCAATACAACTGTGCACTTCTGTCGCTGGGCTCCATTGAAAACTTCCATGCCAAGCAGGAAATGACCTCTCCAGACAACAGAACAACTCTTCTTTTCCTATTTCCTGGGTGCCGTGGATGCTGTTAGGCCATTGAATGAGCATGCATACTCCATTTCCCTCCCTCCCTCCTTCCTCTGTGCAGCCCTGGGCACTGGCAACCCACACTACGCCACTGGGTAAAGGTATTCCTCAGGTGGGGGTGTAAAAATCACATGTGTTTCAAAACATTGGGAGAGAAACACCACCCTTTTTCTACTGCCCAGCAATGGAGTGAAGGAACATTGCAAGAATGGTAATGGGGGGGGGTGTTATTTATTTGAGGGAGGGGTTTTTTAGTCTCCTGTTGCCATAAGGTTCTGGGGCAGGTTACAACAATTTAATTATACATTTAAAAGAACAGGCAAAGTAAGTAAACCTGTCCCACCAAAACAGATTCCACCAAAGGAGTGGGTCCCATGAAACAAAATACCTCAACTGTCAGGAGATAAGTCTCCAGCATACAGCAGAAGGTGCTAGATGCACTGACGGAGGAAGAGCAGTGGGGGGGAGCACACCGCCCTTGGCAGCGCAATCCCGGTGGGGTGCCATTGTGGCTGTCCCCCGCCCGTGCTGGGCGCCACGCCGCCACGCTCCCGGGATGCGTGCCAGCCCCTCCCCCGCCTGCTCTCTGCCCCCTGGTGCTGAAGCATGAAGCTGCGCCACTGACTAGATGCCCCTCTGTAAAGAGGGACTTTCGCAATTCATGGACTGCCTCAGATAAACTCCTCTCCAACCCCACTTTCCACACGCACCTAAGGGCAATGACACTTGTAAGAAGGGAGCTCCCTTTGCAGATCTTAACAACCGAGAAGGTCTGTAGTGATGGACATATTTGAGGCTTTCAGATATTTGAGGCTTCAGCCAGGTCTTTCATTTATTAGGGGAAGAAGGAAGTCAAGATATGCTGGCATAAAAATGTAAAAGAAAACTCAAAAAGTTAGACTTGGCATCAAAACTGAGAAATAGGAGTTTGTACTGACATGCAAGTCCTGGTCCAAAGTGCCAAGCGCTCAGCAACACATACACAGAGCTACTGTGGACAAAAACCAGTAAGATTTATAGGCACTGGCATGTGGCTATAAAATGGCATGTTAAATAATGAAAGGCACAGAGAGAGTCAGTCTAGCATTCTTGTTTTCCCTTTGTTTTACTACTTAAGTACCAGAGAGCTGACCAATGGAATAGTCAAGTAACAAATAAAACATAATAGGAAAAGTAATTTTACACTGTGCATAATTATCAATTTGGAGTCCGGAATGGGAAGGGGCCACCATGGCTGGATTATTTGTCTCTATGGGACTTTATATGGACTTATCATTGAAACAATAACCACAACTGCATAAATAATAAAAGGATGTGCCACATGCTACGGGGAATGCAACCTAATTGTTAAAAAGCTGCCTTGCAAAATTGAATGCTTAAAAGCTTTCATTTGCAAACACTGTTCCTGCTTCCTGTGGGATGCTCTTGTGCCTCAGTTTGACCTTCCCGCAAATGGGGACAGGAACATTTGTTGTACACCAAAAGTATGTGCCACAGTTTAACTATGGATACGAACAAAATGCTGGTTGTGGGCCCTGTATGGAACATGTCAGCAGCCAAGGGCAAATACACCGGTGGTGCTGGCCTTATGCCGACTGCGATTTGAGGAAATGCATGGTGTCCATTACCAAATCCTTCTTTAGGTGTTCCTCCAAGTTAAGTGAATGTGCATGGGAGTCATCAGGGAGAAGAACACTCACTCTGCCCACTGGTTCTGCTCCCTGCACCCCCCACAAGTTCCTGAATCTCCATACCCTTTAGAACTCTGATTTTCCAGAGGGAGACTCCGTGAGTAGAGAAGGCTCCCCGTTTTGAGAAAAAGGACCACTCCCACCCCTTTAAAGATCAGGCTAAGCCAGTGTTTCCCAACCGGTGTTCCGCGGCACACTAGTGTGCCGTGAGACACCGGCTGGTGTGCCGTGGGAGGGAGGCGGGCGAGCTGGGCGGCGAGAGGCGGCGGTGGCGAGGATCCGCGTCGAGCCGGGGGCGGCTCCGCGGTGGTGGTGCCGAGCGGCGGGGCAGCGCGCGCAAAAGGGAGGAGCGCAAGACAGCGGAGGAGGAGGAGGCCGGCATGTCCGGGCAGCAGCAGCAACTCCCGGCGACGGCTCCTCCTCCGCCCGCTATCGCCGCCACCACCACAACAGCCGCCGCCGCCTCAGCTGCCGCCGTCCCTCAGTCCCTCGCTCTGCTGCCTCCTCCCACCCCGGCAAGGGCAAGGGAAAAAACGTTCACTTTTGTGCGTCCCTCCCGGCGTGACGCTGCGCGCTGACGTCACGGGGCGGGGCTTTAATGGTGGTGTGTCGCGAGATTTTTTTCCGGTAAACAGGTGTGCCGTTGCCCAAAAACGTTTGGGAAACACTGGGCTAAGCTTATAAATGGCAACTGCATGGCTCCAGGCATTGAAACACTACCTCAGACCTTGTATCACGAAGAGCTTGACTTGAAAGGTAATATTTGGAAATGTTCTTGAGTCAATTTCTCCTGAAGGACTGATTCGTGAATTGAATTAGAGGGAGATTTGCTGTGGCTTTTCTCCTTTTGCTGCATTACTTTAAAGAATACGCAAAACATTCATATGGGTGACGCTGAAAAGTTGCTCTGAGCACAATAAATATGTTTAACTAATTAGTGTTTGCAAAGTTCTTCTGGTTATTTGATAAGAGGCACTATAGATGTGCAAAAGCACAATTATTCAATCATTTATTAATGACTGCTCGCAATATAAAAAACATAACTTAAGTACTATTTCAAAAAAAACAGGGAAAATTTAGCTTTCTGATATTTGCGAACACATTGTAAGAAGACCTTTTTGTTGTTTAAATTTATATTAGAACTGGTAGCAAAAACACATATGGTTACTTCTACTGTTGAAGAGATGCTGCGCGTTGATCATCCTTTAGTGCATTTTGAATGATAGTTGGTCTATGGGGACCAGTGAAGACCTCCAATTAATTATTACTGGAGAACATGAAATCATAAACAAAATTCCTTGTAATAAATTTTTAAAATGAGATTGCATGTTTTATTTACAGTACTGGTCCATTTTGGGCTTTAAATCTATGAACAAAAACAAACATGTTTCTTATCAAACTGAAATAAAAAATATATCAATAGTATTTCTTTCCTATCAAAGTAGGACACACAATATGTGGAATGGACTTCTGGTGTGGGGGAGGAGGAAGGAAGGCATCGCTGAACAGGAAGAATAGAATTACTGTATTCCAATTTGTTGAAAGGGAGGAAGGAGAAGGAGGAAGGAGAAAAAGAGAACAATAGCACATGGTGCCTATGTATGATAGCTAACACATGCTATTGTTTGTGGAGATGTTTGTTATTTTAAACCTCAGCCTGCTATCAAATTAAATCAGCAAAAGATTTAGATGTCTATTTCAAATGGACTTCAGTTTAATTCACTCTTCTCTGCCTCAGGATCTCTTGCCCACAATTTCTCTGCCCTCACCAACAAGGTACAAGGTCTTTCCTTATATATACAGAGCCAAACTATTGGTCCATCTAGTTCAGCAGTGTCTGCACTAATGGGGCAGGGGCTCTACAGGGTTTCAGATAGGGAACATTTCCTGCCCTGCCTGGTGATACTGGAGACTGAAGCTAGAACCTTTCACATGCAAAACAGCCACTGTACTACTGAGCCAGGGCCCTTCACTCATTTCTTCTTTTCTGGAAATTAGAAGGCAACAAGGAAGAAATACAAGAATGATTTCCCCCCCCCTTCCTGGCTTTCTCCAAGGAAGCCCAGACTGGTGTACCATTGTCCCCTCTTCTATCCCCACAACAGATTCAGCTGCAAGATACGCTTCATAGCTGAATGGAAAACAGAGCCCAATCTCCCCGGTGCAAGACTGTCTCCCATAGAGAGCCAGCATGATTTCTAGCTTAGCCTTCTCCAGTCATGCTTTATTCTGAAAATGTAGATGAGCTCTGATATGCAAAGGCCTTTGGGGATAGGGTTGTCCGCTTGGGGTGTGCCATGCTAGCTACTGGGCTCCTTCAGCCTCAACATTAATTAGTAGTCCAAGATGTCTGCTGTATATATATGCAGGGGTGGGGAATATTAAGCCTAGGGGCAAAATGTGGTCCTGCAGTGCTCTCTATCTGGCCCCCAGGACTCTCCCTGGGTCACACTCTCTTCTCCATTCCACACTGGCCCTGCTTCTGACCACCTCAAGTTATTTTGCCTTGCTGGAATGACTTTTTGAAGTATGATAGTGAAGAGGAATTAAAGAACCTTTTAATGAGGGTAAAAGAGGAGAGCGCAAAATATGGTCTGAAGCTCAACATCAAAAAAACGAAGATCATGGCCACTGGGCCCATCACCTCCTGGCAAATAGATGGGGAAGAAATGGAGGCAGTGAGAGATTTTACTTTCTTGGGCTCCATGATCAGTGCAGATGGTGACAGCAGTCACGAAATTAAAAGACGCCTGCTCCTTGGGAGAAAGGCGATGGCAAACCTAGACAACATCTTAAAAAGCAGAGACATCACCTTGCCAACAAAGGTCCGTATAGTAAAAGCCATGGTTTTCCCAGTAGTGATGTATGGAAGTGAGAGCTGGACCATAAAGAAGGCTGATCGCCGAAGAATTGATGCTTTTGAATTATGGTGCTGGAGGAGACTCTTGAGAGTCCCATGGACTGCAAGAAGATCAAACCTCTCCATTCTGAAGGAAATCAACCCTGAGTGCTCACTGGAAGGACAGATCGTGAAGCTGAGGCTCCAATACTTTGGCCACCTCATGAGAAGAGAGGACTCCCTGGAAAAGACCCTGATGTTGGGAAAGATGGAGGGCACAAGGAGAAGGGGACGACAGAGAATGAGATGGTTGGATGGTGTTCTTGAAGCTACTAGCATGAGTTTGATCAAACTGAGGGAGGCAGTGGAGGACAGAAGTGCCTGGCGTGCTCTGGTCCATGGGGTCACGAAGAGTCGGACACGACTAAACGACTAAACAACAACAAGTGTTTCTTGCTTAACTGGCTGGGGGTGGAGCGGGTACAGCATTGCCCAACTTTTGCCTACTGCACAAAGGTAAGTCTCACACCCAGTGCCAGATTTACGTATAAGCTAAACAAGCTATAGCTTAGGGCCCCACTCTCTTGGAGGTTCCAAAAAAAATTGAAGGAAAAAAACTGGATACATTTCCAAAATATAAGATAAAAAAACAAATAACATAAAACCTACATACAGTTAGAGCTTAATAATTATTTCACTATTAATATACTTCTTCTTAATTGTATTTAACTATTAATAAACTTCTTAATTGTATTTCAGTTCAACAATTACTTTGATAAAATACATATTTTGTTATGTGCAAATGGCTTTAGGTCCATAAATTACCATATAGCATATATTCAACACAAAAAACAGCGACAATTTGTTGTTGACATAGGGCAGGCTGGACATATAAAGGGCCCCATTACCTTCAGTAGCTTAGGGCCTCATCACACCTCAATCCGGCCCTGCTCCCACCTGCTGCCCTGCCCAATTTTGCCTCTGGCCCCAACTGCCACGGGCATGAGGCCTCTGAGGGATTGAACTCCCTCCATTTGGAAAGGAGGGAGAAAAAGGGGGCGTTCGTGCTGGAGCTATGCTTTCTGCTCTTAACCTCTCTGCCTGGCTGGTTTTTAAGTGGGTTGGCCAATGCCAACAGCTACTATATTGTGAACAAGTGCCTGGGAAATAAGAATTGTTTACAATTAAAGAGGCAGCCCTGTGACCATGCTTATGGTACATGGGAGATATAGCTCTGCAGATAAGACACGCCGTGTAAGGAGAAAGAGCAGTCTTGCCATCTCTCTCCACCCACTGTTGTTCCCCCATACAAAGTAACTATGGTAACCTTGCCAGCTTTCCCTTAGGACTCTTCATGCTGTTACTGAATACTAGTTCATGGTCTGGTGTGTATTATGGAGGCATGGGTGGGTGGGTGATATGGAAGGAGCACCAGCTCAAGGCTTGTCTCCATGCTTCCTGACTAGAAGACTACCAGTTTTGAGTTATTGTACCTGGTCAAATGGAACAGATCAGTGGTCTGCTAAAGCATAGTTATCACCTCACACATTATGGTTTCCCTGCATGGAGTTAATGTTCACAAAGAGAAGAAAAGCTGCAAACTTTTACTTGTGAAGGCCAGCACAAGTCTTGATTTTACTCTGAGAAGGTGAGTTGAGAAGCATACACGTGCAAGTGTTTTTCATCCTATGGTGGAGATTATCTCTCATTTGGAAAACCATGTGAATGCCATATGTGATTTGGCTTTTACTGCCTACATTAAATAGAACTTTCTCCTCATTCTTATTCCATTGAGTTGGCATCTCAACAAAATAATGCCTTCTTTACAAAGGTGCATGGCACACTGACAGTGCATCAAAGCTACTTTGGTATGAATCAAACCAGAGGTGGGAGTACTGTGATTGGCTAGTCCCTTTATCAAAGGCATCCATCAATACCCTTGGGCATTTCTCCGGATCAAAGGGCCTTGTGTTCATAAATTTGGTTTACTGGCAGTTCCTCTGTTCAGATTATGAATTGTCACTCTTGCTGCTACTGCTTCGGGTCAAAGATGACACAGAATCATAATAGTCAAAAGTTTTTGTGATAGTAACATCAGAAGGAGATTGCTGAAGTTTCAAACAATGTCCCTCAAATCCCCTAGAGCAAAACATGAAAATGTGATTTAGGAATACCGCAGGCAAATTCACAAGTTGAGGGGGAAGCAGCTCTCACTATTGGCTTGAAAGTTACAGTATTTCCCCCCTAACATTATTACTTTGTTCTGATAGAATTATTCACTCTCAGGTGTTGTTGTGAGGGTTTTTTATTCCATTTGTAATGCCCTCTGATAGCTATCAAAAAGGAGACAAACTCAGGAACTCTTCACAGTTTGGTCTAGGCATTAACACCTGAGCAAGATTTCTCACTGGGTTAATTTATGTGTCATCTCCTTTTACATATGTGTGTTGTTGTTGTTTTTTAGAAACAAATAAAAAGAAGCCAGTCTAATACCTTTCACGGAATTACAGGTCTTCGTGTGTAAAATGGGAGTGATATTGATTAAAACAGGAGAAATATTGATCTTTCTTTGTAGTTATTGTTTGGGATACTAAAGCAAAGACTGAAAATAGGGCAAGTTAACGTTAGAAATGAGTCTGTAGTTAGTCTTTCACTCCTGGTATAATAGGGTGAAATGCATGTAGATTGAGTAAGGCTGTGAACATCCTAAATCTTCAAAGCACATTGGAAGCAAACTACAGTGCCCAGAATTCTTTGAAGGTATGTGCTTCAAATGTTCTTTATGTGCGCACAGTCCCCAAGTAAAATCAGAGTAAATAAACTCTGGCAGTTTTGTGGGAGATACTGACAATTTGGGGATACTGGAGTTGATGGGAATACTGTGCCTGTGGTGATTCTTTTTTCCTTATTCATGTCCCCTGCCCCTTAGAAAGTGTGTTCCATACCTGGTGTACTAAAATAAAGTAAAATGTGAGTAGTCAGGTCCTGAGGTGTCACTTTTAGACAGAATTTATCTAAGATGTTAACAACATGGTTACAATATCATAATCTGTATGAAGTATTTGAAAAGGATATGAAGCGGGAGTTGGGGAACAAACATCGCAACTAGAAAGAGACCTGTTAAAGTAATATCTAAAATGTATATGTTATTGGAATGGGAGACAAAGGATGAACAAGTGAAATCTTCAGTGATACACTGGGCAATAGATATTGGTGATAATATAGAAATGGATGCATGGGAACATTTATGAAATGTGGATATAAAACTCACAGCATGTAATACTTTAAGAGAAAACTATATGAAAATGTTATATAGATGGTACCTAACACCTAGTAGATTGGCAAAAATGTATAAATATGTGCTGGAAATATAAAGAGAAAGAAGGTACCTTTTTCATATGTGGTAGTCTTGTAATAAGGTTAAATCTTACTGGGAAATGATACATAAGGAACTGAAAAGGATGTTTAAGATAACATTTATTTAAAAACCAGAAGCTTTTTTGGGGGTAATTATGGGATCGGAACTACCAAAACAGTATAGAAATTTATTTATGTATGCAACCACAGCTGCAAGAATGTTATTTGCCCAAAAAAATGGAAGGAATAATAGATCCCAACGAGAGAAGAACGGATACAGAAGTTAATGGACTACACAGAAATGAGGATACTTACCAGGAGAATAAGAAATCAAGATAACTTATATATATATATATATATATATATGCAGGTTTTGGTATCTTCGGGTGTCTTCCCGTGTAAGAGTAGGGGTGTCTGGGCGACGTTTCGACGAGGTCTCACTCGTCATCTTCAGGCTTCTTGTTACTGGAACAGAGCAGAATCTGTTACTTGTTACAGGCTTCTTGTTACTTCTTGTTACTGGAACAGAGCAGAATCTGGTGTTTGAGTTCCTATAAATACTGTTGAGGGGTGTGGTGTATAGCCTCCAACGTTCTGGGCAGAGAGGAAGTTCCTAGATTAGTGTGCCTTTTCTTCTTTTGTTCCTTAATTACTTGAGGGATATCTTGAGTGATTTCATGAGTGATATTCTGAATACCCCTGGGTGGGTCATTAAGTGTAGATTAGTTGCTAAAGCTTTCGTGTCTTGACCTCTTGAGCTTGTGAAGAGTTTTTCTGAGAAGATGGCTGTGCTGCATTTAGTTGTGCTCTGGCTTGGCTTCGTGTATAGGGGCGAGCTGTGATTTTGTGCCTTGTGCCCGCCAGATCTGTGTAGGGATTGCAGGGGGGTGCAGCATCCTGTACCTGCATTCCTGCATTCCTGTACCCGTGAAAATCTACGAAAGCAAATATATATATATATATATATATATATATATATATATATATATAGAAAGGAGTGTAAATGGTTTATTGGATATTTACAAACAAACTGCAAACAGATGAAGACATTGACAGGATTAATGTAAAAATCTGCAGTTTCAAAATATATGTGGGATATATACGGGAATAAATATATAAAATAATATGTTGAGATAATTTGGAGTATGCAGGAAGATTAAAAGAAATGTAAAGAACAACAGAAAGAGGGGGGAGGGAGTCAGGGTTTGAAAAGTTAAAATTATGATTGAATAATTGTTGTTATATATATAAATGAAATTATAAATAAAAAAGAGATGCAAAAGCAGTGGTGATAGTAGGGGAAAAGGGGGGGCATAGAAGGGGCAAAGTATATTTCTAGGTGAGCAAATTGTGCCCCACATATTAAGATCTCTGAAGGAAAATAACCATACTTGTTAATGGCAGAGTCCAGCAATGAGGGCAAACCTTTTTGTTTAGGAGAAGCCCCGCCCCCAACACTGGTGTTACCTTTGACTCGAGGTAGTCAAGCCCTCTGCAGACCCCTACTGGCATACAGGACCCTTCCAGACCCCCACTTACTAGGTAAGTGGAAAGGAGGCAGCAGGGCCTTACATTGGGAAGATCTGAGAGAAATAAGTGAGAAGTGAATACCACAGAATAGAGTATGGGCGCTTCTGAGGGGGAAAGGGAGGCATGGAATACCAGTGGTGGTCCTGAGGATGTTATGGAGGTGTGACAGGATTCACATATTGAAATTGGTTTGGAGAACTAGAAAACGCCTTTCAGTTGTGGCATCACAGGTATGGAATATTGTTCCCATGATGGCCACCGGGCACCAAAACCAGTGCCAGGTTAAAACTTTATTCACATGCATTTTGGTGGTTTTGATGTTTTTATTCCTTAGGATTTTTTTATTGATCTGTTTGTTGTGTTGATTTTGAGAATTTTTGGGGGGCTGGGTGGTTTTAATATTGTATGGATAAACTGCCGTTTTATTGTTTTTTAAAAGTTGTATATTTTGTATGTTTCTGTAAGTCACCTTGAATCTTTGTGAGAAGGTTGACTAAACAATTTAATGAAATAATCATAATATATTTTCCAATTCCTTTATTTTTAAGGAAATGTTTCATTTCTTGAAATATATTTGCCAAAATATCACTTTCCTGAGCCCATTTCCAAACTGAGATGGCATGAATTGTCCCATGTCTAATGAAAGAGAGCAAGCAACCAGAGGAAGAGGATACAACTAATATGATATTGATATAGATATATTAGATAGATAATATATTTAATCAGATACATTTTTCTTTAGCAGGGTAGACTTTAGAAGAGCAAATGCTGACTTTAAAATAAAAAAGCCCACCTTTACAAAGTAATATTGTGAAGAATAGAAATCATAAACTGGGTTTTAAAATACCCATTTGTGGCATGCCGTTGTAAGGAAAGCAAACAAATAAAGAATTCTTGAAGAGATCTGCCGTTGGTGTTTGAAGGTCTGTGGCAGCATCTGAAAGACAAAAAGGGAAATAATTGATTAGTGGGTTTTGTTTGATCTGTTCAGGGATCAAAGGGACAAATACTGTCTGCAAGGATGAAAGAAAGGGAAACTGCTCCCTGTACTGATTCAGTTATCTGCTTAATCATACACTCTTTATTGTGCATTAGAGAGTTGCTGCTACCTGACCCTGCCTCAAACTTTGAAGCAACAAATGCAGGGCCTAAGCACTTCCTGCTGTTGCTCAATAATCTCATATGAATTGGCCGTTGAGGTGTATTGTTGTTATGCAGATCTAGAAGAGTGAGATGCTTATTTTCCAAAACATGGAATTTCATTGCCAGCCTATTTCATTGCCACCTAGTAGGTGGGAGTAATAGGTTCTCAGCTTGTGAATGAGGGCTGCTTTGCCCTCATCTTCCCAATCCCAGGCGCCGAGAGTTATTTGGAGACCCCTCACGGAGCTTACAGTTCCCAGCACCCTTAACAAACTACAGTTCTCAATATGCTTCAGGGGAAGCCATGACTGTTAAAGTGGTACAAGCGTACGGTGTGTTTTTGATCTAGATCTAATAGGCTTGAGTTATAGAAGTGCTGATTTTGGGTGAACATAAGCAGAAATGTCTTAATGGTAAGAGCAGCTTGGCAATGGAACCAATTACTTAGAGAATGGTGCCCCCCCTCCCTCATTCTTCCATTATCTGCAAAAAGGAAACATGCACATTGGATCTGGTAGCATTATTGGTCGTATTATTTCAGCTCTGCTTTAGAATCATATGCCTCATGTGCTTTGCCATCCCTTCTACTACATCGCTCCTTTGCATTCCATTCTTCTTTCCCAGAGTCTGGACAGTTTCGTTTTTTCTGACATAATGAAGGGAAAGCACTGTTAAGAATTAAATTGGCCAGGCTCATGACAGGCTCATGACAAAGCATCCAGTGGGTTTGTCTTTCTCTGTCTGTTTATAATCATGCATGCCTCCTCTTGCACTTATAGTTGCAGAGTCAAGGGTTGTGAGACTTAAGGAAACAATACTAACTAAGTTATGAGAGTATGGGCTGGTGACAACAAGGTCACATGGGACCCTGTGAGGCTGGATCCACAGGATGTCACAATCTCAGGCTGCCAAGAGTGGTTAGGGTTAGAAGTCAAGCCTGCTTAATTGAGCTCTCACCAGCCTTCTCTACAACATAGAAGTGAAACCCAGGCGCTCTTCTTTGCCTGCAGATGGCAGAGAAAAGACTGAGAGACATATGAGCACTACTAATAACCGTAAGCATCAAGTGGCCTGTTTTTGTTATTCGTTTGCTGCTCTCTAGAAATCAGTTGTAAATGCATTTTCCTAAATGTCTTTATTTATAATAGCCTGGATTGAATCCAAGGATGATCTTCTAGATGCCATCCATTCAAAGATCGGCTGTTTTCTGCCATACACTACTACAGTGTGGAATGAGAAAAATGAGACCAGCCCTTCAATCCTGTGGTCCCTGGGAGGTCATCCAAGGGGGCAAAGGATGTTTCAGATCTCCCCCTCCAAGGGTGGTTTGACCTCAGAGATCCGATTCACAAGGCCTTTCCGCACAACTGAAGAAACCTCTGCAGCCCTTGCCTTAGTGACATCAGAACATCAACATCGTTGGAAGTTGAAAGCGGTGTGTGCTGGTGTTAGGCTTAATTTTGTGCCAACATGCTTCAGCAATAAGCTAAATTAGCAACAAGCTTATGTAGACATAGAAAATCATATATAATGATCATAGGGGCTTCTCTGGTACTATTTTAAGTATTAAACCTCTGTGCAGTGGTACCTCGGGTTACAAACGCTTCGGGTTACAAACACTTCAGGTTACAGACTCCGCTAACCCAGAAATAGTACCTCAGGTTAAGAACTTTGCTTCAGGATGAGAACAGAAATCGCACAGCGGCGGTGCGGCAGCAGAGGGAGGCCCCATTAGCTAAAGTGGTACCTCAGGTTAAGAACAGTTTCAGGTTAAGAACGGACCCCCTGAATGAATTAAATTCTTAACCAGAGATACCGCTGTATTATATACTCTGGTTCAGGATGCGCACCATTAAGTATGAGGCTTTTAGAAGTATTTTAAATGTAACTGTCAGGTTGCTGGAACAGAAAAAGGATATAGTAGTACAGGTACAAAAAGTGAGAGTCTGGTTGAGAGGGAGACGTCAGCCAGTTTCACCTAGCCCTTTAGCTCCTAACACTGAGAGTGTATCTGTGATGTGACAAGATCAACTGGGAGAATTCAAAGAATTCATAGCTTTCCCAGACCTCCAACCTAGTGAGACAACTATAGTAACCCTGGAGGCTGTGAAGGACCTTGGGGTCTCAAATTTCAGTGCACCCTGTATGATGTCATACCCACCCACCTCTACAGTTGCCATACATCCAGAATTTCCCAAATATAGCTGACAATCGGCCATCAGAAGCAGTGTCTGGGCAGAAATCGCTGAAATGTCTTGGAAAATCCAGATGTATGGCAAAAAAAAAGCTCAGCAACTTTGGCTGAAAAAAGCAAAAAGCTCAGCACCTTTTCTGTCTGGATTCTCACTTTTAATAATAATAATAATAATAATAATAATAATAATAATAATAATAATTTATTTGTATCCCGCCCATCTGGCTGGGCTTCCCCAGCCACTCTGGGCGGCTTCCAAGAAAAATATTAAAATACTCTAATACATCAAACATTAAAAGCTTCCCTGAACAGGGCTGCCTTCAGATGTCTTCTAAAAGTCTGGTAGTTGTTGTTCTCTTTGACATCTGGTGGGAGGGCATTTTGAAATGTGGCAACCCTATATTACCTTCCATTTTACATCATAGTTGTGGTGCCCCCACAACACCCCCAAGGCTCGATGCCCAGTGCAACTGAACTGATCACGCGCTCCTAAATCCACCTCTGTTAGAAGTGGCATACAGAATTTCTGCCACATCATTCTCATGGATGGATGTTGTTGAATGAAATGCCCTTGGATGGACTGGGTCAGGAAAAGATGAAGGAGCAAAGGAATGCTGCTCTGTTCTCTTTTCTGCCCTGCAAGCATGAGCCCGACAGAACACAAGGTACTTATGAGGTGATCTGCCTTCTTTAAAAGATATTTTACAAGAACTCAGGCATTGTATAGAAAAAAGATGGCTGTCCCCACTGTTACTTGCATACAATCTATTTGCATGTCATTCCATGTCATCCCTCTCCAGGGCATTTCTGGCTTCTTCTCAACCCTTGTGGTAGCTGCTGTGCTTTCTAGTTGCACCAAGCAGCTAAATCTTATAAAAAAACAAACAAGCAAATAAATAAGTCTAAAGGAGAAAGGGAGAAATATTAAAGGCAGCCCTCAGGCCACCTCATAGAACTTGGCAGGAGTATAAATTTTGGAACAAGCCACATTCCAATTTAAATATTAATCCAGAAGCTGCAAATCAAGTGAGTTTGCTCTGGAATGTGGACACCTTCCCTCCCAAATTCCTCACCCTTTGTGATACCATCACGTCAAGACTACTTTCTTAAAATGTTTCATCAATGAACACGTGCACAGTGGTAATGCAGAGCTGGGAAGAGTCTGCAAAAGAAATGAAAGCTAAGGAAATGAAATCTAACAGAAGAAAAATCTCCTGGTTAAGCCAGAATTGAGGGCAGAGTGAAAAAGGAAGCCCAATGAAAGAAGAAATGGGGGGTTATTTCACCCCCGTAATAAATATAACACAAATGTTCAAACAATGTCAAACACAGATAAATAGTCCCTTTTGGTTCTCTTTTCCTCAATTATGCAAGATCTGGAAGTCTGAGGAAATGTTTGTTATTCCTTCTGAAACCAATCTTTCCTCTTTCTGTCATCGACCCAAATAAAAAAACCGACTCTGGATACTTATTCTGCATCAGAGTAGCTTGAGCAGCTGTTTGATACTGATTGCCAGATCCCTTCTTAGTAACAGGAAGCCAGACAAATTCCCAAACTTCTTCAGTGTCAAACATGCCCATCTTCTCTTGTTAGAAATAAAAAATAAAATAAAAAATGAACACAACCAGAGAATTTCAAAAGTTTATATACCCTCCAACATTTCTCCAGTGAAAACAGGGACGTCCTATTTGATGATGATGATGATGATGATGATGATGATTTACTCTTTACACTCCACCTATCCGACTGGATTGCCCCAGCCACTCTGGGCGGCTTTCAACATACATAAAACATAATAAAACAGTAAACATTAACGAACTTCACATACCTCCATACATTCCTCCAACAAAAATAGGGACGTTCTAAGAAAAAGTGGGATATTCCAGCATCAAATCAGAAACTGGGACAGCTTCTGTAAATCCAGGACTGTCCCTGAAAAAAAGGGACACTTGAGGAGTCTGGGATTATAAAATACAGTACATTATTTTGCATTTTCTTACTTATTTGGTAAACAGTAATCACCCAGATTTCTCTGAGAGTGTTGATGGATGATTTGTTCATGGCTTTGATAGCTTTGTGCTCATACAACATTTGAATCTTTTTCACATGACCGGAAAAGAAGGGAAACAAGATGAATAATTGATTTGTTAACATAAATTGTGCTGCTGGGCCCTTTAGTTGTTTTTGCTGCTGCAACAACCTAAGACAGTCTTCCAAGCATGCCCTCACAGAAAGATGTGTAAACTCCCATTGGAAGGTTATTCCCCAACTAGGAGAGACGGGGCAAATCAGAGAAGTCAAAGGAAGAGAAGTTAATAGTTTGTCATAGCTTTCCCCAACCAAGTGCCCTTCTGTTATTTTGGACCTCAACTCCTATCAGCTCCAGCCAGCATGTCCAGTGGTCAGGTATGATGGGAAAGTCTGGAGGACATCAGTTTGGGGAAGTCTAGCTTATTCTGTTCTGCTTCCTCTGCCCTGATGTGCAATCATGACTAAAGTACCCCATCAAAATTTTATAAAAGATACAAAAAAGGTATGATGCTAATGATCTCCCTTCCTTCCAGAAATAACTCTGCTGCAGTGGTCAGTTGTCCCTCTATTTATTTATTTATATAATGTATAGAATAACCAAAACACATAAGGCAAAAATTGTACTGTACTACTGAAAATATTAGAGTAGCTAAACCAGGGATGAGCTGAAACTTCTCAAAAGAAACTTTCAGCAGAGGTAGATGCAGAGCTTTGTCAAGGTATGAGGTGAAATTTACTGGTGCTACCAGAGTTTATCCCAGTGGTGGGCAATTGCCCCCCCCCCCAAAAAAATAACAGCCCATCCTTTAGACCAACAGAACATCAATCAACAATGTGAGTAACCAGGCAGGGCAATAGGGTGAAAGGTGCTTCTTCATGCAACCTGGTCCCAAGTTGCTTAAAGCTCTGTAGGTCAAAACTAAAAGCTTCAGCCGGGCCTAGTAGCATATTGGCAGCCCACCCAAGCTGTTCCATTAAGAACAGTGTAGCTAATGCATGAGAAGAGAAGACTCCCTGGAAAAGACCCTGATGCTGGGAAAGATGGAGGGCACAAGAAGGGGACGACAGAGGACGAGATGGTTGGACAATGTTCTTGAAGCTATCAACATGAGTTTGACCAAACTGCGGGAGGCAGTGGAAGACAGGAGTGCCTGGCGTGCTCTGGTCCATGGGGTCACGAAGAGTTGGACATGACTAAACAACTAAACAACAACAAAGCTAAGGCTAATCCACTCAGGACCCTAGCTGCTACATTTTGAACTAGCAGTAGTTTCTGGACACCACCCTTTTCTGGCCTGAAAATGAGGCCACAACATGGTGGAGAGAGAGGAGGCCTGCCCTAAATAAACATATTACTCTGTGTGGACTGCCGCAGAACACAATACTGTACCTCTTTGCCATTTTAACTCTCACACAGCCACTTATTGTTTAAATTCTTTATACATTGGATTTATTGATGGAGTTCTAGGCATTTGGTGAGCTTGGAGACAGGAATCATAAATCATATTCCTTCTTAAATGGAACAACCCAGTCAGATGCTTGTTTGTTTGGAAGTATGCCCCACAGAGTTCAAGAGAATCTGCTTCTAAGAAAGTGTCCACAGGTATGAAATCTCATGTCCACTTCATCTTTGAGCATCACCTTTTGTTTAATAATAATATGGGCACCAAGCCTTAGTTTGATCAGCATTTTCCCTCCAGGTCAGTTTTTGTAATGGCATCAAGGTAGCATATGCAGTCATTCGCCCACATATTCTTGACTGTACTTTGCCAAATGCAATTAGTAACCAGTTTTATGGCTTTCGGACAAACAAGCTATTTTCAAACATCACAATGAGCTCCTTATTCCTGAGCCCTGTTGAAGTCTCAGTAGGATACATAGGAATTTGCCTTTAATTAGGGCTTCTAATAGAAATGTCAAAAGAAAGATGCAGCTTAACCTTAAGCATAATGGAAAATTAACAATTTGTTCAGCTACCATATTTTCCTAGAAACAGACCCCTTTTGATGTTGGAACGCAAATAAAGGCAGGCCAGATCCCCTATAAAAGAAGGTTAACTCTCATGTCATTTTAAAATAAAGCTAAATGGATGAAACTGAAACAACCGTCTCTGTTTCTTCCCATGCCAAAGGGTAGAACATGCAACCATTTAAGCTACTGCATTGCTTTCTTATACATTGCTTTCTGATAAAAATCAAAGCATTTCGTTCACTTTTCTGCTTTTCATGTTTCGTTTGTAATGTGTGAAGAAGGACTGGAGCTAAGAGCCACGAGATTTGCTTTGTGTATTGCAGTAGTAGAGGCAGATAAAGTACATTAGAAATTGCTCATGATTCTGAAATGCTCAATTACCCATCATAATGAAGATACAAGTCATGAATGGGATGAGGGTCACTCACTGTACTGAAAGAAGAGCTTTGCAACAGATCTCTCAGATAAAGGTCAGAGCCTTCAGTAGAGAAGTGCATAAGAGGGTCAGTGCATCATATCCAATCCCCACACCGGAAAATATAAGCCCAACGGACAATTGTGCATGTCCCTGTTGACTCACCTCCTAGCCATTTCAATATGGTTAGGATGGTGGGCTCTAAATAAAAAATGGTATTCCAGCATCTCAGACCAAATAATCATGAAATTAAGAATCCAAGTCTTTAATTGCCAGATATCCTTACCGTGAAGATGAATAACTAGTAATGTGCACCATGCACAGGTTAAGATCCCAAAACTGAACTGATGCATTGCTAAACTTCTCTGTCCAAAAGCTACCAGGATAGGGAGCAGTTTGGGAAAAGTCAGATTTTGAGTTGACTCTTCAGAATCCCAACTTTCAAGTTAGTGTTCTGCCCACCAATGCCTCTTGGGAAATGCCCCCCAAACCAATTCCAGCAGTAGCATTTGTGACAGTTCAGCCTTGAGCAATAAAGTAAGGTACTCCTCCAGAAAGAAATGCAATTGAACTGTAAAGTGCACCTTCACATAAGCATGTCGGCTCTCATGTGAGCTGCACCCTGTGAAGATGATCAGCAGTAAAGCATGTTCTCCTTCTTGGAGAGCACGTGTTGTGATGGGGGCTAACAAGATACCTCACTGTTGCTGGGAGGGTAAAGAATTTTGGCCACCATATCCATTGGTTCCTATCTGTTGCTGGGGAGATTTATATGTTGCCGTTTTGTGATTGACAGCCATAGCTTATATATGCCCTGCGCACAGCGTTGAGCTTCCTCTTTTCCCTCCCTCCCTTGCTTAGGGTTGTTCGCTTGACCTTGCTATGCCTATCATGGGGTCGTCTGCTTTGGGGCAGGGGCCCAGTAGGAATTTTGTCCATTTGGCTGATTGGCTGGTGCCATTTGGTTTTTGCCTACTGTGTAGCAAATCGTCACAACTTGTAAGGTTGTGGTTAGGCATAGGTTTTATTAATTTGTTGGTGGAGGGGTACAGATTGGCTGTGCCTGCCCCTCCAAAATGCTGCTGCAGCAAGGGTATTCCCTTAAAGGAATCCAGAGGATCGCCATGCTTTTGTCCGAACCCCTGTCAAGGGGCTAGGGCCACGCAAGAGCCCATGGGAGCATTTGGGGAGAGGTGAGGCATGGTACCCAGCTCCGTCTCTCTCCCCAAAATGTTTTCCCTTTCTGACTTTGCGGGCGGGCGAATGTCAGTTTGTCCCCGTGCAGGGGCAGATAGTCGCTACCAGTGCCTAAGCAACCACTCACATTGCTTGTAATTTTAATAAAATTGTGGCCAAAATTATGCCAAAAACCTTAAACTAAAATTATGTGTCAAGTGTGCCTTATATGGGGTGGCTTGGGGACCTCGACGAGCAACATACTATCTTGTGTCTCAAAGCCTGTGAAGAAAGGCATGCCAAGCGGCCACCACCTCACAGGCAGAAGTAAAGTGCCTCACTAGTTCCTGAAGCTGCCTGAGAGTCACACCTTTGGCCTTGGAACAACTTTCCAGCCTCTTTCTGGAGGTCAGCAACTTACTCTAAGGGAGGCAACCAGTCTCAGTCACCATGTCAAATTGTTGGCTTGCACCTTCATTTTCTCTACAGCTAAGGGGAAGCCAATATAATCTGCTCATTCCTTAAATTAATGTATTAAGGGCAAATATTGTCCTTAATTGGCAGGGCCTGCAAAAAGCAAATTATTGAGATAATTAATGACACAAAGCAAACCAGCCTTGCCCTGAGGATCCACCATATCCCTATGGTGGCTGGTATCCATTGGGACTGTAAGAGCTTAAGGCAGGAAGCTAACAGTAGGTCTAATCAGAGTAAATAACAGGTGAAACCACAGCCAATGGCAGGCAGAACCAATTAATTATGGTTTTGTCCCCATCCTCATCCCTTCTGTGTTCTGCAAGGACAACACTCAGAATAGGAAGCTGACAGCCAGCTTCAAGCTGACATCCCTAGACTGGTTGTAAGTATGAAGCTAGGCAGATGGGGTGGCTGAGGGTAGACTGAGGTTTGTGAGGTAGTGCCCATTTGCCCCAATGGACTGGTCTTCTCTCTCTCTCAAGCACATTTTGGGCTGCACAGGGGCTGCAGGGAGGATGAAAGGAAGACCTGTTATAGGAACAGAAGTCTGTTCCATTCGCATGCAGACACCACTGGATTTCACCCTGATAAAATTATTATGGCATAAACTTTTGTGGACGACACTTCATCAGATGCAGGAAAATATCTTGGGACTGTGGTCTAGCAAAAGCACACACACAATTCCAATTAGTTGTGCCAAATTCCGGACTGTTTTGAGGATTGTTTTGTACTGATTATTTGCCCTGTTGATTAAACTGCTTGCAAAGCAGTCAATTTCCAGATACAAGTAGAGTCCCGGAAATATTATGCAGCCCGCAATTTGCCAGTTGTCTCTTGACAAAGACCGAGAGTAAGCCACTTACTACTCTTTTTATACAATGAATCACTTTTCCCCCCTTCTTGCAAAAAGGGAATCGTCTAATGAAAATTCAAATGTATTGCTTTCCAGGATACAAACATAAGCCCAGGCACTTCATATACTCTGTAAATAAGCCTCATTTGCCGCACTGTGTCAGCTAACAAGTGATTTTAGTTTTACATGCAAACTCCAAGGGGAAATTTTTCAAATAAAAACAGGTAGCTTCATTTCACGTCCAATAAGCAAACATTTTCAAAATATTTAGACATCTGTATATAATAGACTTTATAAACTGTTTGTTCGGAAGCGCAAATAGATCTCTCGCTGTTTGAGTTACCGTCTATGTTTCTCATTGTAGAAAACAAAACAAAAAAATTCTACCTACAATGCAAAGCCACATGTCGTATTCTTCTTTCCTTTAGGTTTTCAGAGTCGGGCCTTTACAAGCAAAGGAAACAACTTCTTGTTCATGAGGCCTGATTCACGAGTGTGGTGGTGACCATGTGGGTGGGCACTTGTCATTGCAGATGCATGGGTTTTACAGCATGCAGCACAGCGTGGAAAGCACCTCCTTGTGTAGTTCTCAAAAATGTATGGGGACACCAGCTGGTTCAGAATGTAGCAGCTGGGATGTTGGATATTGACAGCAAAGCACTGCAGCAGTTAGATCCCACCAGTTCTTAAATATCTCAATGGAAATTCATGGAGGACAAGGTTACCAATGACTACTAGTCATGATGGCTATCTTATAACCCCTAGTGTATTGGAGATCTGTACTAGGGGGTCAGTTTGTTTCCAAACCCTATCCAAAGTGTTGCCCTGAACAGTTTGGTTTCCATGTAGCAGAGGGTGCAATCCCATACAGCTACAGATTCCCAACTGGTTCAGCACCCATTTGACTTGCATAAAAGCAGCCTCCAACCCACCGTCGCTGCACTTGTGAATATGGTTGAAGAGAGGGTGCTAACTCTTGTCCAGGGTGGAGGCAGACCAGGCGAAACAGAGAGAAATATGCACATGTGCAAGAACAACGAACATTTGCACAGTGTTAAGACTACAACAACCTATGATGCATTGTGAATGCGTGTAATACATGCATAAGCAAAAACATTCATGTCCTTTAATGGAAATGAACAGTTGGACTTCCGGGGTGGTGCCTCCGGCAATGGCGGACTCCCTCTGAACCGGAGGAACAAGCTCCGCACGAAACGGGTCTTTTCTGCTGCGGCGTAGCGGGGACCCTTCTGAAAATCACAGGCGGATGAAGCCTGTGACCGTGGGACTCAGCGGGCACCCTTAGCGCCCCCCCAACCCACTAAGGAACCCATAAACGGGCTCCGAAGTGAAGAGGGGGAAGTGGCGCGGTGCTGTGAGTCAATTGCTTTTTCTGTGGAGCGAAACCACATAGCTGTCGCCGGAGAGCGCTGCCTTTTTCCTGGGACAATTTGGCATCTAAAATAACCAACCGTGAGTACTGGAACGCTAAATATTCGAATTTCAAACAAGAATTGGCGAAATAAAAGGAATTTGGACTTTAAAATTTACCCAATTTGGTACTGAAACGGAAAGGGCTAAACAGGAAGTCACCCTTCCGTTTTCTTGTAGCTATAACAAAGCAAAGACAACGCAAACTAGAGCCTTAAAAACCACTTTCAAAGGATCAACTTTCATCATTCAAAATCACGGAACCCCCCTTCGGAAGCAGGAGAAGAAGGGGGACTTTTATTGAGCCGTTTAAACCTGCAGAAATAAAGCTAAAGTAAAGTAACTTTCCACCGTCCTGACCCTGGAGTGGGGTGTCAGATTTGATGACTGAAGCTCATTGACCAGAAATAAAGGCTTTGACAGATAGTTAAAAGGAGGGAAATATTGTGATTCCATTGTTTCCTTTTGTCTTTTAAAAGAACAAATATGGACAAAATATCTTTAAAAAGAAACTCTGTTGCTATTGTTTTCAAGGAAAAGAACAACCAGAAGCTTTTCCCCCTAGAGGGGAATGGTGAAATTGTAACTAAATTCTGGAAACTTGCAGCTGTTACTGATTACAACTGTGGGAAAGAATTTTGTGACCTTGCAGGACAATGCCTTTAGAAGCACTGTTGGGTGCTTTCTGTAAAATAAATGCCCTACTGGATCAGTTAAGTCAGAAGATGGATTTTATGACTAATGCTGCCAGAGCCTTTGATCTGGTAGTGGAAAATTACATGGAGCCCACTCAGGAACTAAAACAGGAGTGTGCCATGACAGAACAACAGAAAGAAGAGGATCCTGTTGAATCTGGGACGCCAGGGATGGAGGGACTTTTGGGCCAGCAGGAAAATGAGCTTTTGGATCTGATAAATGAACTTGGAAAGGGCCAGACTTGGAAATACAAAGTTTGGCTTGAACTGGAAATGGGGGATTGGATAGACCCCCTATGCAGGGATGTTTGGGCTTTCCAAGTCTGGTAATGGGCCGTCAGAGGTTTGGAGCTGTTGGGACTCCCAATTTTGGAGGGAATTTGAAATATGTTTTAAAATATCACATGGAGCTTAGTCTGGACTATGAGAAAGGGGCTGATTGGTTGAAAAGGGTCAAAAACACTACTAAGCTGGAGTTTCCGCGAGTGAAAGAAAAATATGAAGAAGAGCTGCGAAAGGGACATGGAAGAGATTTAAAGGCCTCGGATATAAGAGCACCAGGTTAATGTGCCAGACTAATGGGACAAAAAAGACTGACAATCCCAGGACCTGGGGGAGGGGACGCTGGAATAAGATTGGATTGTGCTTATTCTATTGTACTTTTTTATTACCTGAAATGTTTTATGAACGTTGGAGAAATGTTGAGATGAAATTACTTGGCTCTTGTAAAAAATGTAATGTTTAAAGAACTACGTAAAAAGGTAATGGTTAAGAGAAGTTAGTAAAAATAAGATTGAAGTTTTAAGCCTTAAGGTTGTTTTTATGAGATAAGATGATAATAGAGTAAGGTACGTAATGTCAGAATATTATGAACTATGGAAAGGATTTGCTGTGACAATTATTAATCAAGATACAAGAGATGGGAGGAGGAGGAGGTCATGGAAAGAAGGTAATGAAAATGGAGAATTTGAAAGTGATGTTTTATTTCTTCTTTTTCTTTTTGTGTTTTTGGTTTTTCTTTTTTGTAATTGTGTTGGTTTTTTCTGTGTGCAATTTTAAAAAAAATTCGTTTCAATAAATATCATTTGAAAAAAAATAATGGAAATGAACAGTTGACAGAATTGAAGAAATAGTGAGGGCACCACAGTTCATACGAGACAAGGCTGCTTTACTATGAGTACATCTGCATATGAATTGTCAACCCGGAAATAAACGTTATTCCGAACTAACCCTTATTCATAGTTCCATTTACAACTGCAGCATTCTTTATATTACCTTCACATTTTTGAGCTTATCTCCACAACCATGAGTGACAGACACACTTTTAATGCGTATGGTTTTAATTTTTTTTTAAGTATCTCAGAATTATAACAAGAAGTCGGGGGACACAACAAGCCACATCACAACTCTGTTGAACCCATGGGCCATGTTGCTCACTTTTGACTGAAGGAATGATTAGGACAACCACTAGCTCAGTGTTTTTTTCATAGCTAATTTTGCTACTTTTGAAAAGAAATATATTTTATTCATCATCGTATCACTTGGATATCAAGCTGGCTCCCTTTGTGAATCATTAAGAGTATGCCTTTTGTGAAATAATATAAAATCATCCACCAGAGAAAAGGACATTAACCGCTTGTGCTTTGGAGCCAAAACTTATCTAAAGAGTATTTCTACCAGGCTAACTTTTACTTATTTTGCTTTGATATAGAGGGTGCCAGCATCCCAACCAGAGCCTATGGAGGGTGGGCAGGGGGGAATCTCATTTGTTAGCTGCCTGAGAAATACTTACTTTTTAACGAAGTTCACTACTTAAAGACTTTACATGGTATGATATTGCTGGGAGCTGGAACCTGACACCCCCCTTCTCCTGCCTTGCCTTTTCTTTCTTCACATATTTGCTTTTATCAAGTCAGTTTTACTCAAGTGACACTGAAATATGGAGATTTTTCTGATCCTTTCTTTTTCGAGAAGGAGCTTATCAGTTGTAAAGCCTACATTTTTTAATGTGAGCTTTGATGTTAACAGCCCCAGTGCTTTTCTTTCTTATTTGGGGCATTAAGTTCAATTACATATTCAAAGTATCTGTTCAGTGCTTTTCCTAGATTTTTTAATAATTCAAATGGCTAAGGTTTTTTTAAGGTCTCTTTCATCGATGTTTCATATATTTTAGATATGTGATTCAGGTTCAGTCCAGTCTTTCCTATCCATTTTTCCACTTTAGTGGCTAATACTGACCAGCAGTGAATACTTTAGTTCAGGTTGTTTCATGCATGTGGAGTAGCAAGGAATCTGTGGAGTAAAAAATAAAATGGAACAGCTGGAATAGTCAGTACTGCCCTGAGTATGTACACTCATTTCCAGGGAAACTGGAAGTGCGTATGTACACTCACTTCCAAGGAACTGTGTCTCCACAGCAGAAATGGGGGATCAGTGGCCTGCAAATATTTATCCCAATTTACATTGTATTTTCCTGTAAGCAAAATCTGGTGGAGCTCAGGGAAGGACAGAAGCCCCCTCAGAAACTTTATTCTCCTTATTGAAATGCATATGGCATTCATTTTATATAAATACACAAACTCTTTTGGCTTTCCTCTCAGTTTTTTCCGGGTATTTTGCCTAAGAATTGTCAGTGTGAAAGCCTGAGGTCATTCCAAACTTCAGACAGAGCTCAAGCCACTGTTAGTCACTGTAATCGTTGTTTCCCTCCTTCCAAAACTTATCTTGTGGGGTGAAGTAAAGGGGGACTGATAGGTGCTGAGTCCTAGTCCTTCAGTTCTCGGTTTTCTGGCACCAGTGAAGGGTTCCAAGCATACTCAGAATCATCCATTGACATTAGACACACGGCTCAAGCTGTAAACCAGGAAAGTTGGAAACTGCGTATCAGAAGTCACCCATGTCTTATGATGTCTGCTGTGAGGCTTCCCAACAGCATTCCTGCATCACAAGGATTAGTTTAGGAAGAGGGTCTTGTATCAGACTGAGCACATAACTTCAAGGGCAGGGGGTGGACTCAACATCAAATGAGCTCAGGTGTAATGTGTATGGGTTGCTCGTGCGTAAGTTGCCACCTCTCCAGGCTTTGTTGCCTTGCTAAACCTTTCAGTCTGGGCAGCCCTTCACTTCGTGGCTGCCTCAGTCGCTAGCAGAATCCGTCAGTGGGCGTTTCTTAAATCTTTTCCAACATAAAAGTTGTTTGACACCCAGTCTCCTCCTACTCTCTCTGCGCGGAAGTCTTCTGCGCAGGGTGGGCGTGGGTAGCGGAGGACCCGTGCTCTCCCCGCTGGTGTCCGATGAAGAGTCCTGGAGCCCTCTCGCCAATTCCCCCATCAGCCCCTCTATATCCCTGGTGTTGCGCTGATTTGCTTCCCCATCTGCGGAGCTGCCTCTCTCCCTGCTGGGCCCTTCTCCAGCATCATTTGAGAGCCTTCCCTCCGCCTCTAGCTCTGATGTCAGTTCCCTGACATCAGGGAACAAACTCATGAAGCCACCCTTCCAACCCCCTCCGTTATGAGGTATCCCTTGCTCCAAATTAAAATTGAAAATGGTATCTTAACGTTACCGTTTGACAGGAGACATAGCACCAAGAAGGAAAAGTTGCTTCCTCTTTCACCCTCAGAGCACAAAATATGGTCTGAAGCTCAACATCAAAAAAACACACGAAGATCATGGCCACTGGTCCCATTGTCAGCATCGCCCTAGAGCCAGCGCACCAACTGGACTCGTGTACCTCTACCCCGACTGGGCTAGGCGAGCTGGGTAGCACCGCCAGAGACCTCCTTTCTCACAGGAACAGGTCACAGTGCTGTGGACTCACAGCTTAGAGCTGAGAGCACCGGATTCACTGTCTCAATAATACAGTCGTTGCGCAGCATAGTTTTGCAGAGTCTTGCAGAGTATAAACCACTCGGAGAGCAGCTCTGTAGAATATCTTCCTTTTATTCTGTAACTACAATTATGATACAAAACTATATACAGAGCTGAATATTCTAAGCATAAATCAATGCTACACTGAGAGTCTACAGCTGCTCTTAGCAGCAATCTTATCTCTAGGATCTCTAACACTCTCACTCTCTCCGATACACTGACTGACTGACTCTCTCACACACACACAGAGATGTTGCTGGGCAGAATAAGTAGATAGGCAGGACACGCCTCCTCCTCTCTGGAGAGTCAGCAAAGACCATCAGGAGATGATCGGGAGATTCTTGGGTATGGGAGGGGTGAAATCACCTCCTGGCAAATAGAAGGGGAAGAAATGGAGGCAGTGAGAGATTTTACTTTCTTGGGCTCCATGATCACTGCAGATGGTGACAGCAGCCACGAAATTAAAAGACCCCTGTTTCTTGGGAGAAAAGCAATGACAAGCCTAGACAGCATCTTAAAAAGTAGAGACATCACCTTGCCAACAAAGGTCCGTATAGTAAAAGCCATGGTTTTCCCAGTAGTGATGTATGGAAGTGAGAGCTGGACCATCAAGAAGGCTGATCGCCGAAGAATTGATGCTTTTGAATTATGGTGCTGGAGGAGACTCTTGAGAGTCCCATGAACTGTTAGGAAACTTTTCAGGGTTTATCGGAAATACACATTAATAGTAAACAGGAACCGAGATTGGCTATGGCTATATACTTGCAAACTGTCCTCCCATAGGCAAAAGCTCTTCCATAGCAGGGACTATGGGACTGTGGCTGCTGATAAGTTGGAACTGCATGGGCACCCCTTGATTCTATACCTGCCAACATTTGTCTCATTCACAGGAAGAGGATGAAGAGCTAGAAGAGGAAATGGGGTAATATTATTGGCCCCATTCCTTTTAACATTATACTCATTGAGGCTGGACATCCAAGTATGGGTGGTCTGAACATGGGTGCTCATTGAATGTGGATATCTTACAAGTTTAGAGCTAGATGTGCATAGGCATGAACAAGATCTGGAACTCTGAACACAATACTGCCACAAGTATGCATGGAGCCCCTTTCATGGAAGAAACACATCAAGATGCACTTCAATGTTTCATTCTTATTTTGTACTATATGTTTCATTCTTATTTTGTACTATAAAATTTATACATCGCTTGATTGGGGCGGGGGGGGGGGACTCAGAGCGGTTTACAAAAAACAACAACAATAAAATTATCAGTAAGAAAAATCAGCAATAATAATTTGAAAAGTTAAAATAACAATAGACTAAAACAGATTAAAACTCACACCAACTTTCTAAACATCTGGGTTTAAATACCTGTCCCTGGTTTTCAAATACTAGCCATTACACAGGAAAGACACAGAATACCCACAGAATATAGCATTTACGTTAGAAGCTGCTGGATGTGGGATGCAATGATTAAAGAATCGGGAGTGGGGATGTGGCGGGGAGATGAGAATAGGGTGATATAGGGGCCCAAGGTGGGCCTTGAGGAGAGACTTGAAGGAGGTCCAATGAAGAGAGAGAAAGCTGCTGTTCTGAATCTAGTGAGCAAGACAGAAGCAAGAGAGGGAGAAAGTACAAGAAAGGAAGAGTTGAAAGCCACCCCCCTCCCCTCAAAAAAACCAACAAGCAGCTATGGTTTACCATTTGGATTGCATATTTTCGACAGTATAACTAAAGCTTTTCTTATGAGGTATCTGACCTGCTGTACAGAAACAGTGTAAATCCAATGTCAACACAATGGCCACCATGTTAAGGATAGGATGCTTAAACTTGCTTGGGGGAAAGGATGTGGAAAGTTGTAAAAATGGAGGTAGTGCAGAGACTTAAGGGAGACTGTTGACAGGAAAATAGTGATGTAAAGGAAATGCATGTTTAGCAGAGAACTGCTAAACTGCTGTTACTAATACTTTGTGCATTTGTGTAACTTGAAAATGTGTTTTCTACTGGAAAGTTTACTTTGATGTGATGAGCGATCTCAAAACAATACAGTATTGAACAGGAGGGGAAATCCTAGTTTCCTTTGCTTTGATTAAACAATTGTTCACATAATGGTTACTGGATTAATTGCACAATTATTTAATAAATAACCTTAGGGCCATGTGATGAACTTTTTTTTTTTCTTAAAAAAACACCAAACCCTTAAGAAGCAGACTCACTAAGCAATTCTTCTGCTAGAGACTCACCACTGGGCAATCATTAGGAGTGGAAATGAGTGGTTTTGTAGTATTAAACACCTCTCCAAACTCACCTATGAAGTAAAGCAGCAAAGAGAACGAGGATAAGCTAAGTCTTGGGCTTAATGTGCTACTCTTTTCCCAGTAAAAGCCTTTAGAAGGACAGAAAGCTAAAACAAAAGCAGATTTGTAATACAGCATCCCATCTGAATGAAGCCCCCCCTCCCCCCCGGCCGGTCTGGTGCTTTATTAAAGACCAGGACGTACTCAATACAAAGAGTTCCCTTGCTCAGATGAATACGCCTTTCACAATTTGTTTGGGAAGTAGGAAGGGGAGGAAGGGGAGGTTAACACACAACAACAGCAGCAGCAACAACACAAAAAAGTCCATTCATGGGATGAGTGGGGAGGGAGGGGAGTCTGAGGAGATTTTGCTTCATAACTCAAGTGAGAACATTAGTGACACAGAGACCTGCTTAGAAACCTTAGTGTGTTTCAGTGTTTAACAGAACAAGTCATTAACAGATATTCAGGCTCAAAACTAAGGCATCTGCAGAAAAACGTGTAATGACGGACCCTCACACAGCATTTGTACTTTCCTAACAGTGCAATAATATGCACTGCTACTCAGAAGTAAGTTCCATTGGATTCAATGGGTTTCCTCCCAGGTAAGTGGGTATAGGAATGCAACCCAACAGCACAATCCTATACATATCACTTCAGAAGTCAGTCTGATTTCAGAAAGTGGTAAATTGATATAGGATTTCAGTCTTCATCTGTTTCACATAACCTGATAAGTAGGTTTGAGATATGTAGAGTTAGCCTACCCAAAGCAACAGAATGCTATCCCATTGACCTCTTTGCTTTACTTGTTTTAAAGACACAGAGATGTGCTTGCTTACAGGTGGAGACCATTTTGCACAGGGGTTCTGTTCCCCATGTGCATCGGCAGAGCACACATAAACCCACCACACCCCATTCTGCCTTTTTGGGCCACTTCCAGGTTGGCAGCGACACGTGTATGCTTGATCGTGCATCAATCAGACGTGCCTAAAATGGTCACTACCTGAAGATGCTGGTGCAACCAAACCAGTTGTGTTCCAATAGATCCACCTTTGTCTGTGATGCAAGGATTTCCACTTGTGCAATGAAACTTTCTCCTCCTCTTCCTCTCCCCATGCCGCCTCTGGAGGGTTAGGGGGGGAACCCAGAAGAGATTTTGGAGGTGTGGGAGGATACAGGGAGAGGAGAGGGAGGGGAAGTTCCATTGCACAGCCAGAAGTCATTGTAGTGGCAGGTAGGTACTTCACTGGATACTGCCCATTGTTTCCTCTTTGGGGTGGGATATATTTTTGTCACCATAACCTTCAGTGAATACTTCTCTTTTCTGAGGCAGTTGCGTCGGTAATCCATTTGAACCAGGAATCATGTTGCTATACCACCATTATACGTCTGGTGGCATTATTCACTTGCACAGTTTACACTATCCCACACCTCGCCATCCATGAATTGACAGGAAATGTATGAAGAAGGGAAGCTGCACTACATAGACTGCCTTTGGTGATGGAGAACCCTAATCATGCAGTGTCCTAAATAACCGGGGGAACCTAAACTCATAGAGGAGATTCCTCTCTTTGTATGCTTCCCAATCCATGGATGAAGAGGGTTGGAGCCACGGGGTGGGGTCTCACCCCCCCCCCAGTGTTAGTTGATTATCGGTACATAAAAGTATGTGAGCTAATAGAACTGACTCAGTGGATTAGCTGGTTGGAGAAATACCTGTGACAACATTCCATTCTTACCTAAGGAGCAGCTTTCAGGATACTGCTAGATTTTCCGATGGAGGCTTCCTTGCCTGGAGTTTTCAGATGGGACTGATTCACCACCTGTGTTGGAAGATAAGCACCTGACCACCATCATTCACGTCCAGCTCAGACTAGTATAATATGCTTTATGCAGGGCTGCCATCAAAAATAGTCCATAAATGCCACTGCTCATTTGTTGACTCATCTTGATCATCCTGAACATATAACACAATTTCTAGAAAGCAGGAATTTGCCATTCCCCATTTGTGGTAAATAGTGAGTAGTTTGTTTACGCTGAGCTTAATTACACTCAGAAAATAATTGCAGAAATTCAGTATAACATCCTGTTGCAAACAATTAAATTTAAGTTTTAAGAAGTCCGCATGCATTGACAAATGAAAATACCTTTTTGTTTTCAGCGTAGGAAATTAGGCAGCAGTTATAGCAGTCACAATTAATATGATGTGGCATTATTTGTTGTAATCTACATGGCATTTTGTACCCTTTCCTAATCGTTCTGATGCTCCAATGACCCAATAAAAGCCCAAACCATGTTGTCTACAATTTTGTCTGCATCCCTGCTTGACATCAACAAAAATTACTGTATTTTTCATTACTTTGGCACCTTTCCAGTTAGGAAAATACAAGTCTAATGTGATTTCTTTATTGGCCCATAAATGCTGCCAGTATGATTATACATGAGACCTCTCATTTCATATGCTAACCCCAATCACATTCTTATATTTTAGTAATTATTATGGGTCAGCAAGAATTGATCGGGCATTGTGGTTTTTCCATATGAACTTCATGCCTTTGTGACAAACACATGCCTTGATGCAGTTTAGCTTTGTTAGCCTTTATTATAGAGAAATCAAGAGTAGGTATTATATCAACATTTTGCATGTTGTTACCTTGGTCTTTGACATTAGGGTGACACCAGACTTTTGCCAACAAAAAAAACCTCTAAACAAAGGGAGCTGCAAAAAGTTCCACATTACATCCCCTTTGTTTACCTTTTCAATGTGCTACCTCTTACCTGTTCACAGCTGTTTCATTTTCTCATCTACAGCTTTGGTACCCTTTTAAAAAATAACCAGAGGCTTCTTCTTAAAGTAATCCCAGACAGGCTGGGCAATATGATGAGTTATAATCATAATGATTATAATGAGTAAGGCCAATACTTCACAGGGGGGAGTTTTCCACATACCATGCCCTATGTCTTAACTGAAACATATTTGATGTACATATTCACTCATGCTGATGGTAAAATATTGACTTTGTTTAATGAGGGAGCACTACCTATTAGAATCTGAGAAATGCAGGACACTTCATATTTTAACACTAACCATTAAAGATATACTCAGTGAGATTCTGTAAAAAGTTAAACCGTATACTTCTAGTTCAATTAAGCCAGTACATATTAATAAAATGCCATCTGCATCCTTTAAAATCTACTGGTTGCACTCAAATGCTGATTTTTAATGTAAAATGATTGAGCACTTGTTCACCTTATTCACTCAGAAGGATCAGCCTCTCTGATGGAGGCCAGTATCAGATATTTGAAATAATAGCTCTATAATTGGGCACTCAGTCCCCACACACAATTAAAATCAAGTGAGCAGAGCGAGGTATTCGCCCAACCACTTCAGTTGTATCGGCCCACATGATTTTATCTACTGATATCTGCTAGCATACAAGGGGTGAGGAACCGCCCTGTGGCCCCACCCCTCTCTGCCCATGCATTGAAGGGCAGGATTGTTGTGCAGGAACGCCTCATGGAATCTCCCTCATTTGTGCAAGGTTCTAAATCATGGGGAACGGGGGCTTCAATATGTGCAGCAGACTCCCCAATGCACACACCTAGTGTGTGGAGGGCAACAGGTCCAAGGGACAGAGACAATACAAAGAGGGTGGGCAGTGAGGGTGGCCCCAATTTACCCCTCACACATTTATCTTGTGCAGAATTATTGGCAACAAGAAATCAGAAGTTCGTTTGTATGTTCTCCATTCCTAGTCATCCATTCCCAGGCTTATGTTACTCCATAGTTTAATGGCTTTGGAGCACACCTAGAATAAAGCTTTACTAAGCGTATTTACCAGCATTTTGAACTTGAGTGAGCATCTTTCATAGGCTTAACAGTTAACCCATTAATTTCGCTTCTGTGGAATTTATTTGTTCTTTTTGTGCAGGCACCATTCACTTTGCTTTTACTAAGATGATGACAGGATTTGCATTTTGGAGGTTATAAGCTGCTCTCATAAACAACTACACTAGTAGCCATAAAAACGTATCTCTGGAAAAACTCGGAAAACAAAATGCCAGCAAATTAACAATTGGCTCCAAATGTTCCAGGAAGGACATCTGGGAGGCAGCCAAAAGAGAAAATGTCATAAGCATGTGTGACTTCAATTATCTTCACATCAACTGAGTAGATGTATATCTGGATAATGACAAAGGGACAACCACAGTTCTAGATATGATGAATGATTTGTTTTAGAACAATTACAACAAGCCTTTGATTTAATTCTGAGAGTGCCCAGAACCTTATTGATGTTGTTGTTGTTTAGTCGTTTAGTCGTGTCCGACTCTTCGTGACCCCATGGACCAGAGCATGCCATGCACTTCTGTCTTCTACTGCTTCCCGCAGTTTAGTCAAATTCATGCTCGTAGCTTCGAGAACACTATCCAACCATCTCATCCTCTGTCGTCCCCTTCTCCTTGTGCCCTCCATCTTTCCCAACATCAGGGTCTTTTCCAGGGAGTCTTCTCTTCTCATGAGGTGGCCAAAGTATTGGAGCCTCAGCTTCAGGATTTGTCCTTCCAGTGAGCACTCAGGGCTGATTTCATTAAGAATGGATCGGTTTGATCTTCTTGCAGTCCGTGGGACTCTCAAGAGTCTCCTCCAGCACCATAATTCAAAAGCATCAATTCTTCAGTGATCATCCTTCTTTATGGTCCAGCTCTCACTTCCATACATCACTACTGGGAAAACCATAGCTTTTACTATACGGACCTTTGTTGGCAAGGTGATGTCTCTACTTTTTAAGATGCTGATTATTGATGTAGTTGTTGCCAAACCACTCGGAAGCACCAACTGTAACACTGCTGAGAGTTATTGCCCTCAACTCCCAGATCCTCCAGGCGAGATGATGTGACTTTGCCTGGTCCACAGAACACCCCTTCAATGTAGGAACCAGTGATTACAGAATAGGACACTGGCTTTGAAATCAGGGTGGCTGAGGATCCACTTTCAGACCAAGGGCTAGTTACAAGCCTGGTTAACCTGCTGGGAATTGCATTCCACTGGTGGGTGGTACCCAGTGCTGGATTTACATATAAGCTAAACAAGCTCATGGGGCCCCCTGGAAAATTTCACTATTAATATACTTCTTAATTGTATTTCAACAATTACTTTGATAAAATACATATTTTGTTCTGTGCAAATGGCTTTAGATACACCTGTTAGGTTCATAAATTACTATATAGCATATATTCAACACACAAAAAACAAAAACAATTTGAGCTTGACAAAGGACAGCTGGACATATAAAGGGCCCCATTACCTTCAGTAGCTTAGGGCCTCATCAAACCTAAATCCGGCCCTGGTGGTACCGGAGACAAATATGAGCAGAAACAAGAAGTAAACATATATTTTATGCATTTTATGTATTTTACTCAAGCTTTTATGTATTTTAGATTTAAAACACATTTCAGGGGAAATTATAAGTAAAATATATAAAATGTATCTTAATACATAAAATATGTAAATTGTATGTATAATATATAAATCTTTACATTTTTAACAATAACCCTAGAAGGATGTGTAAAGTGTAAGCATAGAGGAAAATGATTGACTAACAATATCAAAGGTTGTCAAGTGATTAGGGGGTGGGTGGAGTTTGCCAGAAATGGCCTCACGGGCCAAATTAGGGCTGTGATCCAGAGCTTGCCAGCCAGATTTCAGATGGCCTCAGAAGGTTCAGCCTGCCACTGCAACAATAGCTCTCCCTGAGTGAGCTCCCTGAGCCAATGCTGACCACAGGGAGCTCACCAGGATCCTGTTCAGCAGGGGGTTTTGTATTGCTTTGCCTAGGTTCCAGCATCCAACTACAAAATTCAATGTTACGACTAGATTTGGCCCTACTATTAAACTTAGCCACTTTGGGTTCTTTGAGATGGGACACCTCTGCCACAGGGACAAGTGCCCATGCTTTGACCCAGCCTCCCCTAAGACCTCAATCCATGACAAGACAGGCTAGGGCTGCAGCATCATGTCTCAAGGTCAGTGTGCCCTTCTGTCCATGCCCTTCAGGGTCTATTGTGTTTGGCTGAAAGGGACTCCAATACAGCCACGTGCAGCAGTTCTTATGAAATATACTCGGAGTCAAGATTGGATTTCATGCTGTTTATTCAGCTCATAGTGGTGAGGAGGAATGAATGTTCCCCCAAAATATCTGCTTTATATACATTATTTACACAATGGGCTGCACGTGATTGGCTAACTCCAGGATTCTCCTGTAGGCCAGTCAGGTTGTGGATTCACTTCCACCTGGAGCTGGATTGGGTGGCTCCTGCGGACCAATCAGACTGCTGCATTGTTCTAGGACCAATCAGACTGCTGCATTCTGAATCCTATTGTTCTAAAACCAATCAGACTGCTGCATTTTGGATCCTATTCAACTCAGTACATAACATCTCAATAGCATGGATGTCCTATAAACCTACAGTGGAGGGGGACTCCATTTTAGCAGAGAATCCAGGAAGGGCTTAGCATTGGATCCTGCTGAACTGAGCAGGCTTCCTCCCCCCCCCCACCTCATCTAACAAGGAGGGCTAAATCCTACTGCACAGCCAGTGCAGGATTTAACCTCATCTTCCTTCCCATCAACTGACAGTAGGTGACTGTGGTTTGGGAAAATAGCCTGATGGGCCAATTTGGGCTTCCTGGCAGGCCAAGATTTGCCCTGTGTGTCTAAGGTTTCTCAACCCTGGTGTAACTCTGTTCTCACAATTCAAACACACAGGAGAATGAGGACCCATCTGAGGAACAACCTTGGGTTATTTTCTTTGGAACCCCTCCTCCAAATCACTGTGATTGGCTTACCGCTGGAAAACATTCCACTATTATTAAAAGTTGGCCTTGTACCTCAAAATACCCCCTTGTCTCTCTTCCACACCTGATCTCCTCTTGAGCTCTGAGAGTTTTCCTAGCTGGCTTGGTTTGTTTCTCAGAAAAGAAGGGGGGAAGGTTGCATATTTAACTTTTTTGAAAACCTGAGACAACAGAGCTACTGTGAAGGTTGGAAACTCCCTGTTCTGCCTTGACAAGCCTTATTAGCAAGCAACCTGATTTGGGAATACCTCAGACCACCCCAATTTGGCTTGTAATTTGGAGTATACACACAGAGCCAATGCACACCCCTAATATATGCTGCTTTCAATACAGATATACCATTCTCAGTGGAAGATCCACACCATGGAAGTAAAACCATCAAAATATGTGTATGTTTCCTAAGAATCAGTGATAACACACTACCAAAAAAAAGTCCAATATAATCAGAAAATACTCATTAGTGATCCCACCAATTTAATATGCAAGCAAGTGTGACAAACTATCTTTATAAACTATAAACACCCTCAAGAAGCTTTAATAATGGAAAAGCTATCTGTACCCAAATATAACATGACAGTACTGTAGCACCAAAAGAGAGAATGAGAGAGAGAGAGTTACAGACCAGACAAAGTTAATTAGTGAATGGGGAATCAGAGCCAAGTGAATCCACAGTTTATTCTAAGTTCTACTGAAACCTTCTAAACAGGAAAGTTGAGTGAATATATGTATTGAACCATGCTTCCTGTATGAAAGTAGAAAGGCAGCACATCCTGCAGGATGATCTTATAAGCATAACTTCAGCTCTGCGTAAGGATAACTTTAACTCCGTGCATGTACGTACTAACCTAAACATGACTCACACAATACGATATTCCAGTAGCTGTACAGAGAAACAGATGTCGCAAATAAGCATTTAGTTTATACTAAACATAAGAACTCAAATATTAGTCTAATTAAAATTGCTTGTGCAAAACAGGCATGATCTTATGGTGAATGGCCAAACCAAGGGAATCTGCCAGAGTTTACAGAAATCTTTCCATTTTATCTTTGGTTTCTTTCACATTTTGAAATAAAAATTACAGCAATGTATGGTAACTAAGGCTGAAAGCTGGGTCCAAATCCTGAGAAAGGTACCTTCATATTTGTAACCTTGGATTATTACATTCCTCTGCCAGTTCTTATAAATCACCAAAACATCATGAGCAATGGTATCCAAAAGCCACTGAAAGTTGAATTAGATCAACAAAGAACACCTGCTTCTGTCAATATCCAACTAAAGATTGTGTGTCAGTTTTCTTCCAAAATGGAAGCATCTACAACCACATCCACAACAAGTCCTGTCCAAGCTTTTCCTACCCAGCTGACACTGGCCAAAATGGCCAATAATCCAACTTGCAGTTTGTTCCCTGTTTGCCACCCTCTACCCAACACATACCACCTCTGCTTCCCTTCTACACCTATAAGTGATGCCAACTATAACTGATCCATAAGCTGGACACAGCTGAACCTCTCCCATCTGGAAT
This sequence comes from Podarcis vaucheri, assembly GCF_965113315.1. Taxonomy (NCBI): domain Eukaryota; kingdom Metazoa; phylum Chordata; class Lepidosauria; order Squamata; family Lacertidae; genus Podarcis; species Podarcis vaucheri. Next base: position 73,326,661 of record NC_138759.1, read on the forward strand.
TCAGATTCTTTTTGAAGATGTTGGTGACTTCATCTGAAAAAAGGTGGGGAATTCAACACAACAGCGATTTACCATCCAGTCACTAGGTAGAACAAATGCAATAGAATGCTCACAAAATAAATGCTGTCACTGAATAAAATGTTGGACCTTCTATGTCAAGCATATATATTTTTCTTTATTTGAGGAAGGGTGCACTTTAATCTTTAAAGGCTTTTATTCACCCAAAGGTTCTGCATGAGTGAGGACAGCTGTTTTCACTACTGAATGATCCAGTGGCAGGTCTCTTGAAAGGATATTTACTGCTAATATTCACCTTTGGCATAGGTGGGACCCATTTGCACTGTGTCTAACCAAGAGGATTAACACTGACAACAAGCCATTGCTCTTTTTGACAAGGGGGCCAAATGATTTCATGATGCCTCTCCTAAGTGAAAACAGTTTTACTGCTGTCAGGGATCTAAAATATGTTCATCCTTCTCATTTTATTGCAGGAGGAGACAAAGCACAGACCAAAGAATAGTTCTTTTTTGTGGTCACCATCTTAATTACACCCAGGAAGATGGAGGCAGAACCTCCAACTTCTTCAAAAGGGAAGTGGTGAGCCTTTTTAAATGTGTGCGGATAGAAAACATTATCAGTGACACAATAGAGAACAATAACAGAGTTAGGGTTTATTTATGGAGTGTGCATATATACTTATAATGTCTTGCATTTATAAAAAAAGAGTGGGAGAAAAAAAATGTTTTTCCTGGGTATTATAACAATGAAACGACTACCAAGGAACAGCATTCAATCTGATCAGAGAAGTCAAAAAATTAAACAGACAACAACAATAAGGTTCCTTTTTATAGTTTTATCTGTGCACACCTGCAAAAGAACTCAGAGAAATGAATGTTGTGGAGGGTTTGTGTCAGTCAGTGTAGACAGTGCCGAGATAAATGAACCAATAGCCCAACTCGGTATAATGTGACTTCCTGTGTTGTTAGCTAAGCAGGAGGAGTGGAACTTAGGGCAGAGTTAACCAACTGAACAAGAAGGAACAGAATGAGTGAAATACTTTCAGCCTTAGTCAAATCCTCGAGAGCCAAGACCCACTGGTACACATGGGGAGGAATTCAGTGTTGTGGAACGCCCTCCCATCAGATGTCAAGGAGATGAGTAACTATATAACTGTACAACCTTTAGGAGACATCTGAAGGCACTGATAGAGGGAAGCCTTTTAATGTGTAAAGTTTTATTATGTTTTTATATATGTTGGAAGCTGCCCAGAGTGGCTGGGGCAACCCAGTCAGATGGGCGGGTGTACAAATTAACAAAGATGATGATGATGATGATGATGATGATGATGATGATATTGAAATTGTTCCATCAGTGCAAACATTTCAGCTTGCCAGACAGAACAGTCCTGCCCTTCGTCTGCACTGTTCTGGAGGTTCTGCTGGACACACCCAAGACAATTTCAGGAGGCAGGGGGAAGAAGGTCCTTGCACAAATTTCCACGGATGGGACTCATTAGTTGAATCCCACCCATGTTTTTCACTATTGTTTCCCACCTAATCTAGGGTCACATTTCATTTTTGAAAAGATACAAGGAATTATATCTTTCTATCCTTGATGAAGTTTTCTTTTTCTTTGCATGCCTTTGCATTCTGATCGGTTCTGTTAAAAACTGTGTTTTGTCCAAAGTGGTCCCCATAACCACCACCACCACCAGACCAGAGCTCCTGAGACCTGTGTAGAGTATAAGGTTTAGGGAACAATAATCTGCCCTTTCTTTTGTATCTCAGTGTAGACATATACACAAGAAATCTTCTGAGAAAGCTCACGGTATAATGAGGAAATTCTGGGAATAATTATGCAAGGGATAGTATATACTCCAGCAAATGAAATACATCTTTTTATTTAAAGCAATGTTTTTTACCACCAACTTGCTGCAATTAGGAGGTTGTTGGAAAGATATCAGTTGAGATTTGAAGCCTTATTTCTGAAGATGTTTTGAATTAACAACTAATTGGTAGCTTTCTTTGATAACTATTTTATTGTAGGGTGCAGCTCAGATGAAAATCAACCACAAAGGGAACTCAATTTTGTTTGTCATTAATTTAAACAGATGATTTACATAGACCCACTTCTCCGCCTCCATTTTTGTGTGCCTTACAATTCCTTAATGCCAACTAGCAGCAGTTGGATTTGATGCTGTGTCATTTCCTATTTATATATGTTACAGAATGTTTCCTGTCATACATTAGCAGTGGGTTGTGGGAATAGCTGGAACACTGTGAGAATCCAAATGGGAGCCCTTGCAATGTTATGAAGAAGAGGCAAACAGAAAACATTGTAAGGGCATGGCTGTGTTTGGGTTAGTGAGGCCATTCTAGTCCCACTGGACAATTCAATCTCCATGAATCACTCCAGGATTTTTTAAAAACTCTATGTGAACTTGCAAATAGAACTACACATATCTGATTTGAATCAGAAATCACGCAAGTGACCACAAATACCCACACATTATCTACAATCCCCCTATACTGATGCAAGAGTTTAGGTGTTTAGATTTTCTGATAACTAAGTACTGAATGATTGAAATACTATGAAAGGGATGGACCATGGCTCAGTGCCAGAGCACATGGTTTGTATGCAGAAAGTCCCAAGTTCAGTCCCTGGCATTGCCAGTTAAGAAGATGAGGTGGGGGAAGACGAATCAGGCGGCTTGTGACGTGAAGAACTGAGAGCTTGCATATCCAGTGCTAGTCAGGGTAACAAAATGCTTGATGAACTAATAGTGTGATGGGACATTAGGCAACTTCTTTTCAAGTGACGACTTGATCAGAATAAGTCACAGAATTCATTCTGAGAATGCGTTGGCAATTTATTTAAAAAAAAAAGCCTGACAACTTGCTCACAGGAGTGGGCTACTCATGGAATCTTCTGGTACACCTCTCTCAAAGTGTGAATGGGAGAAGGGTTATTCATGAAAGCTGCCGAGACCATATAACACCAGTCCTGAAAGACCTACATTGGCTCCCAGTACGTTCCCGAGTACAATTCGAAGTGTTGGGCTGACCTTTACAGCCCTAAACGGCCTCGGTCCAGTATACCTGAAAGAGTGTCTCCACCCCCATTGTTCAGCCTGGACACTGAGGTCCACCTCCGAGGGTCTTCTGGCGGTTCCCTCACTGCATGAAGTGAGGTTACATGGAACCAGGCAGAGGGCCTTCTCGGTAGTGGCGCCCGCCCTGTGGAACACCCTCCCTTCAGATGTCAAGAGAATAAACAACGCTCTGACTTTTAGAAGATATCTGAAGGCAGCCCTGTTTAGGGAAGTTTTTAATGTTTGCTGTTTTATCGCTTTATTAATATTCTGTTGGGAGCCGCCCAGAGTGGCTGGGGAAACCCAGCCAGATGGGTAGGGTATATATAAATTATTAGTATTCATATTATTAGTATGTTTCCCACCCCCTCAGTTCCCAACCTTCCTTGTGAGATGTAGGGAAGTTCTGAACTGGGCTTGCGTCTGTTGGAACAGGAACAGGTTTCTCCACACAGTCAGGGAGCCTGCTTCACTAGGGTCCCTAGTTGTGACGGGGGTTCTACTTGTGCAGACCATGTATTCAAGTGAACAATGAAATGCTTGGGAGCTACCCACCCATGATTGCCTTCTCTTTGTGAACTGGAAAATTTAAAAGCTTTCTGTTTTTTCCTTTCATGGAAGAGGGACTATGATCTTGCATTGAGTTCACGGTTCTGATGCATCATTGTTTATAAGACTATTTCACTTTGATTACAAAATTTGGCTCTTGGGGTGTTGTAGGAACTAGTTCAGGGATAGTCACAGCAGCAGTAGTATACACTAATGGGCATATCCATCTTTGCACATAAGGGGTGTGTGTGTGTGTGTGTTATTAAGTGTTGCCTGGCTCTGAGGTCCCACCTGCCTAACCCTATAATGACATGGAATACTCACAAGCAATCTAACTTTTCAGAGGGAAACTGCCAGCAATAGAATATTGCCACCTAGGGGGAGAAATGAAGAGTGAGTTAACTAGTCAAAATCCTGCACAGAGCCTAGGAAAATGAAAAACTGTGTGCAATGTGGCCAAAATTCACAATTACAGGTTCAGAATATGAATTTGGCACACTTGTATTGTGCACCTGTATTCCAAACTGGGCATCATTCCCCCAGTTCCTGTCCAGCTTTGATTATATTCATAATGTATGACTGTACGTAAATTTTGGAAGCACCCAAGAGGCTTTGTTCAAATTCTCTTTTAATCCCATGGTTGCTATAGGCCGCCAATCCACAGATCCTTGCATATAGCATGAGGCAATAGTGTACATGGATACTGAACACCAATCTATGGTGCTAGAGACAAAGTAGCATGAGCAGAGATTGGATTGAGCTCAAAAGGATTCAGAAACTCTGAGTTAGTACAACCCATTCTTCCCACCTGTGATTTGAAGACAGAGCCTCCAGATAGACTTGACTCACTGGCATTTATTTATTTTTAAGAAAGAACACCAAAAAAAACAATTGAAGAAAGGTGTCTGGCCTGGCTTGGGTATCAAGTTGAATTTGCATTAGAGGTAGCTAGACAAATAAACCTTTTGAACTGCAAACTTTGTAAGAACTATATGTATGGAACATGTCAAGAGAAAATAAATCCATATCACCACAATCCCACTTTTAGAAGGTAGTTTTTGTAAGAGGAGTGTTAATCTTACTTTCAATACAGTCATGAAATGTTTGGCTTTTCTGTATAATATTTTAAAGTCCCTGATGAAATTAAAGTGTCTAACTCCTTGAGCAAAAATGTATTTTTAACAGCCTTTCATAATTGGGATGATCATTTAATTGGACAGCTGTGTAAATTATATGAAGGGAAATCTGGATTTATACAATGTCCCCTTAGTTTGATATTTCAGAGTAGTTCTAAAAATTGTAGATTAAAAGTATTTATTTATTTTACATTCAACCTGCCTTTCTGTAGAACAAAAATATACTCAAGATGGCTTACAATTAAAACAAAGCAAGGAATATTGCACACACACACACACAGCTCCCTAGAAGTATAATACAATTTTAAAAGAATCAACAGAGCACCACCACAGCCCAGTTCGCTGGGCAGCACCCAAAAATGCTTGCTTGCTTGCTTGTTGTTGTTGTTGTTGTCATTTAGTCATGTCTGACTCTTCGTGACCTCATGGACCAGAGCACGCCAGGCACTTCTGTCTTTCACTGCCTCCCACAGTTTAGTCAAACTCATGCTGGTAGCTTCAAGAACACTATCCAACCATCTCATTCTCAGTCGTCCCCTTCTTCTTGTGCCCTCCATCTTTCCCAACATCAGGGTCTTTTCCAGGGAGTCTTCTCTTCTCATGAGGTGGCCAAAGTATTGGAGCCTCAGCTTCAGGATCTGTCCTTCCAGTGAGCACTCAGGGCTGATTTCCTTCAGAATGGATAGGTTTGATCTTCTTGCAGTCCATGGGATTCTCAAGAGTCTCCTCCAGCACCATAATTCAAAAGCATCAATTCTTCGGTGATCAGCCTTCTTTATGGTCCAGCTCTCACTTCCATACATCACGACTGGAAAATGCTTGCTGGAGAAGGTTAATTTTAGTCTGTCAGTGGTGGGGCCAGGCCAATGTCCTTTGCCAGCGTGTTCCAGAATCTCAGTGGCATCACAGAAAAGGCCCTACTTCTTGTGCCTGGCTGATTTCAGATGATGGAGGAAGATACAGAACAGGACATCAGTGGCTGATCATAAGAGTTTAGCGTTTTCATGTTCTTTTCATATGGAAAAATGTAAGCGAGAGAGGGGGGGGTACCAAATTCCATCCTTTGTGTCATCTTTGAATCCCAGTACACTGCTAAAATTCCCTTTTCAGAATCCTTCTAGATCAAGTATGGGAAACCAGTGGCCTTCCAGATGTTGCTGAGTTGCAACTCCCATCAACCCTAGTCATTGATCATGCTCACAAGGACTGCTGGGAGTTGTAGTTCAGCATCTTCTGGAGAGTCAAAGATTCCCTTCTCCTGCCCTCGATCTTCTCCTTCCCCACCCCCATCTTCCTCTCCCCAGGAACCTCTAATGACCTAATGCCATAACTAAGAGGCATTGTTTTCAGATTACCTTGGCTGTGTAAGGATATTGGGAACTCAGCAACATCAAGGGATGTGCCATCATAGTGTGTGCTGTGAGCACAGTGGACAACTGGACATGGCTCAGTTAACAATGTACAGACTCTGCTTCATTATTTAAAGGTTTTTAAACTTCTACACTGCCAAACTTCCCATGTTCTTTGGTTCACTCTGGAGCAATGTTGGGCTATGCTACAGGAGACTGGGGCAATGACTCATGCGTTTGGGCTGCATAGAACATACCTCACGAGGCTCATGGCAGAAGGCAGGAATTCTTCAGCAAACAAATCAACCTGGCAGGTGTTTCATGAAGGACAATACCACGAGGCCATTCAGTCACCCTCACAAGGAAAAAATAAAATTGGGGAAGTTTTCTTCCCCAATGTCTTAACGTGCACACAAATCTGGCACCCTCAAAATAAGTGGATATGTAACTCACCTTGTCATGTTCTCAAAACCACTTCAGAATTATGGCATTGTTCTGAGCACAAATTTCTGTGTATTTACGAGGTGTGCGTGCAGGTATGAAGTGGCATATCACAAAAGCAGGTTGTTAGAAGCTACATTAAATCAGATAGTTTAGGTTGTTCATATATGCAGCTGAAACGGAACAGCATTGCAGCAAATGATAATTCAAGTATGCTAAAATGTGTGTGCTGTTTTGGAGTCTTCAGAAATGATTAGAGGAGAAGAGTGTTCTGGCTCTCCTGGATAGCGTTGCAGACTGTGAATGCTTTTAAAAACTAAACAATTTATCTACCGTATTATTCTTTAATATGTATTTAAGCAAGTCATTCCACTGACTCTTGTATTACATTACTTTCTGCCCTCTCTCGATATAGTCCACCATTTCCTAAAATTATAGCTGTAATCCAAGCTGCCAGTAGCTATTTGTTTTCCAATTTAGAGCCAGAACTATGCAGTCCGGAATGGGAGAACACAGACAAGCATAGACTGTGTCCTAATAGAAGAAAAGAGTGACCATAAAGTCATTGGTAGCCCAGTCCAGAAGAGACTGCAATACTTATAGCAGCAATAGCCACAATGTAACTTCAAGGTGCACAGATTAACGTGGGAACTGCATGAATTTCAGTTTCTGTGAACAATGTCCCAATGCAGTAGCTGTTCAGCAGGGTAGATGTTATTCATAGGACTACAAGGTGCCATCTTTATCAGAAAACGTGTGTGTTCTCTATTAAAAACATCGTTGTATACAAACAGAAATTTGAATTCTCAGAAACCTCATCAGGAGGGCTTTAAACTGACTAATGTGGGGGAGGGAGACAGTGCTCCTGAAGGTAGGAATCTATCAATTGATGAAGATGATCATCCAAATGTCATAGACCAAATGGAGCAAACAGCACGCAGACCTAGTGGTGGGAGGAAAAAATCCTTAAATAAGAGACACGGGGGAATGATTAATGGACTTCAGTGTCTGTACACTAATGCGCAAACCATGGGAAATAAACAAGATGAGCTTGAGCTCTTGGTACAGCAAACTAAATATGACATAATAGGCATCACTGAAACCTGGTGGGATAAGTCCCACGATTGGAATGTAATAATGGAGGGATACAATCTATTTCAGAGAAACAGACCAGACAAGAAAGGAGGAGGAGTGGTGTTATATGTCAGGGATGTGTATACCTGTGAAGAGATCCAAGATTTATAACCTCAAAGCCAAAGTGAGAGCATTTGGGTCAAAATTAAGGGAGAGAAGAATAACAGAGACCTCATTGTGGGAGTTTACTATAGATCCCCAAGCCAAACGGAGGACATAGATGATGCCTTCCTGGAACAGATGGCCAAGCATGCAAAAGGAAGGGAGATAGTAGTAATGGGGGACTTCAATTACCCGGATATTTGTTGGATGTCAAACTCAGCCAAGAGCATAAGGTCAAACAGATTCCTCACTGGCCTTGCAGACAACTTCATTGTCCAGAAAGTGGGAGAAGCAACAAGAGGAACAGCCATTTTAGATCTGGTCCTAACCAATGTTGATGACCTGGTTAGTGGGGTAGAAGTGGAAGGATCATTAGGCGCGAGTGATCATGCTCTTCTGAAGTTTACTATACAGCGGAAAGGAGCAGCCAAGCATACTACGACTCAATTTCTTGACTTTAAGAAAGCCGACTTCATAAAACTTAGGGAAGTGCTGGGTGAGATCCCATAGACAGTAATACTAAAAGGAAAGGGAGTTCATGATGGCTGGGAGTTTGTTAAGACGGAGATAGTAAAAGCACAACTTCAGGCAATACCAATGAGACGGAAACATGGAAGGTGCCTAAAGAAGCCAGGGTGGCTATCTAAAGAACTTTTAACTGAGTTAAGATTAAAAAAGGATGTGTACAAAAAATGGAAAAGGGGGGAAACCACCAAAGAGGAATTCAAACAAATAGCCAGCACATGTAGACACAAAGTCAGAAAAGCTAAAGCATAGAATGAACTCAGGCTTGCTAGAGAGGTTAAAAGCAACAAAAAAGGCTTTTATGGGTATGTCCGTAGCAAAAGGAAGAACAAAGAAACAGTGGGGTCACTCAGAGGAGAAGATGGTGAAATGCAAACAGGGGACACAGAAAGGGCTGAACTCCTCAATGCCTTCTTTGCCTCAGTCTTCTCCGATAAAGAAAACAATGCCCGACCTGAAGAATTTGGAGCAAATGATTCAGCAGAGGAAACACAGCCCAGAATAACTAAGGAGATAGTACAAGAATACTTGGCTAGTTTAGATGTATTCAAGTCTCCAGGGCCAGATGAACTGCATCCAAGAATATTAAAAGAACTGGCAGATGTGATCTCAGAACCACTGGCAGTCATCTTTGAGAATTCCTGGAGAACAGGCGAAGTCCCAGCAGACTGGAGGAGGGCAAATGTTGTCCCTATTTTCAAAAAGGGGAAAAGAGAGGACCCAAATAATTACCGCCCAGTCAGTCTGACATCAATACCAGGGAAGATTCTGGAGCAGATCATTAAGCAAACAGTCTGTGAGCACCTAGAAAGGAATGCTGTGATCACCAATAGTCAGCATGGATTTCTGAAAAATAAGTCATGTCAGACAAACCTGATCTCATTTTTTGACAGAATTACAAGCCTGGTAGATGAAGGGAACGCAGTGGATGTAGCCTACCTTGATTTCAGCAAGGCATTTGACAAGGTGCCCCATGATATTCTTGTAAAGAAGCTGGTAAAATGTGGTCTTGACTATGCTACCACTCAATGGATTTGTAACCGGCTGGCTGACCGAACCCAAAGGGTGCTCATCAATGGTTCCTCTTCATCCTGGAGAAGAGTGACTAGTGGGGTGCCACAGGGTTCTGTCTTATTCAACATCTTTATCAACGACTTGGATGATGGACTCAAGGGCATCCTGATCAAATTTGCAGATGACACCAAACTGGGAGGGGTGGCTAACACCCCAGAGGACAGGATCACACTTCAAAACGACCTTGACAGATTAGAGAACTGGGCCAAAACAAACAAGATGAACTTTAACAGGGAGAAATGTAAAGTATAGCAGTTGGGCAAAAAAAATGAGAGGCACAAATACAAGATGGGTGACACCTGCCTTGAGAGCAGTACATGTGAAAAGGATCTAGGAGTCTTGGTTGACCACAAACTTGACATGAGCCAACAGTGTGACGCGGCAGCTAAAAAAGCCAATGCAATTCTGGGCTGCATCAATAGGAGTATAGCATCTAGATCAAGGGAAGTAATAGTGCCACTGTATTCTGCTCTGGTCAGACCTCACCTGGAGTACTGTGTCCAGTTCTGGGCACCACAATTCAAGAAGGACACTGACAAACTGGAACGTGTCCAGAGGAGGGCAACCAAAATGGTCAAACGATGCCTTATGAGGAACGGCTAAGGGAGCTGGGCATGTTTAGCCTGGAGAAGAGGAGGTTAAGGGGTGATATGATAGCCATGTTCAAATATATAAAAGGATGTCACATAGAGGAGGGAGAAAGGTTGTTTTCTGCTGCTCCAGAGAAGCGGACACGGAGCAATGGATCCAAACTACAAGAAAGAAGATACCACCTAAACATTAGGAAGAACTTCCTGACAGTAAGAGCTGTTCGACAGTGGAATTTGCTGCCAAGGAGTGTGGTGGAGTCTCCTACTTTGGAGGTCTTTAAGCAGAGGCTTGACAACCATATGTCAGGAGTGCTCTGGTGGTGTTTCCTGCTTGGCAGGGGGTTGGACTCGATGGCCCTTGTGGTCTATTCCAACTCTATGATTCTATGATTCTATGAATCCTATGTGGAAGAAGGACTTTCTGTAATATCCAGTTGCTGGCATCTTTCTGTCTCACAAGACAACGGAGTGTGCCTCCACTCTGGAGTACAAGCCTAGGCAGTGTGTATGGAGGTCCTGGGCTACCCAGATGACAAGACTCCACTCTCAGCTTCCCTAATGCGATCTAAAGGGAAGGGAAGCAATATATTTGGCACCAGCTTGGCTGCAGGAGTTATCAGGAGGCAGCACACAATATGCCATTCAACTGACTTAGGGACTCCACTCTAGAGACATGTAGGGTTTAGTCCTTAACCTTTTCTTCTCCCCAAGATGTCCCACAAGCAATGGGTAGAGATTATTCCTTGGGGTTTACTCCTGAAGCCTTTCTCACGAATGAGAAGCCTTTCTCACGAATGCCATAAGGCAGCAGATGTTTAGGATCTGAGTTTCCCTTCTCCTGATATTCAGTAACTCGTGATATTTAGTAGGTTTCCTACCCAATCAAAGCTGCAGATTGCTCTTGGGTTCCCTAACTGCATGATTCCTTTATGGGAGATAGGACTGAGACTTCCTGTCATGCTTAGAGTAGGAACATTTAGATCAAGGGGACATAAGTTCTAAGCATGACTAAGTCTTGCTTCAACCCATTAGATCTGCATACTGTAACAGCCAATATTGTGTGTGTGTGTGTGTGTGTGTGTGTGTGTGTGTGTGTGTATTTGTTTTTCTACATTGTGGGCTGCATTATTTTCTTGTTTTAGAGTTTTACTGAGAAATGTACTATAGTCAAACATGTGTAAGAACAGCAGGCATGGAAGTGATACATACTCCATTTGTTTCTTATTGTCTTGCATAATAAGTGAACTCATATTCTCTATCGCAGGCAGCTGCAAGGGACTCTTATCTTTTTCTCTCATGCATCTTTTTTCTCATAGAGCAAACTGGAAGTCCTAAGAGCAACATTTCAGCTTCCCCTGTGTGTGTTTCAGGCAGATGACAAAGAAATTCACAGCAATAGTGAAAGTATGTTCTCAAAACTATCCAATGCTAAATGACAAGAAGCCATTTTCAAAAGAGTGTTTGTTGTGGTTCCTTTGTATGTGCATCTCATGACAACTATACTTTTGTTTATTGATTCGCTATGACATTTATAAACTTCCTTTCACCCACAGCACTCAAAGTGGCATACATTGTTTTCTCCCCACGCTGCCGCCGCCATTTTTACTCTCAAAACCACTGTTTGAGGTAGGTTCAGCTGAAAGACAGTTATTGGCTCAAGGTCACCCAATGAGTTTCATGGCTGAATTGGGACACTCAAACCACAACACTGTGTTGTCCCTCTAGATATAGGGGTTTCTGAGAAATAATCCCTTATTGTGTGAAACATAGTATATATGGGCGTGTTCATATCCTGCTCCTGGTGAGTCCCCATTTTGAGTCAAGGCAATGGGCCTTGAAAAGTTGGCTCATGCATCACTTGCACAACTATTTGTTCCTGCTACATGTTATCATGTGAGAAAGAGTCTTCAGATTAAATTAAATTGAGCCCAATTGTAAACAGTTTCTCTTTTCTTTTTTAAAATAAAGGAATAAAAATAAATTTGAAACACCAAATGAAAAATCTATTTTTCATTATGATTTCAGATTTAGAATGTAACGGAAGTGAATTCCACTGTATCAAATTTGTATTTAGCAACAGAGACTGCTTTACATTAAAAGAGTGAGAACAGATTATTGTGCGGGCTGTTTCTTCCATGGTATCAAATACATTTGTAACACGCAGCCTTCTAAAGAATCTGAGGTTCTACATGTCTCTCATATTCTTTTTATAAAAAAAGTCCAGATGTTTCCCTAAACATTTTAGAACTTTATTTGAAAAACATTTTTCTTCTTTTCAAATGAGAATATCTGTAAAGTGCAATTAAACATGTTTTTCCAACTAAGCACACTAGCTTAAACTGTGTGGCAAGAAAAGATAAATAAGGAAAAATAAAAACAAGCTGTGACTTAGAAGTGAACAAAATGTAGCATCCTCTAGTTTACACCAGTTCCTGATTCCAGTTCATGAAGCTGCAGCATACAGTCTCCATGAATTCTAGCTTCGTGTGGCCTTTAATGCATTCATTTCTAATCTTAAACAAATCAGCACTTACCAGCATTCACATATTGCACCTAACAATGAGCTGAAAAAATAAACTGTATGTTGCACATAGAGTTTATGAAGAAATGCCTATGAATAGTCAAATGCTTATGTGAACATCCTAACATTTTAGAATCAGAATGAAACCTCCATACACTCATGGCCTGCACAATCTCCTATACTGTTTCTCTGCTTTCCCCCAAAATGAACCTCAATCATATTTCAAAACTGTGAAATGATTTAGGCAGCAATCCCGTGCCCACATCCCAGAAGCCATCCAAGGGGCATAGTGAAGATAGGGGTCCAGTCACAGAGGCCTCCTTTCAACAGGTCTGCTGCTTTTGCCTCTCTGCCTCTAAGGCTTTATCAGCAGAATAAGCAAATGGGGGTCTTTTCCATGATTGTTGAGGCATAATGGGGTACAGAGGAAAAATCCTGTATACTGAAGGAAGAGGGAAAAGGAAGATCAATATCCCTCTTCCCTCCTCTTCTCTTTCTCTGTCCATCATTTGAAGTATTATATTGGATTATGGACGGCGGTCTCAATCCTGTAAGGGCGATGTCTGCCTTGAGAAATCCAACTTTTCTGCCCCAATTATCTCTTAACAATCATTATTTTGTTTGTTTGTGCAAAAAATTAACTTAGCTTGCTGATTCTGTTTTGCTAAAATATATGGGGGGGATGTACACCTGCCAATTCCCATCTTCTTTTTAAACTGTTTGGGTGCTGGGGGCATGCCTCTATAGTTGGCTGGCTCCTATAAGAAACAGGGTACTGCAAGGAGCTAAACGTGATACTGTACACTTGTCAATTACATATATTTATTTTGGTTTGCACTCATGGTGTTTGTTTCTCTATGTTCCAGCATTCAGAGTGCAATGCTGACACTTCCTTTTATTGTATTCTATTGTGCTGTCAGCTCTGGTTTGCAGCACAGTCAAGTCATAGAGGCTGATAATTTGCATACTTGTTATGAGTATTCACAAACACATTACAGCAGTGCAGGTAGCAGATTAGCCACCAGATCTCAACAATCTGCACTTACAGTAAATATTCCACTTTTGGAGAATGAGAATGATGCTTTAAATGTCGGCGGTTCTTTTAGAAACACTCTGTCACATTTATGGATCGATCTCTGCGTCACGTTTATGGCACCTGGTGTCATGGTAAGTTGTCTAAAGTGCCTGTCAGCTTCACTCACAAATTGAACAGAAATGAACACCTCACAAGACTAACATATGTTTTCTCCCCAACCCTGGCTTCTCAATGCAAGGTTTCTTTTCTACTTTTCATCCAAGGCTTGGATCTATAATTTCTCTTGTTCCATATAAATGGAGCAGTTCAATAGGTGGAAAAGTTATAAATACTGAAATCTTATGAAGAGAAATGTCTGTAATTCCTCTTTAAAGCAACAACAACATTCTAGTTGAGGGGTGAGCAGAAGGTAGACAGACAGAAAACTACTGGTAGACCTTGGGTTGATCCGCAGTAAATCAGTAAAGTTTTCTGACACCCAATTGTTTAATGATAGCAACAAACAAAACTGCTTTTCCTGCCTAATTTGAGTTGCTAAAATGAAGAAAACCCACCAAGAGTTTCTTTCTGTATGAAAGGTTTGTGTCCTGCTCTGGTAGTGAAAATGAATTCCTAGGCTCTGAATGTTCCTTATTTCACTTCTGCATCTGGCTCTGGCTGAAGTTGTAGTGAAAAATAAACCTTGCACACAGACGCAAAACACAAAAACAAAGGAGATTTAACAAGTCTGAAGTCTGCCCTCTCCTGATCTAGATCTATTAATCTGGATTCGGACCAGGCTTTCGAAGAGAAACTGTTTTCCAGAGCGATCCAAGCCACAGATGTTCTTCAACTGAAGGGCTTTAGGTAGAGTTAATGTGTCCCTCCATCATCCCTCACTGGTGGAGGAGCTTCTGGTGGGAAAGACCCACAAGCAAGGAGCACCCCAAAGTGCCCATGCAAGCAGCAGGTAGGAAGCTACTGCCAGCAGTATCCCTGCCAATGGTATAGCCAGAGGAAACCTCCCTCACCCACAATGGGGCACTGTGAGGGGTGGTTCTGATAGAAACAGGGGCAGTCCAAGCCTCTTTACTATGTCAGCCTGGGATCTGGCACAGTAAAGGGGCATCCTCATCCTCATCCTTATTGCTTCCCACCTTCCTCCCTGGCCTGTGCAAGCAATGGGTCTGTGGTTGCAGTGGTGGCTGCATGGCTCTACCAAGCCATACCACTGCCAGCCAGGGGCAGACTTAGGGCTGAGATGAAAACTTCAAACATTATTGTTTTGGTGACTGTTGTGAGGGAGTAAAGAAGGAGCAAATTCAGGCCTTCAAATAGGGGCTAGGCCCACTGTTCATTATTGAAGGAGCTAGGCCCATTCTTCGTTATTGTTTCCTTTAGCAGTGGTGGTGGCAGCTTCCATATTTTGCTTTTGAGATTCTCAACGAGCCGTTATACTTCTACAATCCCGTTCTATTGTACTCTATCCTGTTTTACAACAGAGCAGGGGTGCCAACTTGAATAAAATATTATGGGGGCCCAGGAAAGCCCTTCCCCCGCATAATCGACCACATGACGCAGTGCGCACACACCATTTGAATGGGAATGCCCGTCAACTTTGCGGGGGCCCAGCCCTCTCAAATATTTTATTGTGGGGGCCGAAGCCCCTAGGAGTTGATTCCTATGCAACAGAATACAAAATGTAAACTTCTTAAAATACACTAAAACAGTGCCTTTCTAGCGGTAAGGAAAGAGAGCTGGGGTGTGGTGCTGGGGAAGAGATTAGGAGCGCTGCTTTTCATCATATTTAACCTGAGATGTTGTAGATCTTCCCGGCAGGAAATATGAGCAAGAAGAACATAGAAACTCAGAAAGCTGACCATCTAGCTCAGTATTATCTACAATCATAGACAGTGACTTGCCAGGGTATTAGGCTGCGGCTGCTCTCTGCCGTTCTCTGCCTTGCCTTGAGATGCCAGGAACTGAACCAGGGACCTTTCACGTTGAAAGTAGCTGCTCTGCCACTGAGCAATTTTTCTTATCTTACCTGAGGATATCATATCCCATTGATTCCAGTGGGAGAAATTCACACTAAAATGCTGATGAATTTTCATGAGAACTTTTTCCCCTCAAGGAAGCAGATGTAGAATTGTGGAAAAGTGAAGATTTAAAAAAATGAAAAACACGGAGTAACTGAAATGGGCATTTTTGCCCATCCCAAGAAACAAAACAAAAAAAGTGGCAGTAGGATGGAATGAGTAAAAGCTGGAGTTTTCTGCCCAGGCTCAATGCACTAGACATTGCCACAAATGCCTTGAAATATCTTCTAAATAGAACTCTGTGAGGACAATGTGATCATTTAAAATAGTTTTCCAGATTCACTTGCTAGGGAGCAAACATTGCATTGCAAACAATCAGACTGTAAACGAGCCATTATGTGTGTTCCAGCTTTCAATGTTTTCGGTACTTGGCCCTCTTGACTCACCCATTACTACCCTCAGTGTTCCTTATTTACATGCACCTGCCGCACTATTAACACCTCATTAAGATACACACCTGCTGTGGTTCATATTTAAGTCCACTGTACCACAACCATTAACCTGCTGTATTTCATTAGGAGGCACTCAGCACAATGGCAGCACAGAGCAGAGCTCATTAATGGGTCACATTGCCACTGAAAATTGGTTTTCTGGGGGGAGTCTCCTTTGGGTTCAAATTCCCTTTTATTAGTAATTGATTTTGTATTAAATATTTTCCCAGAAAAAAGTATATATAACTGGAACACGCATAACATTAAATCCAGCTGAAACAGCATCGTTTTCAGACACTGCAGACTAATAATAGGAAAGTGAAATATATTATAATTAGGTAACAAGGTCAGCTTTTCAGTTAAACCTAAGGGCTTGGGCCTGCCACAAGCTCTTGGCTGAATAATGCAATCTCCCCAGACCTTGGCTTATTCCTATCAAAAATGGACACTTCTCTGTGAGTGAAACCCATACAGTTGTGCAGTATATGGTTTGGAAGCCATTGAGGCATAGTGGTTGGTTACACATTGGCAGGTTCAAATCTGCAGTGAGCCATGAAGATCAATGGGAGGAGACCTTAGATCTCCCTCCCTCCCTCCCTCCCTCTCCCCCTCTCTCTCTCTCTCTCTCTCTCTCTCTCTCTCCTGAGAATTGCAGGTGGGCAGAATGCTGTTGTAAACCACTCCGGGATCTGAACTGATGAAGGATTTTAAATGTAAATTAATATGTGATGATTGCCATGGAGGACACAAGAATGCCCACACAGAGGACATCTATAGCAGAGAGAGCAACCCCCCTCCCCCAAATTCCCCTATATACCAAAAGTACTGGTCCAGGAACATTTGGCACAGCCTTAGGTAGTGGTTTCATTTGTCCCATAATAATAAAACCAAGAAATTGTATAAGTAAATTCTATATGTTTGTGTAAAGCACAAAATATGAGGTTCTTGACATTTGTGGTTCTAGTCACTTTCAGAATGTAGACAATAAAGAATATTGATAGTCCCATAACAATTTCTCAATATCAGTGATCAAGTTAGTTAAATCTGACACTGTGTCTTGGGCACTGACTTAAGCATTACTCATTATATCCAGCCAATGTATATTCTATAGGGTTCCCAAGCAGTCTCCCACACCAAACCAAGACCTGCTCAGCTTCTGCAGGGTTGGTGCATTATTTGCCTCCAGCACCATGACTCACAGAGAACCACACTGCACAGTGCATCTTTTGACTCTTTTACCCGCAAGACCAGGTTGTGTCATTCATGTTAGTGTATCAATCAGGTGCCATAGCTCAAGAAGCATCCTCCGGACTACAAAGTCTGCATAGGCTTCTTTGCTCTAGAACAAGTTCACTGCAGGGATAGAGAAATATGTACTGTGTCAGCTAACATGAATGAATGATTGCCAACTTTTGTCTGATGTAAGCAACTATCTATATTAGTTTCTTTTATATGAATGGCACTGTATTCCTGACTATATGATTTTAGGACTGCAGCTACTGCCGTTCACATGAAATCCATGGCTGGGAATCCTACAAGTATGAATGAACAAGGTAACTGATGCAAACAACACTGCTTTTTTTCTGAGAAAGTGGGCTTCTGCCCATGAAAGCTTATGCCACAATACAGTAATAATAAAAAACTAATATTAATGGTGCCACAGGACTCCTAATTGTTGATATTACTATATGGTAGTTTCACATCCCATATTCAGAGAGAATATTTTGATGAACTGAAAGCCACATTCCAGTGAAGATAAAGAGGTAACACCACAGAAATTCTTATCTTCGGCATACAATTCCAAGAGATATTTTCTGATGAAAAGGCTAATAAACCAATGGCAATGAGGACACTTAACATATGCAAATATGTTCCCGTGAAAGAGTTAAAGTGCTTTATAATATAATTTTGCTTTCAGTGCCAATATAATTAGATTGTAACAAGCAAATCCTCACAACATAACACAGTGAAAATTTGAAAATTTGATTCTGCCTGGCAAACAACCAAGTCCCTGTGTGTGCGCAAACCTGACATTAATAAGCTACAAGAGATTACATGATTTAGAAAAGAAGCACTTGGTGTTACAAAATCAAATAATAGATCTCTAGGCTATAATTAGGAGAATTGGGATTCAACAATGAAGTCATAATAATGTAATTTAGCTGTAAGTAACAGAGCCATGGAGTCACATTAGGAGGTGTGATCACATCTTTCAGCAAAGCTCCACTGTGTAGACTTATTGCTGCTCCGTTTAGTCGAGTTCCCAGCAACCTGTTGGCACCGAATCATGAGCTGTCGGCCTCTTGTTCTCCAGGGGCAGTATGGCAAGGCGCCACCCATGCCTTTTTATTTCAGCCTTGTGACTTTTAAGTTCAAACAGTAAAATTATATATACTGAGTGCAAAGTTGCCAGCGAACATTTGTATAAACAGCATGACTGTAGGGGCCATCTGAGAAATAATAATGCATTAAATAATCACACAGTTAAAGCAATGCGTTAGATGTCTGCTTGGGTTGTGGGCATGTTAAATCTAGTTATTTTATTAGTCTTGGAGCATTTTTGTTATTTGAATTCTGTTGTTAAGATATCTTAGCTGGAAAAGTGTGGTTGTTCCCCCCCCCCATAAGTTAAGAATGTATTTTATTTATTGAATTTGTATACCTCCCTTCGTCTGAGGATTGCAGGGTAATTTCTAATATAAAAACACAAAACACTAACATCGTAACTAACAAATGCAAACACACTCTGTTTAAAAGGCAATAGATTGTTTAACTGGGCCTGAAAACTAGTTGGCAGCCTGTGCCGTCAGGCTAGGATTGGTGTTACTGTATATGCTCAAACCATCTTGCTTGCCTTCGCTAAAACATATTGTTACTTTTTAAAAAACCAAGGACAGTGAATGTTGTACATACACCGGGAAACAGACATAAATCATTTATGTAGCTAAGTACTTCATCTGAATGCTGTTCTGACATTTGATATTGATTGCTGATTTCCATTTGCAGAAGACTCTATAGCTGGGACTGAAGTCTCACAGACTCTCATTGATAAACTGATACTGACATCTGATTTGTGTAGGGCTGCCACACGTACAGGTTTCCCTGGACACATCCAGGAATCGGGCAGATTTTTGCTGAATAGGCAAAATGGCTGGGAAAACCTGGACATATGGCAAGTAGGGTGATTTTTAAAATAAAATAAAGCTTTAAAAATCCAAGAGAAGCCCAGAAACTTAGGTGGGGGGGTTCAACAACTTTGACTAAAAACAACAACTGGGATATATGACAACCCTAGATTTCTGAGACACTGCAAACTTATTTTATGAAGTCTTTACAATATGTGAACTCCATTTTCTTGCATTGGGTCGTTCAACACAATATCCCCCCTCCCCATACAAGTGTGCAAGGGGGGTAAACCCATAGGATGTCACAGAGCATGCTGGTCAGTAATCGCACAGACCAAAGTTGGAGTTCACTCTTTACTAGCAAAAACACAATCTTCACAGACTTGGCTGAGCATCAGGCCTAATGAGCTCAGCATCTCATTCCTGGTGGGTCTTACTCCATCAGTTGCTGAGGCTGAAAGTCTCTCCACAGCTGTCTATGTTTCCTCCTCTCCAGGGCTTTTTCCCTCTGGGCAGCCAATCTCTCCTTCACCCTTTTCATGCCTCTCCTTGTTCTGAGAGATGGGGAAGTTGAGCATGTTGCAGCAGAAGGGAGCTACACCCATGACTCTTCATTAGCCCAGCTCATTTCTGCCTCTTGACCTCCTTCCCACTCACCAGCTTCAGCTTCTGATTCTGGACTTCCCTCTGCCACAGAACCACCCTTCTCACCAAGCCTTGTCACTTCCTCAGCTTCTGACACTTCCTCCTGCCAGTCTTCTCCTTTCTCTGACCACCCATCACCTTCCCTGTCCCTGCAGCTCTGAGCCTTCTTCCCTTGGTGGTTCCCCAGCTGGTTCCTCCCAACGTTCCTCTGTGTCCTACCAGTCCATGACAAAGGAAGAGAAAAAGCTCATGAACACTCAGGTACATTACTATGTGCACAAATCAGGAATGCATATATTTTAGTCCATCTGCATAGGTTGGGAAGTTGTAATTGGCAAACAAGCTTCTCATGCTGTAGATCAGTTGTGTCTTGTGGTGCCTTGGTGTATACTTGTTTTCCTACCTCCATGTAGGAAAAACTACTATGTGTGAAATAGGTCCCAGTTTGGTTACTGGTATCAAATCATGAGGCCTTTTGAAATCTCACTGCATCTTCTTTGTACTGATATACACAATTAAAAATAAGATAGCTACAATGAAAACTGCGTAAGTATAATATGACAAAAAGTTCATAATTTCAGAACAAAAGACACCAACTCCAACAAAGCTTTCCTGATATTTTCTCTAAATCTGAGGATTTATCATATGGAGGAAGGCGAGATCCTTATTATCTAACTCAGATCAATTCATCACATTTATGACCATTGTTTTACCACTGTAGCACAGTTAAGGACATCTTGTTATCCAAGCTTGTGCTCTCCTCTTGAACTGCAGGCCTTGAGTTTTCCTATCATTTTCATGTGTTGAACTTTCTGAGGCAAAGAAAAAACTGTTAGCCTTCAGGAGCCTGTTTCTAATTTGAATTTATTTGGTATGTGTTAGCCAGGACTGTTTCCTTGGCTCATATCATCTACTCATTGTAACTTAATAAAATAAATAAGTCAGCTTAGTTTTGCGAGTTGTGACTTGTGCAGTGGCTGGCACCTCATTATGACAAAAATGCTAGCCATTCACCGGGCAAGAGCTATGCTTACGTCAGTCGAGACGGCTGGGTATACATACAGTTTTCATTTATGCTACACACTATCCTTGTCTGAGTCAATTATCTTGCTGTGTGCATGAGAAAAGAAAAGGGCTACAGTCCTCTGCAAACTTACTTGGGAGTAAGCTCCACCAAACTCAGACGAACCTTCTGTCAATCATATATTTGCTCAACCTGTGAGGTTGCACCCATATACACCTTGGCCTCTAATTTCAAGACAGCAGTTATTTTTAACCTTCGCTTCAATAATATTGGTTTAGAGGAGATTTCCTGGTTTCAGCCATTCATTTCTATGTGTAGTGAGGGGACCAGTGGAGGGGCAGGACAATGGTGGGAGATTCAGGACAGTCAAAAGTGAGAGCTTCACATGGTATATCGTCCATTTGTGGAACCCACTGCCGTGTGAAATGTGGTGATGGACACCAGCTTTTCCTCTTCTTTATTTTCTTTACTCACATGTCGCTATTTTGAATGAGGGTAGGTTTTCCCTGAACTGAGAAAAGCTCCACGATTGTAGTCACACTCCTAATGTATCTTCATGTTTCTCCAGCAAGTAAATGTCAGAGTTATAAACATGTGCAAGGGAATGCCCCCTTTTTGGCTTAAAGCTTTTTAATGCCTAGTATTCCAGAATACTGATCTTGTTGGGAATATAGGAGATTAGATGAGGAACTTTGTGACTCCCTGAGCAATAGCCAACATCAGCAACCTTGTTCTTGTCATGAAATTTTATATGCATCTAATGATTGCTGTCATGGGCAGTACTTTGACACTTCCATCTGCCCAACCTGTCCTCTGAACTAAGCTCACAAATTGACAGTTTGCACCAGTCAGAGGGAAGTGGCACAAAACAGATGTCTCCAAAACCACCCCCAACAATCCCAACACAGAAAGCAGGATGGTGCCTGTATGTATTCCACACAATGGAAATTACTGAGGATTCAGCCGGAATCTTTCCCAAAAGTCTTTTTCAAAGTGGTGTAGGGAAAAAGTAGGTTTTTGAGAACATTATCATACTAGCTGGATGATGTCGTGCGATAACCTGTCCAAAACATCTTTTTAAAGTTGCAACTATGCAACTATAAATGGTGCAAAAAGGCCTTGTGTCAAAAGCTTTGACACTATGTCCAGCAGGTCACTTCTGTCTATATAGTTGTTCACACTCTCAAAGAACTCTAATAGGTTGGTGAGACAGGACCTGCCCTTCCAGAAGCCGTGCTGGCTCTGCTTCAGCAAGACTTGTTCTTCTATATGCTTGGTTATTTTCTCTTAAACAATACTTTCCACTAGTTTTCCCAGGACAGAGTTTCAGCTAATGAGCCGGTAATTTCCAGGATTTCCCCTGGACCTCTTTCTAAAAATTGGTGTTACATTGGCTACTTTCCAGTCTAAAACCTTGAATTAGACCCAGTAACTCACTGACACTGCTTATAATTTTTTTTTAAATATCAGACAATATTTAAATACTTTCAAATAAATAAATAAAAATGCAGCACTTTCAGCACTAGTGACTTTATTTAAATAGCTTTGAAGGGACAAAAAGACAAATTCATGCAGGCTGCTAGCCATTATGGCTATATATTCCCTTCAGAATCAGACATAGCATGTATCTGAATACCAGTTGCTGGAAATAACAGTGAGAGAAGGATATTGTCATGGTGTCCTGCTTGTGGGCTTCTCAAGAGGCATCTGATTAGCTAAACCAACCAAGCTAAACTTATATAAGTGCAAGGAAGGATGTGAGCCTATACAATATCTGTGTATATGGATGGGACAAGTAATTATAAACAATTTCATTGAGAGCTTTCATCCAGGTTTTATTGTTTGTGAACACTTTTTGGTCTATCCACAATCTGGATTTTATGGCATATTGCTATCACGACTCCATATCTCCAGTGCTAACCATTTATCCTAAGTGAGAGAACACCAAATTCTGCCGAGTAGAATTAACCCAGATCCATTTTGATCCAATTTTATAGCATACACAGCTATAAAATTAGGCTTTGTTTAACTATAATGGACACAAAGCTGAGATTCCCCAAATCACAAATGGCAAATAGCTGCCTCAGTACTTTGAATGTCAATTGTCGTAAGGTACCCTAACTGTAATTTGTGCCTTGGCTAATTATTTCCCCTAGTCCCTACACAATCCTAAACATTTATATCCAGGATATCAAGAGAGAGTTAGAACAATTCAGATGTGCTAATGAAGCATCAGATGCCATGAATACACAATGATTCATTGGAAACTATTTGTTGGCTTCTTTAAATAGCAGAATACTCCAGATTCACTGAAAGGAATGATGCTGTGTCTTAGGACTACTTTATATAAGACATATTATAAATCTTAACTGATTTTAATACTCTGATGTAAATTGCCTTAACTGTTTACAATATTATATTGTTGTAACCTGCATTGTAATAGCCCACCTTTTTGGTGACGGGCGGGTAAGGAATCCCATAAATGAAAAAAAATTGTGGCAAGGAAATGATACAAAATACATGTGCATACAATCAGTTAAGAAGGACATGCATTTGTTTGCTGCCGTCAGTGTGCTTGGTGCTTTATGGAAATTAGCTCCCTGCCCCAGGAAGTTCGCAGAGTGGGATGTAAAGACTTTAAATTTTAAAAATACCGAAGCAAGCTTGGTTTAGGCAAGAGCTGTAGCTCAGTCTTAGGGCATCTACACTGCATGCAAAAGGTCCTTGCTCCAGTCCAGAGCATCTCCAGCCAGGCCTGGGAATGTCTCCAGTAGAGCCACTACCAGTCAGTATTGACAGTGCTGAGCTAGATGAACCAAGGACCTGACTCAGTAGAAGGCAGCATCCTAGATGATGGTGATTAAACACATGACTGCAAATCCTCTTTTGTTGATGGGGAGTGCTGGTGCTGTGTACAGGTGTATAGATCAATTTGGCCAAGATGTTCACTGCTTAACTATTTTTATATGATCTATTTTTTTATGCCCCATCCCAAGAGCTGTTCTATGAACCACCCTGTGATCTTTGGATGAAAGGTGGCGCACAAATAAATAATAACATTCTATGAATTAGTCGAAGAGCAGCCAAATTCTTGAAATTATAGAGCCCAGATTTTCCTTGTCTAAGCTGCTATTCTCTCAACACAGCTGGGCTGGAGACAGTCCACAACCACAACCACCCTACCCAATGCTCAAAAAGGCTACAGGAGATTCTTTCTTGTAGGTGCTGGTCCATTGGTAAGATGAGAGGTTTCCTGTGAGGCCTCTACAGTATGTCTCTTGGGGTTATGTGCCATCTCATTACACGTAGAGAGCAACACCTGTTGGACTGAAAGCTGGGCGTTCCAAGGTTGACATGACTAAACGCAGTGAAAGAGCAGGTCCTCCTCTCTGTTGGAAAGGGCAGGTTGCCCTAGGGATTCAGAGGTCTCTGGGACACCCTATGGGAAGCTGCCTTATTCCAGGCCATAATCATCCATCTGTCTAGCCCAGTCTTGTCTACTTTGACTGACTGAGACTCTCTAGAGTCTTGGGCAAAGTTTCCCATCACTTGCTCCTTCTTTCTGAAGGAGAGATGGTGAAGGTTGAAGTTGGGACCTTCAGCATTCAAAGCAGTTACTTTAGCCCTGGGCTAAGTTCCCTCTCTCTTGGCATCCCCACACTTCCTAATTTCCTACTTTTTAGTACCTTAAGTTGTGTTAACTTCTAAAGAGAAGGGAGGGGGGCTGAGCATGCTCAGTTGATATTCATGCCGCAGTGAAATAAAGGCACTCTACTAATGCTATTGACCTCATCTGTTCCATTTTTTTAAAACAAACAAACTGTATTGTTTACCACTTAAACAGCCATTTAGATGTATAGTTAAAAAAGTCCTAGTTAAAAATCCGAAAACTGGATTATTCATCTCAAAGCTGCAATGCAAGGATGCAAGGTGACGACTTCCAACTCTACATTTCTATGCTTCTAACTCAAATCTCTCTCTGCCAATTTACACAGAACCATTAGTCCCCCTTAAAGAGGGGTATTTTCAGCAATTTTTCAGGTAGTAAAAGAAAGAGAAATAAGCGCAAAGCTCTGTCATCTCATCTTACAATAGTAACCTCTCCTGCCCCTACAGAAACTATCCTATCTTCACTTGATTGACCTTTTCCCTCTGTCTGTGAAATTGCTGGAAAAAGTGGGGATGAATACTTTGGCCCAGCTCTAGACATTGCCCTTTGCTTTTATAGACTGGGACCCTATAATGTGTTGAAGAGGGGACTGCTCAGTTACTCAGGAAGGTGGGAAATATGTTCTGCATATGTTCAGAGACATTTTCCTGCTGTAAAAGCCCCAGATAATGCTAATACAACTTGTAATTGATCCCAGAAGTTGGTTGGCGGTGGCTGTGACTATTCTAAAAATAATCATTTAAAAAATATATCAGCACATCTTTCTTGTTTGCTTGTTTATTTATCTTCCAAAAACTCCCCTACATACACTTTAAAACTGAAACCACTCAGGACATTGCAAAGCTCCAGAAATGTACCCCACAAAAAAGTTATTAAGACTGGTCATGTATTTCATCTTCCATTATATTTCTGACACAACCTTAACATTTCAGGCACTACCACTTCTGAATAATGAAACTGGCATGGCGCGCGCTCTCTCTCTCTCTCTCATTAAAGAATAATAAAAATAAATTATTTACAGCAAAAAATTGGACAGGGTTCTGTGAATGGATTCCTGCCTTTTTAGAGATTTGCTTTACTCTCCCTTTGTGCCTTTTGGGTTGATAAGCCAGAGTAAAAGCCAGCAGCACATTCCCTCACCTCCTAAAATAAACCCACCAGCAGCTGCAGAAACAAAGAGGTCATGAAAAGTAAGTACTGTACAAATACCAAGTATAGAAAGCAAACATAAATGAGTGTAAAATGAAGACAACATTGGGGAGAGAGGGAAGAAGAAAAGGAGTATGAAAGAAATACAGATTTCCCTAAAACACCAAAATGAAGAACCCTGAAAGCTAATAAAATGATCCACCAACAGGGAGAAAATGTAAATAATTAATTGGAAAAGGGCAACAGGTGTCAAGAACGGCCTGTCCCCAAAAAGGAGCTGGAAAAGCATCAGAAAAGAACAACCAAAAAACCAAAGGGGTGGAGCACCTCCCTCATGTGGAAAGGTTATATTTGGGGCTTTTTAGTTTAGGAAAAAGTGAGGGTAAAGAGGTGAGGGGCAGGATAGAGCTGCATTATATTACTGATGGTATGGAGAAATACTAGAACTCAGGGTGATCCAATGAAAGCAACTGGGCAGAACTCATCAGCGGCATCACCAACAGGGCCTCCCCTGCCAATTGTAGAGGCCGAGATGGTTGCTATTGGTCAAGATGTTCTTTCACTACTTGGATCCCAGTCCATATGGTTATACTAACACCTTGAACTGCGCCTGGTATCTCACTGGCAGCCATTATGGCTTTGAATCATAGAATCATAGAATCATAGAATCATAGAGTTGGAAGAGACCACAAGGGCCATCGAGTCCAACCCCCTGCCAAGCAGGAAACACCATCAGAGCACTCCTGACATATGGTTGTCAAGCCTCTGCTTAAAGACCTCCAAAGTAGGAGACTCCACCACACTCCTTGGCAGCAAATTCCACTGTCGAACAGCTCTCACTGTCAGGAAGTTCTTCCTAATGTTTAGGTGGAATCTTCTTTCTTGTAGTTTGGATCCATTGCTCCGTGTCCGCTTCTCCGGAGCAGCAGAAAACAACCTTTCTCCCTCCTCCATGTGACATCCTTTTATATATTTGAACATGGCTATCATATCACCCCTTAACCTCCTCTTCTCCAGGCTAAACATGCCCAGCTCCCTTAGCCGTTCCTCACAAGGCATCGTTTCCAGGCCTTTGACCATTTTGGTTGCCCTCCTCTGGACACGTTCCAGTTTGTCAGTGTCCTTCTTGAATTGTGGTGCCCAGAACTGGACACAGTACTCCAGGTGTGGTCTGACCAGAGCAGAATACAGTGGCACTATTACTTCCCTTGATCTAGATGCTATACTCCTATTGATGCAGCCCAGAATTGCATTGGCTTTTTTAGCTGCCGCGTCACACTGTTGGCTCATGTCAAGTTTGTGGTCAACCAAGACTCCTAGATCCTTTTCACATGTACTGCTCTCAAGCCAGGTGTCACCCATCTTGTATTTGTGCCTCTCATTTTTTTTGCCCAAGTGCAATACTTTACATTTCTCCCTGTTAAAATTCATCTTGTTTATTTTTGCCCAGTTCTCTAATCTGTCAAGGTCGTTTTGAAGTGTAATCCTGTCCTCTGGGGTGTTAGCCACCCCTCCCAGTTTGGTGTCATCTGCAAATTTGATCAGGATGCCCTTGAGTCCATCATCCAAGTCGTTGATAAAGATGTTGAATAAGACCGGGCCCAAGACAGAACCCTGTGGCACCCCAATAGTCACTCTTCTCCAGGATGAAGAGGAACCATTGATGAGCACCCTTTGGTTTCGGTCAGTCAGCCAGTTACAAATCCACTGAGTGGTAGCATAGTCAAGACCGCATTTTACCAGCTTCTTTACAAGAATATCATGGGGCACCTTGTCAAATGCCTTGCTGAAATCAAGGTTGGCTACATCCACTGCGTTCCCTTCATCTACCAGGCTTGTAATTCTGTCAAAAAACGAGATCAGGTTAGTCTGACATGACTTATTTTTCAGAAATCCATGCTGACTATTGGTGATCACAGCATTCCTTTCTAGGTGCTCACAGACTTTGGTGACACTGGGTCCCACCAGGCTGCCCCATTGCGTGTTCAGACCCAGAAACCTCCCCCCTAAATAAATTCACACATGACTCAAATTTTGGTTTGGTTTTTGGCAGAATTTATGCCACAACTTTATTTATACAGAAAGTGACTGGTTGCATAGGGGCTGGTTTGACTAGCTCCCTGCCATGCAGGTAGCGCTGACCCAGAGTTCCAGCATAGGTCAGCCAAGGGTGAACACCTGGATAAGCAGAAAGCCGGGAACGGGCTATCTCTGCCACCCAAATGTCCCCTTGGACTCAGGCGTGGGCACAACCCCCTCTCAGGGGTTGACCAAACCATCAAGTCCCTGGATTCCTTTAGGAATACCCTTCACATAGGAATGGCGAGAGCATTCTCCCATCCATATCATCTTAAACAGAGCTTATCCACAACCTTACAAGTTGTGACAATTTGCTATGTGGCAGGCAAAACCCAAATGGCAACAGCCAATCAGCCGTGGGGAAAATTCCTGCCATGCCCCTGTCCCAACGACAGATGACACACAACAACAGAGCAAGGTCAAGCGCAAGCCCTAAAAGTAGGGAGAGATGGGCGGGTGTTCCGAATGCATGCGCTGAAAGAGGAAGCTCTGGGTTACGTGCATGGGCATAAATAGGTCCCTTGAACTGTTTAGACTGCGTCCCATTGGCCAGATTGCACCCAGCTTTGAGGGGCCTACCAATCGGGTGTTGTGGCTGACCAATCGTACCCACCCACAACACAGGGTGTCGGTTGTCCAGGTCTCACCGCAATACCTCTTTAAGGGAGGACCTGATTTACCAATCCAGCAGCCACATTCTGCACCAGCTGTAGCCTGTCTTCATGTGGCATGAAAGGACAGGTGAGCATGGCTTCTCAAGTCTCTGCTGGGGAGGTGGGCCTGAATAGTCTCCCCCCCCCATCTTCTGAATGCAGCTTGCTAAGAATTATTGGGACCATGTGTTCACCCCTTCAGCACAGTTCTATCTCTCTCTCAAATAGTGCAGGCAGCAATAGCTGCTTTTTAGGAGGAGGTGCCAGGTGTTGTTCACAACAAGTCTGCTGCCTCTCCTCCTGCCGTTACTAGACCATGATGAACAAATAGAAAAGCACAACAAATTGCCAAACAACTGCCAGGGCTTGTGTTCTGGGCAGCAGTTAGAGATGAGCCAGGAGCCAGGGAACATGAGACAGGTCAGTGATCAGAACCAAAGACCAAGGCAGAAACAGAGACCAACCAAGAACACAGCGACACACCAGAGCTCAGGAAAACTTTCGGTGGAATTGGTTCAGGTGGAAAAGAAAGCTGTGAATACTCCTAGCTGCCCAGATGATCTGATGGCAAGCCATGTAGGCAGAGTCAATCAAGAAAGATCTTCACTGAGAGAATGCTACCTTCAGCGGTTCACCACAAAAGGCAGCCATAATAATTATAATTATAATTATACCTTTATTGTCAATGAACAACCTGTGTACAATGAAATTAACTGAGCCTCCCCCCACCCACAAACACTCAATCTCATTGCACTCTATGTGCTTGTCACACAACACACCAACCCCAAACGTCAGTTGCACTATATTATTTTCCGTTCAGCAGCCTAACAGCCCACGGATAGAAATTGTTTTTTAGCTTGTTGGCACAACTGATTATACTTCTATATCTCCTGCCCGAGGGTAGAAGATTAAAGAGGTACTGGCCGGGGTGTGAATCGTTCCTGAGAATTTGTCTCGCTCTTCTAAGGCAACGATCCCTTGTGATGTCATCTAGCGGGCTCAGGGGACAGCCCATGATATCATGTGCTGTGTTCACCACCCTCTGTAAAGACTTTCTGTCTGTGGCTGTCAAGCCAATGTACCACACTGTGATACAATACGAGAGAACACTTTCTATTGTGGACCGGTAGAAGGAGGTCATCAATTGTTGTTTAACATTGTTCTTTTGCAAGACCCTGAGGAAATGGAGTCTCTGTTGGGCCTTCCTAACCACCTAAGTTATATTGTTTTTCCAAGTGAGGTCTTCACTAAGGTAAACTCCCAGGAATTTAAAGGAAGAGACTCTCTCCACACACACCCCCCCAATATACAACGGGGCTAGTTCCCCTCTCTTCCTCCGAAAATCCAACACCATTTCCTTTGTCTTGCTAATATTTAGGTGCAAGTTATTCTCTAGGCACCATGTAGATACCTTTTTGAACCTCCCCACTGTACGCTGATTCATCTACACCAGCCATACAGGTATTCCAGCAGCTCTTGACAAAAGAATCATATAATTATAGATCTGTAGAGTCAGAAGGGACTCCAAGGGCCGCCGAGTCCAAACCCCTGCAATGCAGGAGTACAGCAGACAGGAAAACAATTACCTTCACGCGTGAAACCTTGCAGCTCTGAACCATGCCAAAGAAAAAACACAATGGTAGTGGACAGTTCATTCAATCATATAGTAATATATAATCACAGCTTAGATATTTTAAAACATGTTATTTATAACTGTCTGGGAAAACTTTCAAAATGAAGGTTGAGTCAGGAGCTGAGGCCTTTAATCTTGACATGTATTTGAGCATACACAAGACTCACGTGTCCCCCCCCCCAAAGGGGCTATATGACAACAGAAGTCCTCTCATGGTAATACCCACCACTAAACATATGGTTGTGTGAATCAAGAAGTTGATTGGGAACTTCCCTCCCAAGCAGTTCATCTGCTCTGCCTTTCCAAAAGCAGAACCATGTGTGTTTGCTGCTGGAGAAGCAAAACTGCACCGTCAGCCAAACGCATAGCAGCCCCCATTAGAGATCTTGTTTGCAAGATATGCATATCCCGCAGAACAAAACTTGAACATGGTACAAAAAGCGAAGTGCAGAAGTTAGCCTGAGGGCAGCCTGTGACTTACATGCCAGCGAGTTACATGGTTTTGCATAACTCTCACTGGGGAAAGGAGAAGATGAAGACATGGTGCAGGCCAAAAGCTGCTGCTGCTGCTGCTGCTGCTGCACACATTGCAGCACTTATAACCGAAGCAGGTGCTTTCTCTTGTGCAATAATAGGTTCAAATATCAGTTTATATTATATTGTGTTCTCTATTATTAAAATAGCCCACTTTCTCCTCCTCCTTTAAAAAATATATAATCTGTTGCCAGCATGAATAATATAAATAACCATGTTCTTTCTTCTACCTGTTACAGTCATAGGGTGGGGGCATTGCTTTCTTACTAAGAGGGCTCACAATTATAATGACCTAGGGCAGCCTTTTCCCCAAGCTAGTGCCCCCAAGCTAGCGGGCACTCCTATCTCCCAGAACACTGGACCTGAAAGGATGTAGGTAGTTGCCTTATACTACAATGGACTATTTCTCCATCCAGGTCAGTTATGCCAACTCTGACTGGCAGAAGCTCTCAAAGATCTCAGACGGAGGCATTTCCAATTCGAAGATAACTAAATAACCCCATTGTGTATATAAACAAAAACGAAAATCAGGCAATGTTAGGGCTTTGAACCATGTGTGTACATGTCCTGAAACATTGAGCTGTGGTTCTAAAAACTGTTACAGAAGTCTTCACAACCAAATTTACATCTTCTGGCATTCAGTATGGATTATATTTGCTGCACTTCGTTTCCTATCAAAATGTACCATAAAGCCCATGCCCCTAAGGTCTACGTTATGCCTCTTCCATTAAGTTCCATAATAGTTTCTTTACAGGGACCTCTTAATGATTTGAAATCAAAAGATGAACTAATCCATCTGTTTGTAACCTGAATTACATTACCCAGCATGTTTGAGGAATTCTGCCTTTGCAAATTCCAATAAGAACTGACCTGATCCGCACCACCTGGAGGACTTGTGACAACTGGAGCACAGTCACCCTTCAGATTTCGCATTTCTTCAGATTTTGTGATGCAGTTCTCTGCTGTAAATATGCACAGGGGGGAAATGCACATTTTAGGATAAAATACATTTAGAAAAGTGTGTTTTGTGGTGAGGGGAATTCATATTTAAATGTTTAGATATGAACTTCCATGTAGATTTTAAAAATGGATAGATTAATGCAGAAGTGGCATGTGATGGACTTGGGTATGAACACATGTTAAACTGACAAAGACTAGAAATAGACAAATCCTTACTTTCTTTTATATTATAACATGCTCCAAACAACAGAGAGATCATTGCCCTCTGTACAGACCCTTCGGGCTGTTATGAGTACTGGAGGGAGCAGCCTTGGTAGTTCCACCTCCCTCAGAAGTTCAGGTAGGGGTGCCCTGGGAGAGGGCATACTCTGTAGCAAGGCCTAAATCAGGCTTCCTCAAACTCGGCCCTCCATATGTTTTTGGCCTACAACTCCCATAATCCCTAGCTAGCAGGACCAGTGGTCAGGGATAATGGGAATTGTAGTCTCAAAAACATCTGGAGGGCTGATGTTGAGGAAGCCTGGCTTAAATTGTGGCATTTCCTCCTCACAGAAGTGTGTGCGGCACCTTCACTATGCTGTTTTGAGTAGCGACATTTCTTTACCTTGGCCTTTGACACCCGAGGGCCCATCCTATTCCTGTGACTATAATCTGTTTTATATGTTTTCAGTTGGTGTAACTGCTTTGACAAATGTATTGGCTTCCTTCCACAAACCTACACACTGAACTCAAATCCTTTCACTGCTCCTTTCTGTACTTTTTTTTGTGGAATAATAATTGCTCTGGTTAAAAGACGGTATACCCTGTCACATGACTATAACTGAGCTAGTCGGCAAAAGTAATTTTATGTATCAATTATTTAAACAGAATCTGTGATTATCCATTGGAGCAATGTGAGGGGTTGTTTTTTTATTTTTTGCATAGAATAAGTCTTTTCTTTTTAGGGAATTGCAGCATGATAAATAAATGAATAAAGACTTGTAGCAGTGTATATCTCTGTGAAGAAAGCACTTCTGCTGTGGGAGCATGCCTATCAGAAAACTTAGAAATCACAATATTCCCAAAGGTCCTACTGTTCTGTATTAAAAAATAACTAAAGACTCCAGATGTATGTTTCCTTCCAATACATAAAATGCATTTTATGCAACAATGCCTGAGATGAGAAACTGGCTTGGCAGAGCTTACAACTATTCCACATTACTTCTTTTCATAGGGCTGCTGCTGCTACAGCAAAGCAGATTTACAGGCTATTGTGGGTGTCACAGCGTTTTGCTTGAATTAAAATTCATGACAAATCTTGCTTGCATAAATAAATCAAAGAGGCAAAAGTAAAGTTTAAACACCCATACACAGCAGCTGACATTATGCCAAAGAAGATGCATAGCACAATTTCAAATTTGCTACATAATTCAGTAATTGAGAAGAAAATTTGCCATACTGAATGAATTATGAGAGTCAACACTATTACACACAGCATAGGGTGTATATACAAGTTAGTTCACGCCCTACCTCTATTACATAGCATACTTTAACTTGGGAGCTACAGACTATGGATAATTAGAAAACACAATCCAGTTGATAACATGTATGTAGCTGATTTTTGCTACACATACATAAACTTTGTATTCATAAAATTTCATTTAGTCCACAGGCCAAAAGCAGCATTCAAGTCAATTTCATGGAGATCAGATGTAAATACCAGTGTTCAATCAAGTTTCTAGCCCAAATGGAGATACCTGGGGGGGTGAAGATGTGTGCTATGTTTCTGGATCAAAGAGTAAATTAAGAAATACAATAATGTACAATATTAATTATGTTTTCATTAGTCCTTTTAGACCATCTTAAAGATTTTTAAAGAGTTGTCCCAATTTTGTTCTAAATTGGCAATCCAAAAATACAGAAACTGCTGTTGCATATGTTCACCAGCTATGCGTTCATATTACTATGGTCATTGAAACTATTTATTTATTTACAGATATTTTTATACTACCAACTTTTTTTTTAAAAAAAAGAGCTGGATCACCCATCTGGGAAAGCCTGGGTGAACAGGAAAGTTTTAAGGAGGTGCCTTAATGCCAAGACTGCTTGGTTTCCACTGAAAACACATTCCAAATGAAGGTGCTACCACACTAAAAGCCCTTGTCTTAGTGGACATAAAAACAATGTTTGAATTGGCTTAATTGCTTTCAGTTAGGAGTTGTGGGTTAGTTCTTGCCTCCTGCTTATTGATTTATTTCACTGACAGTCCATGGTGATGAAGAAGTTTCTCATCCCTGTTTATTAAAGGCTTGATGAAGAAACAATAAGATTATGAAAACTCAGTGTTTGATAGGGACACTACATGAAAATCTGCATAATTTTACATGGTGGCGCAGAAATTATCAGTCACCTGGATCCAATAACAAATTGTGGAAATTAATTAAGAACACTGAACAATCTATTCCAAGCATAGTTGCAGTACCCACAAATGGAATGATCACATAAGAGCCCTGTTTTCTCCTCCAGTGAAAGCATTATTATAGGATATAGGAGGTCTGTGTGTGCCTCCTTAATTCCTCTCCAGCTTTCCTGTGTGATGCAAGCTACTTGAAGTCTGGAGAGCTCAAGCTCTTGTTAATAATGTATTAGCTCTCCAATTACAAACATTCTTTTTTAGTCTGGTATTTTAACTTTATCTCGAATAGTGGGCCAAAAGCTTCAATCTCTTTCTTGGCATATTTGTATTAGGGAGCATGCATTACCAAAAAATGACCAGTTTTCAATATAATTTGTTAGATTTCTGAAATTTGGCCATGTTAATGTGCCTCAGATGGTCTCAGACCTGACTTGCATTCCTTGAGTATTAATTATATTCAGGGTAAACTACCATATTATACAAAATATTGCAGAACTGCCCTTAATTGCTGACCAAGGTGACATAGGTTTGTTCAGCATAAAATTCTCTCCCCAAAAAAACCTTTTGATGTGGGCAATTTACAGAACAACAAACATTGGAGATGTAGCAGCTCATGAGCAACTCTAGGCCATGTGTTTTGAAACGGACCTGTTATTAATCCTGTCACAGGTAAAATCTATGTAATCTAATCTTTGAAACTGGAAATCACACTCAGTCACCTGATTTGTGGAAAACATGCCTGTGGGCTGAACTACCAGACCTTCAGCATTAGCAAAGTCTTTTGGAAGTTACAGTCTGCACATAAAGTGGATGTCATGGACTGGCTGGATGTAGAGCAGTGGTGAGAGGCACCAGCCGAGGAACCCCCTCGGGAACCCCCAGGGGAAGAAGGCTCAGAGCCAGGAGAATGGTCAGAGGGAGAAGGAGCAGGTCGGGAGGGGGAGGAGGTGTCAGAAGCAGAAGCGGTGACAGGGTTTGGTGAATAGGAAGAGGCTACGGCAGAGCACAGTTCAGACTCCGAGGCAGAAGCAGAAGCTGAAACCAGGGAGCCTCCCCCGCTTGTTGCAGCCAGCTCCCCTCCACCCTGGTCTCCTAGAACACGTAGAGAAAGGAAACAAGTAGAAGAGGGTGGGGGCATAGATGCAGCCTGAGATTGTGGTAGGGCTGGGGGAGGGATACCCTGGCCTAAAATTCTGGGGAGCCACTGGCAACCAATGAAGATAATCAGGGCCGGATTTAGGTTTGATGAGGCCCTAAGCTACTGAAGATCATGGGGCCCCTTATATGTCCAGGTGTACCAACTTAGTTAGAGGGTATGGCGACACCACCCACCACATCTGTGAAGCTTCAACCTACTTGCAATAGCCATCGGCAATCTGCATTGTGGAGACAGGGCTATGTTTGAGAGAAATAATGGATGGATACAAATCCTACATTAAAAAAACAAAAACACAAAGACAAAAAAGAATCCTTTGAATAAACATTTTAACCTCCCTGGACACTCCATCAGAAACTCAGAGTAGCTATCCACGGGAAAATCAATGCCTGTAGATATATGGAGCGTGAGATGGCAGAATAGGAATTAATTTTAAAAATTGGCTGTGTCAATCAAAGCCTAACCCAGGGACTATGCTTTCCTCTTGCATTATAATAGCTGGAAGGAGCACTGCTGATTTTGTAACTCAATGTTTGCAAAGTAGACTTTGCAGCTTGGGCAACTGTCCCTTTAAAGACTGAAAAGGACCCCACCCCCCACCCCGATATTCAGCTTTCACTTCCAGGGCAGTATCTGTTGAGTTACATAATCACCTATGAAAGCTCATGCTCTTTCAGTAAAATTTTTAGTCTTAAAAATGCAAGTTAATAATCTTTTTCTGGTCTTTATCCACATGCAAATAGTCAGGATTTTGTGGGTTTCCTTTGTACTACTTCTGCAATGGATAACTTTTAAAACTTCTTTAAAAATAAAACACCTTAAGAGTAGACATTATTGTGTGACTTGTGCTGTTATGCATGCAACTTTTCACAGTGTCCCCACGTCATTATAGGCAGCCCATATTTTCTCCCTATTCAATCTGGATTTACCATTTCCATGGAAAATGGAATTATTTTTTTAAAAAAAAAACTTGTCAACAACCTGCCTGCAATATCTGAATGACCTATTTGTGATATTATGCTTCTCTCTGAAAGTGCCCTAAGTTATTAAATCATAGAACAGTTTCAGAAGCAAATGATTGCAACCTAACATATTGGAAATTGACAATATGCAAGTCATTTGGGCCATTTCTTGAAAATAACTAAATAATAATAATTTTATTATTTATACTCTGCCCACCTGAAACAGCTGCCTTATACCAAGCCAGCCCATTGGTTCATTTAGCTCAGAATTATATTCATTGGCCCTACCTGGATGTGCCAGGGATTGAACAGTGGAGCACCTGAATGCAAACAGATACCCTGAAACTGAACTATGCCCCTTTCCTCTGAATGTGCACATTTGTATACAATTTTGCCTGATAGATACATTTTTCCCTACTACAATGCATTTTGTGTGTTATTTT
The DNA here is from genome assembly GCF_965113315.1 of Podarcis vaucheri. Classification (NCBI taxonomy): domain Eukaryota; kingdom Metazoa; phylum Chordata; class Lepidosauria; order Squamata; family Lacertidae; genus Podarcis; species Podarcis vaucheri. The sequence goes on from NC_138759.1 coordinate 73,363,146, forward strand.
CATTATTATATGCATTTTTATTCACAGTCTGCTCCAGCAAATGCATTTTTGTAGTCATTATTTGGCTGGGAATAATGAATTTCAAAGGAGGGGTACGCTTCAGCTTGCATATTGTTTCAGAAAGTAAGAATTATGGAGGTACACCTTTAAATGCAAAGCAAATCAAATTCCTCCCACATCCTTTGCATCAAGGGATTCTGATTTAAGGTTACCAGACGTCCCTGTTTCCCAGGGACAGTCCCTAGATTTACAAATCAGTCCCCATACAAAATCCATTGAAGTTGAAAAGTGTCCCCGGATTCATTGAAAAAAATCTGGTAACCTTATTCTGACTTCCAATTGTTTAACAGCAGCAACACCAAAATGGGTACTTCCCCCTCCTTAAATTACATCGTTGAAACAAAGAAACTTGGGGAAGGGAGCTAGGAAAAGGATAGGGAGCTGTATGAAAGGATAGTAAGCATAGTTCTGGAAAACAAATTCCTGGGCTAAGTGAGCTCTTAGAAGTGCCCCATTCCTTAATTTGTAGGGTACATCATATGCCCTACTGAACCACTGTTCCGTACCTGGCTCACATTCACACAGAAGCCCCCAAAGAATTCCATAGAAAGAGAGTCAAAGAAAGCAGCACAACCCCCAAACCGAGGACTGAACATCAGTAAGCAGCTGTGATATGCACAAGATGGCAGAGCACTTGCCTGGTACTAATGAACAATGTTTCCAACAGCATTGATTCCCTGGGATGATGCATAGCCACTGAGAGTTTATAAAGTAATGGTGTGCACAGTGTGTAAATTGGAACAAAAATGTACAGTTTTCAGCCTGCCTGATGCCAATTGCTTATTTTGGACAGCATGACTGTGATTATTTTTCTGTTTCCGTGCTATGTCAGCTCACCTAGGTAGAATGAGCAGACTCAATTTCACTGAAAGTAATGGAGTGCGATTAGCTAGAATTATTTCCACTGGGCTGAATTTGTGCACCCCTTCTGTTAGGAGAATAGAAGTAAACAATGAGGCACCTTCCCTGAAACCCAAGAAGCTTCATACTACTTACCTCTTCATAAAGATAACATTTTCTTTCCAGCCATGCTCAATTAACTTATCCAAGAACTGATCCAGTCAGAAAACAAGTTCATTTAAGTGAGTTAAACTGGGCATCTGTTGGGGAGGGGGGGAACCCTGATTACCCAAAGTCTCCTTTCACCAGGAGGAAATGAAATGTTCTCTCTCCACATTTTAAAACATATGCCACTTAAAGTGCATGTTTGTGTTTCTCTATGAACAGGGAAGTTTGTATGCCATAAAAAAAACTGACTTAAAAGATGTAATACCCTGAACACCCAGCACTGTGCTAAATGAGCCAACTTTTCCCAGCAGATATTTCTTTCTGAGAAAATTTCTGAAGTCTTTCTTTTTCTTAGCCACTAGAAAAAGAAGACTATATCACAATTGTTTCTTAATTATTATCCACCATTTTGTGATGGTCACCATCTCTCAACCTTTCCAACCTCAGACCCTATCAATGTCCTGGATCAACACTGGGGTCTGATCGGCACTATACATTTAAAGCAGTATCACACCCCTTTAAACAGTAATGACTTCCACCAAATAATCCTGGGAAATGTAGTTTGTTATGGGTGCTAATAATTGTTAGGAGAAGCCTACTCTCCTCACAGAACTACAATTCCCAGAGTTCAGTGGAAAGAGGGACTGACTGTTAAACCACTCTGGCTCCAAATACAGAAGACATAATTGCACACCTTGGAAAAGATACACCAGATCAAAATAAATAATGTTAGTGTCTAGCGTACTGAGTTTTGTGGAGCTGGCATAAGAAACAATCTTAAATTTGTATCCATTTAAAAAATAAGTCATATAAAAATCACCATGTGAAGAAATTGCCACTCTATGTCTTTCTTTCTTTCTTTCTTTCTTTCTTTCTTTCTTTCTTTCTTTCTTTCTTTCTTTTTATAAGGGCAGATTAGTCTCACAAATGACCTATCTCTGCTTACTCCCTACAACTATCAGCTTAGCTTAGTAGAGTCGATGCTTTAACAAGGTGCTGTTGATTTCAATGCTGGGCACACAGAGTGTGACTTTGAATTCCTTGCATACTCAAATTGCTATTGCTCATTGCCTGGGACGTTTGCTTTCCACCTTCTGCTTGTTGTTTGGAACCAATGAATCACAAAATAAGTATGCATGCCCAGTTTTCAAAATTATTGCATTTAGAGAATGAGATCCCGATAGCAAAATAGTGAGATTTGTTTGTTTATTAGACTTACAGAATCATGCAACTTTTGAAATGAACATTTTATTCAACATAAAACGAGAGGCGGCAGAGCTACCCGGACTTTGCGATGTGCTTGCTCGTTCAGTATCAGTGTACTACATGGAGTTTTTCTCTCCTGTCAAATACTGGATGGCACCAGTTGTTGGGCAGTTTGGTTCCCAGGGGCGCAAAAGGGCCTGTCAGCAGCATGAGCTAGCTGAGTTGCCACTGACTGCCCTCCTTTGTAGGGCCCTGGGTAGCCATTTTAGCAGTGGTGGGCAGCAGTGCAAGCTTAGTTGCCATCTGTGGCGTCTACCTACCATGTCCACTTACTCTTGATGGTTCAGTGGCATTACAGGCCAGCGCCACCTCCCCCGGCACCACTTGATGAGGAACACTCACTGCAGAGGGTTTCCCAGCCAATTGGAGGGAGTCTTTGAGAGCCCTGATGTGTTCATCTGTTATTATACCCACTGAACAGACCAGAGGAGAGGAGTTTTTCTGGTCCACTCCTGGGCAATACCCCTTTTCCCTGGTGTGAGGCCTGATTGGCTGCCACCAGGCAACCAATCCAAGGTCCTGCAGTGCCAACCCTGGAGCCCAGTTAGCTCCCTTCCTCTCACACGCCAAAGCACAATGAGGCCCACTATGGATTACCAAACGGTTGCATGCTTCCAAACCTATGTTTTAAAAAACACGCCTAAGCTTAGACGGTCCACAAATCGTCCATTTGCAAGTAATAAAGGAAAATTAGCTAATAATCTGCAACAGAATGTAAACAATTGCTGCTAATTTAAGTTGCGCACAGGCAGCAGACACCAATTTGTAAACTACCCAAAGCCCAAAAGCTTTTTAAGTATTTCCAGTCCCGGTGAATTTCAATGTGCCACATTAAGGTACAATATAGACAGAGGGAAAAGGGAGCAAACCAATCTATTGGAAAAAGCAGGCATGCAAGAAGTTTTGTAATGCCACTATGAAATCCAGATTCTGAAATATTGAAAGAAGGGGAGAAAATACCCAGAAAGGATTCAATAATAGGCTTACATTAAACTAAATAAAATCATTTTGAAATGACTGAAGAGAAATAGTGTACAGGGGGGAGAAACGCCCTTGGGTCTGCAGTCTGTTTATGCACTGCATATTATACCTTTTCATCACAATTACCTAAAGTGGTACATTTGTATTTCTGTAATGTATGGAATTCATTACATAGTTTTGCAATGAAATTATCACACTGTGGCTGGGACATCTGCACCCTGTCATGTATCATTCTATTCATTTCTAGTTAATTTAATCTTAATATCTGCCTACATGACAAGACAGATGTTCAGCTATACTGGAGCTTCTATAGTTTCTGCCTGGAAGAAACTTTCAGACATTGCAAGAAATGACATATTTCATGCAAACACCTTATGGGCTTCAAAATATGTTTTTTGTTCAGCGTTTTCTGTTCAATTAGCAGTCGCAGTCATAAAAATCAATGCATACCAATGAATTCTTAAATAATATTGACCTGAATGTCCTTTTCTCTCATTTATATTGAATTGATTTCTATAAAAAAATAAACTTTTAATAGCATACTGAATGTGAGGAAATATCAAGTATTGTCGCTCAGAGAAATTAACCTAGAGCTTTCTTATGCTGTCATTAATTTTGATCTCTGCTTTTATATCAGACCATTAGCAGGTGAAATGACTGGCAGTTGCCTATAATGACGCATATCAAGGGTCTGAAATGACAAGGTGCTAAACACATGATTTTGACCCAGTGAAGATATTAAATATGAGTTTAGCATTAGCAGAAGAGTAATTCCTTTTCTGTGTGTACTGAAATGGCAACAGCAATGCTACCATATTAAATTGCCAAGAGAGCTACTAATTAATGGAATAAAGAGAGCAATATATTTAAATATATATATATATAAGTGAATCAAGGTGCTTAGGAGCCAAATTATTAGGTGGAAATAATAATAATAATAATAATAATAATAATAATAATAATAATAATAATAATAAAAAAAATTTATTATCACATCTAATATATTGGACATTTCTGCACCACAGCATGCCCCAAACATATTCTAGTTTTTCCCCCCATGCTACTCTGGAATCTCCACAAGTCACTCATCAGTGGCAATAGTGAAAAATCCATCTGCACACAACAGATTGCAGAGTTTTGCTGCAGGGAAGAGATCTGTGCTGATGTTTACCTCCTTTGTTCTGCATTCTTTAAATATATCTGGATAGATCTGCACAATGTTGCATTAGAACGAGAGAGCAAAGATGAGCAGAAAGCATATTCATAGCTTCTGCCAATCTCCCTGTCTTCCTTTAGCACGTCTTTCACTATGCCGTCCAATGGCCCAATCTCCCCCTTGGTGGTTTCTTGCTTCTAATGTATTTACACAAGCCTTACTATTAACCTTAATGTTTTTAGAAATGTGTTCCTAAAATTATGCTTTTGTATGTCAACTTATATATGTTTTTATCTGGTTTTGTGCTCCATTTTGTTCTCCATTTCTGCAGAACTTACTTTTTTAAAAATGAAAGGTTCTGGTCTTTGATTGTGCTAATTAACCATACCAGAATCTGTTGGACTTGTTGGGACCTTTCTTGATCTGTTGCATACATTTTACCTGAACTTCTGTTACTATGGTTATAAACGACCTCCAAGTGTTTTGGGAAATATCTGACCCTTGGCTGAATATATTTTAGACTTCTAGATATGCTTTATGCAAATTTCACTGCAGCTTGACATTACAGCTTTTATGTTCCAATGTTCCAAAAAACATTGCAGCTTTTGATTCCAAAAAAACAAAGTTCTATACAACTTTGAAGATGGATTTGCTTAAAACAACAGTACTCTCACGCATATAAAGAGTGTGGAGAGGTTATCCAGTTTCTTAGCAATTATAAGGAGAATTTTCTGGAAATTCTTGAAAAGCATTGACAACATAACAGGCTATTGTTTTCTTCAGTGTTTTCAGAACTAAGCCCTCCAATATTCCTACTCCAAGAATATTTCCCAGTAATTCTAAGAGATATGCATTGTACCATAGAAAGACAGATTACAGTAGTGTAATCCTTTAGAATCCTTGTCTCTACTTCTTCTGTCTTACCTACTCTCAAATGTCTTCTTTGTCTTTGTCTTTGCATTTACTTGATCTTTTAGGGAATTAAACAATATTTAGCTTATTTTAAAGCAGTGTTTTGGGTGGAGGAAGTGAGGAGGGAAATGTGATGTTTATCACTCAGCTGAATCCCTGGTTGTTTAGTGGTATTCCGTATCTCCAGCAGTGGTGGAACTTGGGGTCTTAAATTTCAGTTGCACCCTGCATGATGCCAAAATTCTCACCTGCACCATTGTTGCAGCGCCCCCTGTGGCACACCCAAGGCTACATGCCTAGTCTTCTTCTTTGGTGATCACTCGTAGCATTGTCTTCCATACACATGGTTTTAACGGTGAGTCTGTAAGTGACTGGAGAGGCCAGTTCTGAATCCACATGTCCTTTCATAGCGGGGACATAGGTTTCCAGGTGGGAGTTGATCACAGTGAGGGTTTGCCAAGCATGACTTCTTCTTAGCATGTTTCTCCCTTTCATCCTGAGTTTGAGCATCTTCAAAGCCCATGACACCTTTGGTAAAGGCTGTTCTCCAACTGGAGCACTCGCAGGCCAGTGTTTCCCAGGTGTCAGTGTTTATACTACATTTTTTTAGATTTGCCTTGAGAGACTGAATCAGTCGAACTCACTAAAATTCGCCTCTGTCTCCAGGATGCCTTTCCGAAGTGACTTAAAATCTCAAGTTTCACATGTGCTGGAAAAGAAAAGGGCCCCCATTCCACTTTTTCACTATCACCGGTAACAGAAAAGTATCCGGCTCCCACTCACTACTTTGACTGTGTCTGAATTAAAGTCACTATAGGCTTATTCACAAGTTTCACTGAACACAGGTACAAGCTGTTTCTACCCATGAACAAGCTGTTGTGTGAATGATTATACACTTGTTGATTTGTGAAGCTCAACTGCTGTGCATACAGTTACACAGACATGAGCAACTGCACAAGCATATAGTTCAGCTGTTTGTGTACACAAGTACAGAGATTGTTCGCTCATTGAATGCAATGTGTGAATACCCCAAATGATTCTCTGAGTTGCTCTTCTGTCAGATTTAATTAAGGACTATATTGTAGTCAGGCAAACAACAGTCAGCCATTACTGTTTGTCAAGCAAAAGTCTCTGGTTTTGATTTTGATTCCTCATTGGGAAAGTATATAAGGACGACTGTAACAGAATTAAGTTAAATTCCAGTACCAAATGGCTGAATATTGGTATTATGCCTAATACATTTGAGGGGGTTTAAGTTTCTTAATATGGAATAGATTTATGCTGGCAACAGGCCCAACTCTCTTGAGAGACATAAAACAGTAGCCTCGGCCTTGGGACCTCTTGTGGGTTCTCTAGGATTATTTGTTTACTTAAATCTGTTTGCCTTGACTGTTCTTTAAAACAAAACCCCCCAAAGAAAAGAGAGTTCCTGTCTACGGCTGCTACTTAGGATTCCCACAAAGCACCCAGGAGGGGGAAGCTGGGTTGTTTCATGACAATATATAACAAGATTGTTAAATTAGAAACACATGTGTTGAAGGAAAAGTGAGATAGACTTGGAATGGCAGAGATTTGGTTAAACCAAGACACTGAGCAGAAGAATTAGGACCACAAAGGCATACAGGCAAATTCAAAATACAAGGGGTGTTGGCATGAGAAATAAAGGAATTTGTTTAATTGTGAACTGGAGAATGTTATGACATTTCTTCTGCTCAGTAACTGAACAGAGACCTGGGTCATACCAATCTTGGGATTTTTTTGTACGTTTCTACAGTTTCGGCAGAGGGAAGGGGCCAAGATTCAGCAAGACACACCCTTGAGTATATTTGAGCTTAATTTTTTTAAAAAAATAAAAATAAAGTACATCTTAAGAGCGCTTGTTGTATTTAGTTTGTTTTGTGTACTTCATAACACTAATGCCATCCTCACTGAATAAACAGGTACTTTTGTTTGAAGAAAAGGGATCTATGCCATTTCAGATCTTAACACATGGAGCTATTTCAGTGTGTGGAACATAACCCGGCCAGGACAGATTTCTGCTTCTGCTTCCCAAGCTGAGCATTGTCTGAATGGTGAGCGATAGCAGGAAGCTGACAATGAACTCGCTGGGCTACCCAAAGCAGCACAACATCAGGCAACACAACATCAGCAGTTGGCGTCACTGGGCATCTGACATTGTTCACACACCAGCAGTTGAAACACCATTGGCCTCTGACATCAGGCTTGCTGCTGTTGGTTTGGGGATGGGTGGTGTTGGCCTGTCTTCCCTCTTCCCTGGAAGTTGGCCTGTCTTTCCTCTTCCTCTGCGTCTGATGCAGTGGGGTAGCAGTGGCTAATGTGAGCTCCTGGTGTTTTCCTCTTCATACTTGCCTGTCCAAATTCTTCTCATAGTGGGAATTGAACCCAAGTGGACAAGCCAAGCAGTGCTAGGTGCTGTTCTTCCTTTTGCTCTCCCTTTGGGATCAATTTTCACCCTGGGATTGTGGTGAGAGCAAGGAGGAACAAGAGCAGCCGCTGCTACTGCCAGACTGCCAGTGACCATGTATGCCATGAGGTGGTGCCATGAAAAGAAATGGTGTTTTGTGAACACGAGTGTGTAGGCAGTACCTCATTTCTCTCCTAAATCTTTACATCTTAACCTGAGAGTATCTTGCCCACCACACACACAAAACATTTCAAGTTTAAGAGGAAAGCTATATGTTATGATTTAATGGTTGAGTAATGGTCAGCTAATGAAATGGGTTGTGGTTGTGCTGAGCTGAATATATAGGGTCTGAGCAGCTGTTGTTTAACCAGGGCCCAAGGGCCTTTTGTAAGGCATGCTGTAAAAGTGCTTTCTAAGTTAGAGATGTCAGTTTTCTCTGCTTGAGTTATTCCTTGCAGACAGTGCAGTGTTTTGTCTTCAGTGATGTCTAGGAGGAAAACATTTGCACTATTTCATAGGCCTTCAAAGTTGGTCTTGCAGCCCAGATTACAAAATGCAAACTCCAGCTTTATTATTTTGACAGATACATAAAGTAGAAGCGAAGCAGCATGTTTAGTTTTCTCTGAAATCAATAGGGCCTAATCACAAGTTAAGCATTTAAGACCCACTGATTTCAGTGGGACTTCTAACATTATCTGGCTATATATTTAAATATCCTTTTTTGGACCCATCAACCTTAACCTGTTTGAGGATTTAAGGAAAAGAAATTAGTACAGCCAGCAATGTATAAAAAGGAGGTGGCTCAGTCAGGTTTTCAGTTGGGTCAGTTACACACACATCAATCATTTTAACAATCTGATAATGCAGTTGTGTGGGTTTGAATTTGTTTGTATGTGACCAATGTATGGTATCACATATAAAGTAGATCCCACTGTTAAGCCTCTCATTAATAATTCTGAATCCTTTAATTGCCAGTTTAAACATATGAAACTGTCATCAGCTTCAGAGGAATGAAGTGAAACTGAACTCAAATGGTGATTATTTAGAAATTTAAGTATGCGCTCAAATTGGAAACTACTGATTTCAACAGAATGGTTTGAATGCTTTGTACCTAAAGTGAATGCTCGTGTAGCTGTGATAAGGGGACTTGCTAGTCTCTTGAATCAATGACCATCTCCTTGGGTTTTCATGACTTCATCTGAAAGAAGATCTAATGAATGTCTTGTTTTGAAAGATAATGTTGAACAAGTTCCATTCTACTCATTTGTATGCTTAGTAGTTCATCCTCAGTGACACTATCTATGAGTGGTATTCAACCAAGTTTTACTTAGGGCAGACCCATTGAAATAAATGAACATGGATCAGCTATGTCCATTAATTTTAGTGAGTCTACTCTGAGTAAAACTTCACTGAATACCACTCTATACATTCAAGATCACCTTTAATTCCTATGTGAACAACAGTTTAATTCTGGGACAGGGACACTTATGACTTCTCCATATTATTTCTGCTCATTTGTTCTTTGTTCCCAAATTTCCTGGGAGCTTAAACACTAAAATCCATAAGCAGTTTACATAAAATATATTCTTTCTCTCTCTCATTCACACACACACACACACACACACACACAGAGAGAGAGAGAGAGAGAGAGAGAGAGAGAGAGAGTCCAGTCCTTATGGGTAGAAAATAATTATATATAAATCAGTTCTGAATTTTGGAATGAATCAATTCGGGATGTTCACACCCTAATAGAACCAAGATGTCATTTTAGATATGATAATATAAGCACTGAAAATGGCACGGGGTGGGGGGTGGGGAGAGAGGATAAAAGACTGGTGTACAGAACAATTAGTCTGTTCTTGTATCTATGCAACCCACAGATTCACCAGTTAAATATAAACTTCAAGAATAAAGGCAATGTTCTCATTCAGCTTCTTTCAATTCCGTTGTTGCAGAACTAAGCAATTAAAGCAAGAACACTGTTCAGTGCAACTAAATAAGCAACTAACTTTCTCTGCAGCAGGTCCAATCAAACATGAATATGAAATAAAAAATGGAGGAAAGAGCTATTTAAAGCGCTTGAGGTCAAACTAGATGTGACAGCAACAGTTGTGTGTTTAAACATGGATCTATCAAAACCACATAAAGTTGGTCCAGTTTTAATAGAAAAAGTATTTCATTGGAGCTAAGAACAGAGGCTACATACATGAAGGCAAGCCTCATCCATATGACTCCCTTTGTTGAATAAACCAGATACCTCCCCAGCTTCTAGTGCCAGCCTTACCATTAGATAGAGATGGCCACCTCAGGTGGAAAATTGGGCTGGCCCTACATTAGGCAGAAAGTGGTGGCTGTGTATACTATGTGGTGTACCCATGCCCCCAAGGTAGTCCACTTTTCTTAGGTTTGATGATGGTTGCTGCCAATCCCCAGTGTTGAAGAAAGCCAACTGCCACTTCTGTTGGCTTCTGTATGTGGAATGGGCTGCCATCTTGCCTTTTGCCTCAGGCAGCAAAACATCTTAAACCATCTGCTTTAAATACATGCAACCTGCTGCAGTCAAATGTGCATTTCTTTTTAAGAAAAAGAAAAAAACGTCTAGCAATTTTTCAACGGGTTATGACTTAGATCCAAAGTACTGCCAGCAGCAGGAAGCTCATGCAAGGAACCTTTTGTTGTGGAAGTGGGGGGATGATTAACAAAATCAATTCTCCTGGCAAACTGGGAATATCCCCTAGCTCACCCAAATTTAGGATATTCCACACCTTTCCTCGGCAGAGTTTCTGTTTCTTTGAGAAAAGTAAGTGGCTCACGTAAATATAAACTAAGCTTTAATAATAAAGAAAATTGTAACAAAATAACATGATGAGAGAAGCTAAATGCAACGTGAGGCAAGTCTGAGGCAAGAAAAAAGAAGAGGCAGTTGGTCCCTCTTAACTGACATTCTTAACTGAACATACTGAAGGGAGAGGCTGATTCGGGAGCAAAACACACAAGCCCCGCCCACCAGATACCAAGCACTCTACTATTCAAATTAGGCCCCAGTACTACAACAAACTTACAACGTTCCCACCCCCAATTCCCCCTCCAGCCCCATGAACCCTTGAAGATATTTTTTTGGAATGGCAAGGGGGATCCGCAACAGTGTGCGATGGGGGCACAGGGAAGTGCTAGGGAAATGCCCCAAATTGGGCAGAGCCGCCAACCTCAAAATAATGGATGCTTGACTCTAGAGGCTGAGCTTAATTCTGCTTTAAACACCCTTAAATCAAATGGGAATACAAAAGCATTGCTTGGTTTCTCCTATGTGTCACCAATGAAACCTATACAAAACAGGGGAGCTGCTATACCAGGGCATTGTGAGAAGTAAAGTCTCACAAGAGAAAAGCTAGGGCAAAGCAGCACAACGCCACTAGGAGGGGACAGCCTTACATGGGACAGAGTTTCTTAGCTTTTAATTACATACTGTGTCTATGAACACAAATTAAGCAGTTAAAGCAAACATAGTTCAGGTTAGGACCAATTAAACACACGAGAGCTGGGGGAAACAAAACAGAGCAGTGACATTCAGTGATCCACCTGGAAGCCTTAACTTTGTGCTGCATACTGTGGTAAATAGTGGTCAAGTCTGCAGATGACTCCAAATAATTCAGAATAGTAAAATACAAAGGAAAGGACTTAGCTCCTGAGTAGCCTGGAAACAGAATGCCAAGCTTGAAAAACAAGAACAAAGCAAATGTCCTTCAGGCAATGAAGGTCAGGGCACATACTGGAGTTGTCACACTGAATTTCCTCAGGGAGACACATTTGACACACCATGTTTTGGTTCTATTTGCTAGTCTGATGTGAAGCTGCCCTGCAACTAGCCCCCAAAGTCCACCAAGATTGGTGTGTGTGTGTGTGTGTGTGTGTGTGTGTGTGTGAGAGAGAGAGAGAGAGAGAGAGAGAGAGAGAGAGAGAGAGAGAGAATTGCACAGTGCCTTTCTGATCAAATTTCAATAGTACACATATTAAATAAAACTATCCATTTGGCAAATACAAACTGTGCCACAGCACAAAATGCCACTTAAAAATTCTTTGCCAAATGCCCTCTGCAGTCTGTTTGTCCAACAGCAGTGGCTCCCCACTATCATGTGGTTTGTCCCAATGCCACTGCAGAAATGGAAGGCCAATAAGAAAACTGCTGTCAACATCAAAGCCTCTGTGAATATCTCTTAATATTGCTTAGGTGGTGCCATTTTCCTGCCTTTTTGTCCTCATTCCCATCTAATCCTACTGGCTGTGGCAGTCCCTGTAATTTTGTAAATAATGTAATGAAACCAAATCTGATGTTAATAATGTCACAGACAACCATAAGCAAAGTCCTGTGGGGATACCACAGCTAATTGGATTAAACAGCAGTGTAGATAAGCAAGAGGTGGAGGAAGATAGTGCTGAGAAGCAGCGCCATTCGGGGCAAAAGGGCACCAGACTGTACTAAACTGATTCAGTGAGTGTATTTTCAGAATCAGAGTGTATTTTCATAAGAAGGAGCCTGTTGGATCAGACCAATGACCTATCTAGTCCAGCATCCTGTTCTCACAGTGGCCAACCAGATATCTGCAGGAAACCCGCAAGGAGGATTTGATCACATAACTATGCTCCATAATTGCTTGGCTGTATCAAATTTACTTTCTTCAAGGCAAACATCAAAATTGGAGAATGGTGGCACAGACCTACAGAACCAAGCTCCTGCTCTCTTTTATGGCTCCACAAAACATGGGAAGAGGAATGGAAATTTAGTTTCCATCCTGCTCTGTTTCCTGCAAGTTGAGAACTGAAGTCCGCTAGGAAACATAGGAAGATGCTCTTAACCCCTTTCTGCCTGTGGGATTTTGACACAATTTTGAATTTTACTGCAAATCTCTGTGGACTGGAGTATTATTCTTCAAATTTGTGTTGTTGTTTTTTAAAAGTAACCCTTTTCTCCTAAGCAATTGGCAACAGCTTTAACATTAGCTCTTAAAAATAAAATACACGTTATTTTAACTATTTTAAGCTGCTGTTTATTTCATTTATTTGTTCCAAATATTTGTTCCAAATATCCAAAGCAGTGTACAAAAAGTAAAGCACATCTTAAGACAATGAAAAACAAATTAAGCAAAACTAAGTACAGAGATTCAATTCATCACACAGTATGTGGCAGTTGTAGGCAGTTGTTATTGACCATGGGGCAACTATATGTCATTTTGAAAGCCTCCATGATTTTTATAAACACAACCACTCCAATCTGCTGCTGTGTCTGCATTTAGAGACCCCGTTCCAATATGTGTTCAATACTGTCCAAACTGTCACTTTCTTCATCTGTTCAGCTTAGCTGCAAGGAGCCAGAGTCTGGGACACACTTCTCCTGCCCTACAGATAATCAGAAATGTTCTGTGGCATTTATGTGATAGTGCAAGAGCATTGCTTGTACAGTCAAGGATGCTGAAGTTGAGTTCTTTCCATCACTACAGCCATTTGCAGGAAAGGTGGAATCAATTCATGTGTGGAAAGTATGCATAAATATTAGTTCCTCTGGAACAGGGTGTCACCAGGCAGCTGAGATAAAGGCTGCCATCCTATAACCACATTTACCTGGGAGTAAGCTCCATTGAGCTCAATAGAATGTACTTACGAGTGAAAATTGATACACAATTGCATTTAAGCCCTGGTCTGCAAATGGAAACTTTATATTTAAACAAACTTAGGTTTGGTTGTTCTTAAAAAAAAAAAACACACTAAAACATACAATGGCATTTTTGGCTAGTAACTCACTTTTAGATTCCCAGTTTTTAAAAAAAAAAATTAGGGAAATGTACCTAGTTGTTTTCTTATTACAATACGGCTCCTTTTGTTCACTGTTCCATGTTTTTCTTGGAATGCACTAAAGTGGAATGTTTTAAATTATGAGGTTTTACTTCAGGCTGTCCAATATCTACTAAATATCCATCATCTCATTCTGAAATTGGGAAGCAGCAAATGTACTCTGGTAGCCAACAAAGCATACATTTTTTTATTCCAGAAAAGTGCCCTTCTGTTCTGAATTTACTGCAAAGTGTTCCGCAGACAGGGGGGGATCCTCTACCAACCCCAGGTTTCATTCTTTATAATGTAACTCTCTATTCAAACAATCTAGCTTTACATAATATAAACTGTGGGGAAAGTTTTCTTCTTCTATAATACATAGTAGCAGTTGCTAAGCTTTAGCTGATCTAACACCAGGCTCTTTTGTTTATTACCAGTAAAAATGAAACTATGGAGCAAATGAAGGCATAAGATACCGTGGTGAATATAAATCAGAGTCATATTGTAGGCTCTAATTATGAACAGATTTGGAAATGTGAGGCAAAAATTAGATTAAAGGGCTATAGATATCATTCCTACCACTGGAATCTGCAACGTTATTTCCATGCCCCGCCCCCTTGAGTCCCAGCCACAACTATCACCATTGTTAGCTACATATGCAGGCTATATTAGTACAGAACATGTACTGAGAGAAACATAAATAGTGATGCAAGAATCTCATTATGAACCTAATAAGCATCTTCCTGTTGGAATGATTCTGATTTGAGACATGTGAAGCTCCGGAAGCCCTGCCACATAATTCCTTTGCTTAATGACAGGGAGAAAGTCTAGTAAGCTGAGGTATGGAGTTGGGACTTGGAAGTTGTGGGGTCAAAAACAAACAAAACAGGTCTGCTATCAGCCCCATGTATGATCCTCAGCAAGACAAATGTGCCATTTATCCTCTGTTTCTGCGCACACAAAATGTTCAGCAGGTAGCAGACTTATGAAATCTTTCCAAACCTTCTCTGGCTCTGCACAGTGCCCCAAACCTCTTTTTTCTTTTCTTTTTAGACATTTAAAGGAGCTCTAAACCCACAAAGAAGTAACTGACAGGCCCTGCCCTCACGCTATGTGAGTTCTATCACACATCAGTAATGTGCATACATCTCTGCATGTAGAACAGAGATGTGGAATCTGTACCCCCCCCCCCGAGTCCAACTCACATAAGAACACAAGCAGAACCCTTGGGATCAAATCAAAGAAAGGAGATTCCTATTAAACATCAGCAAGAATTTTCTGACAGTAAGAACTGTTCTATTTTACAATGGAACGGTCCCCCTCTCATTCACTGGAGGTTTTTAAGCAGAAGTTGGATAACCATCTGTCATGGATGCTTCAGTTGAGATTCCTGCATTGCAGGGAGTTGGACTAGAATATGACCCTTCCAATTCTACCATTCTGTGATTCCAGGGCCCACTTACTCCAGCATGGTGGCCAAGCCAGATGCCTCAGAGAGGTGAAATTCCTAGGGCGGTTTAACAATCAGTCCCCCTTTCTGGGAGGCCTTTGGGATCTGAAGCTCTGTATGGAGAATAGGAGTCTCTTGATAATGCTCAACATCCTTAACAAACTACAGTTCCCAAGATTCTTTGGGGGGAGACAGGAGTATTTAAAATGGAATGCTACTGCTTTAAATGCACAGTGCAGATGGGATCTCAGCCATGCATACTCATCATTGCTCCTTCAAAATAACTTGCATAGATTTTGGTACAAAGAAATACATTCTTCTTGTTGCCTATGCTACTTTTTACTTAACATCCCATTCATCTTTGCTCATTGTGCTTCATTTTCCTTTTCTACTGTTACCTTGGTCTGATTATTTTATGTACTGCTTTGTTCCCACTGTTCCCAGATTTCTCCCTATTGTGCCCAACACTTTTTAAGTCTATACTGAAGACCTACATACCATAACTTCTTGCTTATTTTTGATTTCTCAAGTAGTGAAAGGCTAAGGCCAACCCAGCTGAAATGCCCCTTGACACTGTAAAATATTCCTGTTGTGTAGTCTGAGAATTGTTAAGGTTCAGGTTCAAATGAAAAGTCTTTCACTGGTTTCCAGGCATTAAACAATCTCAGCCCAAGTTTTTTGAGCAAATCTGTCTAGTATTTCCTAGCAACAGTTCAACTAATATCTTATATGCTGAAATATTACTTTTTTTACTCACTGTATAAAGAAATATGGTTGATTATAACCTCACATCTTCAGGTCTTGAAACACGTACACTAGTTACTTGTTATGACATCTCTCTTAAAATAATAATTTCCATTAAAGACTCTTTAGACTACAAATACCAATACTGAATTATATGCAACAGCATCAGAAAACATTAACTGTGTGAGTGCGCACACAGGCAGGAGAGAAGAAGGTGTATGTAATTGAGTCCTACTTTATGCCTAAAACACCTGTCACATTATCTGAAAATAAAATCCAAGATATTTTTGGCACAAGCGTGAACTTCCAAAGTGTTACCTAGTTTACCTTATCATTCACCAAACAGAATCTTAAGAAAGCAAAATCCAGTTGCAAATACCTATTTCTTCAGTATTATTTGGAGATGTCCACTTGGAACAGAATACAGAGGGGTTCTGGAACTGATTCTATATATCCATAGCTAGGATATATAATCTTTAGGAAGTACTGTTGTCAAATCACAGTAGAAATCTACCATACATCCTAGATGCAAATCTAAGGAGAGATTCCAGAATTTGTTAAACTGTTATCAGTTGAGACTAGGGAGACACAAAAGCCCTTGATGAAAAGCAATAGAATTGCACCTAGCACAAAACAACAGAAAGTTAGATGTTAGCAAACAGCAAACTGGGAATGTATCTATTTAAGGGAAGAACTTTAAACAAATGTTTCATTGGCAAGTCTGATTCTGGTCATAGTTGAAAAGAAGAGAGAAGCAGCTACAAATGAAAGCCTTGAATCAATTTTCAAGAATTTCCTTTTCCCAGCAAGTGCAAGCGTGCTTGCCTTTTTGAACTGGCTAGCCACAATTTTTGTGTTTTTTTTTAATAATCACATATAATATATTCACTTCTATTCCATAGGTTTATTTTTCAAATTTCTGTGAAAATCATGCATATATTATATACATATATTAAATTTTTTATACTGTGATTTCAAGAATGTGCTCAAGCCCGGAGGTGTCTTCATTAATTGAAACTATTGGTTTAACACCAGGAAAAATATTGCTCATGAAGTTAATTTCACAGTGGGGGAAAAGCAAGGCTTAACTTTATTTATAATCTCTCTACATAGGACAACTTTGTACTTTTCTTTTTCCATTACATATGCTGGACCATCTACTATATATATATATATATAGAGAGAGAGAGAGAGAGAGAGAGAATTAGAAGCCACCCCCCCTCCATTCTGGTACTTGCTGAAGCCATTAAATTGTCTTGAACTTAATGCGTCTCCATAAATGTATGTTCAGAAGTCAGCTCCACATAGCTCCATGAAGCCTACTCCCTGGTAAATGGGTACCGATTGCTGCCTTGTTCTGTTATTAAGAGCATAAGAACAGCCCTGCCTCACAGTCGCCAACCAGATGTCCCAATGAGAAGCCTGCAAGCAGAACCTGAGTGCAAGACAAGAGCACTCTGCTCTCCTGTGGTTTCCAGAAACTGGTATGGAGAAGCATACTGCCTACCACAAGGAATGAGTGCTGTTTGCCTCCATTTGTGTACTTCTTGTATTGGATTTTAAAAAAAATATCTAAGTTTTGTAAGTCCCTTCACAAAAGGAGCCTGTGGCTGGCAATGCTGCCCTAGAAAATCCTCACCACTTGCCCAAGTGGGGAGCGTGTAACAATGTAATTTGGGATGAAAATAAAGATATATACATAGTCTGCACAAAGATCAAACTTTTTCCTGGCAAGTTTAAGGCAGAAGTCTGGTTTTTCAGCCAAGCTGCTAAGCTCAAAACACTGAGGTTTATAATGGAAAACCTGACAATCTCTTAAGTGTAATGGAGTAAAGATATTATGACAACAGGGCTTTGTCTACTGAACACGGCTGAAAAAATATATTCCATGCTAATTGTTAACCAAAATGAAGCATACCCTTTCCCTTTTTTTTTCAAACCTTTTTGTCTGAGGGAGATGTGGCTATCTAATTTCTTGGCAGTTGTCTTATTTTATTACAATAACCTACTGCTTAGACTGCTGGACTTCCAGGTAGCCACGAGGCTATTATTCTGAATTAACATATAAGTCATGCTACTTACAGGATGAGCCAAGCAGTTCTGCAGCCTTACTGTCTTCCTTTGTTCTGGCATTTACTTAATTCAGATTTTGATCCATCCCCCCCCCGATCTCCCCTCCCTCTTTGAACACTCCATATTTACATGAGCTGCTGTGCTTTATTTCAGCACTGTGGTTTAGACTTAGGAAATGAGCAGCAAAGTTAATGACAGTCTGAAAACACTTCATGCAAAGCACATCTAGAATGTAACAAAGAAAGAAAGAAAAAGAAACCCCCACACACTTTAGGCCAGATGTACATTTGGTGTAAATCCAGTGATCATAGTGATGAAGGGTTTGTAGGATGTTGGCTGGATCTGCTATGGTCTGGTACCATTTCTTCTCCCCCATGAAAAATATGTGTAAAGGTGCATAAGGTGGACAGAAGCAAGCAGGAATCTAGTCCCTTCCTTACAGATATTTGTCACACAAAATACAAGTGGATACTGCATCTTGGCACAATCATTTAATGAGAATTTATCTTTTGTTACAAGTTTTGGTGGGGTTGCTGTTCCAACTGTAAAATCATCATTTTCTGAGGGGGGTGGGAAACATTGCTATAATACATCCTGGAGAAGAGAAGGAAGACAAAACTAGAATTAATTACTGGTAACTATGTCTGTCATTGACTGTGGCTCCAAGCACTGCTTACCTCCCTGCCTTCCTCCCTACCAGTCCCAAAGGTCACCAACTGCCACTGCTACCAGGAGTGTGCCTAGGAAGAGATGTTGGAGATGTGAGTGAGTACCTGTTCCAGGCAAAGGCATGCCTCTTTAACAATTCCATTCTCTAGCAAGGAGGCAGTGCCTAGGAGAGGTACTTCGTCTGAGGGACATTAGGGTTTAGTTAGCACCCAGCAATTGTTGGGAAAGGTCATTCCTTCCCTGGGACCTGTCCAGGGTTCTGAAGGATTAATGTTCTTATTACCCTTGCTTTCTAATTTTCAGACTTTTGAATAGCTATCCCTAGCTGTCAGTCCCTGCCCTGACTTCCTGTTCTGGACTACTGCCTGGCCCACTTCATTCAGACTACTGTGGGCTCATCCGTTCCAGGACTTGACAGTATGTGAAGCACTCTGCATACTCTAAATCATTGTCTAAGTACTGCTTCTTGTTGTGGTTACTATTGCTATTATTATTACTGCTTCCCAAACATTCCCTGAGATTTGGGAATACCTGGTGTAGTGCATGTCAGATCCTGGTGGCTGGTGCTCCAAGTTCAAATGTTATTGTAGGAAACTTTTCTGCAGCGTTTCACTTGACGATTAAACCAACCGAGATGATCCAATTGTATCAAAGGCAATTGCCCACTTCTGGAGAAAATCAGCAGATGGGAAGGCTTCCAGCTTATTGTTTTAAATGGATATGGAGTCTCTCCCAGAAAGCAGAGCTCCACCCTGCCAAATGCAGGGTCTTCTGTCATGTGAAGAGAGCCTAAGCATTTACATAATATATTCCATAGACTCTGTTATAATTCTGCATCAACACAAGCAGGTCAGGTGTGTAGAGAGTGGGCAGGATCCTACCCACTCCTACCTACATACAGCATACGTGCCTTTTGAAAGTATCTAAAGGACTTTCTGATGAAATGGACACTAACACACAAAGAATTAATATGCTGTAATACACTGCTTAGTCTTTAAGGTGCCACAAGACTATTTGCTGTTTTCACAGAAGGGTGTGATTGTGATAGGATTTCTGGGGAAACAGTTCACCACCTTATCTTATATTGAAGGAATAAGGTAGAGTTTTATCTATTGATATCATTTAGCCAGTGTGGTGCTTTCCAGACGCTGGATTAAATCTCCCAAACTAATGGAAGAATCTGTATCTAAAGTACCGCCATCTTCGTAGGCTAATATTATTCACTATGATGGTATTCTGTGCATTAGTACATAATGGCATGTTGACAAGTCCTGTGCTAATTTTGCCTTAAAAATACATGTCCCATGTTTCCTGGTATTAAAATGGCAGCTTTCTTCTTTACATCAGAGACAAGAAGATTTAGAGAAAGTAATCTCAAAATAATACACTTTGTTAATTTCACTATGCCCCATTATGAAGTGATAAGATGTCACAGAGTGTGAGTTGTATTCAGTAGCACAATGTGATGATGGATGTGAAAATCGCAGCATGTCACCAATGTGATAATCACATTCAAAAACTATAAGACCTAGTTTTCCTTTAGTGATCCTACCATTCTTTTCCAGGCAAATTTCAACTGACATAACCAGGAGATGGAAAGCATGTCCCATATATTGGCTAAGGATAGTCAAGCTATCAGGGACGCGGGTGGCACTGTGGGTTAAACCACAGAGCCTAGGACTTGCTGATCAGAAGGTTGGCGGTTCAAATCCCCGCAACGGGGTGGGCTCCCGTTGCTCAGTCCCTGCTCCTGCCTACCTAGCAGTTCGAAAGCACGTGAAAGTGCAAGTAGATAAATAGATACCGCTCCGGCAGGAAAGTAAATGGCGTTTCCATGCACTGCTCTGGTTCGCCAGAAGCTGCTTAGTCACGCTGGCCACATGACCTGGAAGCTGTACACCAGCTCCCTTGGCCAATAAAGCGAGATAAGCACCACAACCCCAGAGTTGGTCACGACTGGACCTAATGGTCAGGGGTCCCTTTACCTTTACCTTTAGTCAAGCTATAGCAATTTAAGAAATATAAAGTGGCATAGTATTCATGGTAACTATCAGTGTATGTTCATATTGCATTTGGTGGTCAAATATATCTAACATCAGCCAAACTAGATTCAGGTAGGTAGTCTTGTTGGTCTGATACAGTATCTGAAGAAGTGGTATCTGAAGAAGTGTGCATGCACACGGAAGCTTATACCAAGAAGAAACTTAGTTGGTTTCTAAGCTGCTACTGGACTTTTTAAAAAAAATTTTATATATTTCAGCAGCCAAACTGTAATACTTGAGCCAATGTGGTTCCTTCCAGATGTTGCTGGACTACAGCTTCCATTGTTCCTGACTACTGCCTATTGTTTGGGGGTTATGAGAATTGTAGTCCAACAGCATGTGGAGGATGCCATATTGGAGACCCCTGCTCATTAGCAAAAGTCAGTGTATATCAGACTTGGACTGGGAAATTGGTTAAAAAAATCACAGGGTACTTTGGATCAATTTCAGTCTAAGAGTCATTGTGAGAGAGAAATGGGATACATTCATGTTTGCTACCTGGGGCTCCATAGAGGAAAGGGTGGGGTTGCAACAAACAAACTGGGGTTGCTACAGGAAGGATTAGTTATATTAATAGGCATGGCTTGGAACCACAGAATCAGAGTCGGAGAGAGTCCTATAAACTGTGTGGTCCACTCCCCTGTTTCATGCAGTAAGAAGGCAAAGCAATTAGAGAGAGATTAGGCAAAAGTAAGCTAGAATAGATAAAAGTTAAAAAATATTTAAAAATTGAATACAAAAACAGAGAAACTAAAGAAGGTAAAGAAATTCATTATTTAGAAGAAATGTGTTTAGATTTTTTTAAAAGAAGCTACAAATTAAAATTTAAACTATTTAAGTTGCTCAGAGAATCAGATTCTAAAGCAGTTCCCTAATGGGACTCAGCACAGCTCTTATTTTTTTATGTGAAGAAAGCAACGATTTGCCATTAAAGTTTAAAAGTAATCTTAAAAAAAACCCTAACCCACCCTCCATGTTTTTGTGGGTTTGGCACATGACTGTGCTCACTTACCAACAGTGTATGCCCCTTCAGGGCTCAGTTGACATTTGCTTTTGTGGGTGTCAAAATCAAAACCTTTCCAAAACTATTTAATAGTTTATGGGGATCCAAACACAAACAGAAGCAACAATATATCTGTGTTACTTGCTGTCCTGCATTTAGTCTGGGGCAATGTTGAGTAGTCTGGTTGTTGTGGACTCTCCCATTCTTACATTTTGATAACAACAATATTTGAAGACATTACCAGTTAGTGAACTGGAAAGTTTCCCCTTCTTCAAATATCCACCTAATCCTTGTCACTGGGCATTATTATATGAGGGTGAGCCAATCTATCGTGATCTGAGAAGTGAATCAAGTACCTTTTAAATAGGATTTCCTACTGAATTTTCAATAGATCTTTCCTTTACTATATTTCTTATCAATTCTTTAGATTAGGTTGGGAAAATAACCTCTCCTGTCTACACCGTGAAATCTACCTGGAAAATAATCTCTCGGCCACTGAGAATTGTCATTGTGAGTTACGATGATACAGAATAGATGGAGTCATAAAAACATAAGGATGCCGTGCTGGATCAGACCAAAGGCCAATCTAGTCTGTGAGTGGAAGATTAAGAGTGACGGATGAGAGATTAGGCCTTTCCCCAGGACTCTTAAACCTGTGCTCCATTCCTTTATGCAGGCGGTCAATCATATTGTGAGTACTTTGGGAACAAAATTTCACTGTTCCCCACTCCTCCCTAATCATAAACATATTAGCAGTCTTGAGAAAACCCTAAAGATTGTAGGTGAACCAAAATAATATTAAGAAAAATGAGGTCAGATGTAGAATGCTGACTGGCTAGGGAGGAGTAGCAGACAGGAAGGAAGGGAATGGAAAGGAGAGGTTGGAATCCTGAATGACAGCACTACCTACTGCAACATTTTGTTTCAGGTCCTCACTTGTCACCTTAGGATCATATACCAGCCTATATATGTGTCATTATTAAAAAGAGATAATCTTCCTGAATGAGAATGTGTACCTTCCAGCTGTACTATGCCAGGTGTTGGAGAAAGTATCAGCCACTTTACATTCCATACAAGCTGATCAACATCTGCATGTATAGGTCAGCTCAGCTGGGCACAGTTGCAAGCCTATAATATGCATGGATAGTGGGTCTCTGGAACATGTTTGGTAGCTTGGATGTGCAAGGCAGCTGATCCTCCTGACATAGCCCCTTCCACACGAAGAAACTGCTAGATTGGGACCTATGACATTAATATTGTAATTCATGCTTCTTCAGGTGAGTCTGTAGGAGCTGATTTTAAGAGACATTGCATGTCCCATCAAACTCAGTGTTAAGTTGTGTGACCCAAACACTCCACAGTTCCAGTAATCAAAAGTGCACTTGAATGATTTGTAAGAGAAATAAGTAGAAAAGTCAGAATACCTAAATCCTTCACAATGCTTAATGTGCAGCTTTGCAGAGTGTCAGTATTTTCCAACACCAACAAAATTATGCATTTTTTTCCTCACATCACGGATAGAAAACCTGCCCAATGTTGCCATTACTTGAGTGAAGGAAAGTTATTTGGAAATTAAATCTTTGAGTAAATGTACTGTGGTGTTCATGGGCAATAGTTCTTATAACTTTAGAACACAGGTATTTCTTTCAGCAGCTATGGCTTTCAGTAGTTCATCAGTTTGGCTTTGCATGAATGTAATTTACCTTTCAAGTACCAAAGGCCTACAGTTCAGGGTTTGTCTTTAAATAAACGGGTACTGTAATAGTGCTCACATTATGATCCTTTGAGGGGAAAAAACACCATGCCAAATGTATTCCAACATTTTCTGAGCAGTTAATTGAGATGCAAACATAGTTTGGGTACATTTAAAAAAAATGGCATTAACACTGCTCTTTTGTGAGCTAGAAATTGTGTCTTGTGAAATAGATTAGGCAACTGCCATTATTTTTAAACAAAATTATTGGTAAGTGACTGTGAGAGCTGAAAACTTCAGTTTTTAAGGAACAACAGAGCCTACTAGACTGAAATGAGACACATAGGAATGAAGGACCCTCCTGAATAGGGTGGGCTGTGGTTTAGGAGAATTAGGGGGAAGTGGGATCACACAAAATTGGGCCAGGACACCTTCTGTGAGTGGAGTTCCTGAAGGTAAGTTAATCCAAACCTATTGCTGCAAGCAAATCACAAGAGTGGATCTAAAAACAAATGATCAGATGATTGAGTAATTTTTCCTCAAAATCATATAATCATCACAGAATTGTAGTGTTGGAAGGGGCTGCAAGGGTCATCTACCTCAAATATTAGTACTTGGTAATAACTATCCTTGTGTCCATTCAGATGCTGTTCGCTTAACTGCATATAGGAAGAATCAGTGGCTGAATTGGCTGCGTATTGTCTGATTCATCCTCATGAAATTCATCCAGTGGGTGTAGAAATTAATGCATTTATTGGTAAAACTGACCCATAGGTTGTCAACTCACACACTAGGCAGAGGCAGTAACAACTCCTATATTTGAAAAAAAAAGGCAATAGCTTAGAGCCAAGTCATGTGACCTATCTGGACCTCATTTGTCATTTCATTTTCTTACCTACATTGCAGCTCTATCCTTCCTTCACTGAGTTGGTTGACCAGTAACCTCCCTTGCTTTCTCCAGTCATCACTACCTTCCTGTGCATCTGGGGTAATAATAATAATAATAATAATAATGATGATGATGATGATGTATTTTAAGAGGCAACAAGTAGGGATGTAGTAGCACTTTGATTAAGTTCACATTTAAAGGTGAGCCTACCTAATTCAAACTTCCCAAAACAATGTACAAATTGAAACACAACCATCCTTCAAAATCTGAATTTTGTAATGAATTTCATCAGCTAAGTAATATGTAGAAAAATGTGTACATTAGGGTAAAGTGCATGCATCGTTCATAATAACATACAAAATGCATTAAGTAAAATTGCCTTACAAACATGTATATTAGACAAAATCACATACATATACAGTGGTACCTCGGGTTACAGACGCTTCAGGTTACAGACGCTTCAGTTTACAGACTCCACTAACCCAGAAATAGTACCTTGGTTTGATAACTTTGCTTCAGGATGAGAACAGAAATTGCACAGCGGTGGCGCAGCAGCAGCAGGAGGCCCCATTAGCTAAAGTGGTACCTCATGTTAAGAACAGTTTCAAGTTAAGAACGGACCTCCGGAATGAACCTCCGGAATGAATTACGTTCTTAACCACTGTATGTGTATAATCAGAGAAATTTCTGCTAAAATTATTATTAGTTTTTATGATACCTTTTTTCAAATTAACAGTAATAATCACAAACTGATGTGGAAATGTGAATTGAACTTGAAACTGGAAAAATGCAACACCGAGCAAAACTGAAATTGGCATATTCGCAGGACTATTTATTGCTGTACTTGCTGCAAGATGCTAATACAGTTACCTATTTGGAATTACCGTATTTACTCGAGTCTAATGTGCCAGCAAATCTAATGCGGACCTTAATTTTGACAATGTACCTTAATTTGGCCAAAAAAGGTGAGCATTAGATTTGAGCAAATACAGCACTTCTCATTGGCATCAGACTACATTGGACTTGTTCCAATACATACTGGTTTTGTCGTGGCTAAGGAGGGGTGAATATGCCATTAATTTTACTAAGATACTTGAATATTTTTTTGCAGGTGAAGGGTGAGAATTCAGTTGATGCCCTCGCACTCACAGAAGTGTTTTTGATCCAGCTGATGCCACAGGAGAGGTAATTTTTGCCAGTCATCAGTATGGATATTGAAACATTTTGCCATTGACAACAAAAGAAGCTGGACCCCACTCTTAGTCACGAAAGTGACAATAATGATACAGTTCTACAACCTAGCTTCAATTCGAAATGCAATTTAATTCCACGATGCATTTTTGGATGTTTTTCACTTCTCCACTCTCCCAAATGTTTCTGTTTACAGGAATTGATTTATACGATAGAAGCTTTTACAACCGCACTCAGTGTTTAGAAAGGAAATTTAAAACCAACCCTGGAACTTTGTGAAAAAACTGAGTAAATCAAGTCAGTTTATGCACTATTTTACAGGAACGGATTGTAACCTATCCAGGTAAAAAAAATAAAAATTTAAAAAACCATGACAAGTCCAAATAGGAATGGGAGATTCCACTGTTGTGATTCATTTTGTAGCAGCCCTGCAGGAACTGGAAGAGAGAAGTTTCAGCCCAATATTAACTCCTAATTGGTTCCCGGGGATTCTTAAAATCTAGCTGAGCCAAGTAGCCAAAATGTTGACAGCTTTATTAGCATATATAATTCAAAAAGGCTCCTATGTTTTAAAAGATTTTAAAGCTATCTTTCAATGTCAACATAAATTCCCCTTAAGACACCTTCAGACACAGATTTTTCAAAGTATCTCTTTCAGTGAGTGGGTTAACTCCAGCCATCTTTATGTTTGTTATGTGTCCACCTTCCCACTAACCACAGAGTTGCCCTGGGCAACTGGTTTTGAAAAACAGGAGTGAAACCATGTACTTGATTTCATACCAGCACGTCCTGGCTGCTCTAGTTTGAAGCATTAAGTATCCAGTTTAACTGTGCACTATATTCAGCACTTCAAACCTCTACAGTTCAGATGTGCAGGTTTCCAGCATACCACCTAACTTCATTCTGCATTGTAGATGACAGGCTGGTGTGAGCTATGCAATTTGCATGGCTGGCTTCCAACAGTGGGGACACTGTTGTCCTGTGGTACATGCTGTTTCCTAGGAGATACCCTGTATTTCTTCTAGTTGTATAACACTGCTCTGAACTGAAAGGATGGAAAGTATGCCCCGTTTATAGGAAGTTGCCTCTGTAGCTACCTCCTAAGACCAACTGCACACTCCTGAAGGCTTTATATCGTTTATCTAATTTTTATTGCTCTTTCTATTCCCAAGGAGCCCAGGGAGGCAAACAGACACACAATTTAAAAAAAAACAAAAGCAAAGCAGAAACAGATAAAACATTCTGAAAATGATTATAATGAAAAACATCTAAAAGCAGTTACAATTAAAAACATTCTAAAAGCAATTAGAATTAAAAACATACTTCCATCTAATGATCATGGGATTGCCAGGAACAGTATTCTTCTACCACCAAATGCCTGGGTGAACAGGAATGCTTTCCAAGTTGTCCTGAAAGCTAATAGTGATGGAGACTGATGCACCTCACATGGAAGAGTATTCCATAACCAGGGAACCATCACAGAAAAGATCCAGTAATGTGTCAGCACTAAATGGGTAAACCCAATTACACTAGGCATACAGAGCTTTTTTAAAAAAGCAATGCTTTGGATAGAGGATGAGAGGGTGGGTGGGTGGGAAGGCAGCTCTTTGCCTCCAGGTCAGGAAACTTGCTTTTGGTAGTTGGGGGTTTGTCCAATTGATGCTGCGTTATCATTGGTCTGATCACTGGTTTGTGTAGTCCAGGATTGTTTGCTCTGATTGGCAATGGTTTTCCATAGTCTCAGGCACAGGAATCAACTCTAAAAATATATGAGCCCTTCCCCACACACACACTTCATGAGCATTGCCATTCAAATGGTGTGTGTGTGCTTGTCTTGTGATCAATTATGCGGGGCTTACCTGGGGCTCCCCAATATTTTATTCAGATTGGCACCCAATCAGGTCTTGATCTCTTCTAGTTCTGCTTACCTGAGATCATTTTAACTAGCAATGCAGGGGATTGACTCTTGGGATGCTGTGCATGCAAAGCATGAATTCTACCATGAGCTACAGCCCCCTCTTTTGACTTCACTGGGAGTCAGATCAGACCTTAGATCAGGGGTTGAACACCAACAAACAAGTACTTCCTTTTCCACATTTTCTTATTCAATGTGTGTTTTAATGTGCAATTCCTAAGGCATTAATTTCTACAGACAATGTCCGAGGACTGCTGGAGTCATCTTTATTATTTTCACTGATTTGAATTCTCTATCTGTGTGTGTGTGTGTGTGTGTGTGTGTGTATGTCTTATGCATGTGTGTGTATGTCTTATGCATATTATCACACACTTGTGTTCCCTTCTTTAATCGCTCCTTATTTTGTTCCTCTCTCTAGTAGTTTATAAATGCCACTTTTCATTAATGTGACCAGAATGTCATCAAGTAGTTTAATGCTCTTTAATGTCCTTGTATCGTTTACGTTTTTTGAACAGTGTGGAAATGAATCCCATCTGTGGGTTCCCTGACATCAAAAAAGTTTGACAGGCTATTTAGACGTGCTACTTCACATTGCATTAGCGTGTACAATGTCAGGCAGGCAGGAGTCAAAGCTGGGCTGCAGTGAGCTGCTTCCTTCCTTGCTCCTTTCACTGGTCTAAGAGCGACAGATCACTTACCTTAGAAAATCAAAGTCAATCACAGAATATCTTGGCCTGGACAGGAGCCCACAGGCCCCAGGAAAAGTGTGAAGCAGAAATAAAATTTTAAAAAGAGAAATGAGTCAGTTAGAGAAACAGGAAAAAAGCAAGCTCTTTCTCTTGCATGATGCCAAGTTACCTTTACAATCACATTTTTTTCATCACATGGCTATGCAGATTCGCCACCAGGCCATCTGACTCATTCATTAGTAATCACATTTTTATGATTTGATTTTTTTTTTACTCTCCAGGAGGCACTTTTAATTTGTAGCATAGAAGCCAACTGAAAAGGACATTCTAAGCAGCATATTTAGGCTACAAGCAGATGCGCCATGCCCCAAGGACTTGATTTTTTCTGTTTTGCATAACATTGGGATAATTCTGATTGTCTTCATAGCATGTCTCCAGCCCATACACACGTGACTTGAAGAGCTTTGTATGAAAGGAAGACTTTTGCCACAATCGTAAATGAACTCCCTTCGCCACATGACTACTAAGCCTGAATCACACATTATTGTTGCAGTGTGGCGCCACTGGGTATACCCCACCCCTGTGGTTGTTTAGAGGGAAAGGGAAGACTTGGCTCCCTTTTGCTGCTGAGGTGACTAGAAGTGAGGGGAAATGTGCTTTCCTTTGTGTTGCCTGAGCTTGCTTCCCTCAGTCAACACCAGTGTCCTTCTGGCATTAATACTCCAGCGTGGGCATGGGGACAGGCTGATCAGCCCTGCCTGCTAGCTTTCACACAACGAGCACAACTGTTTCCACTGAGGCAACTTTGACACGTTAAGCTGAACACAAGAAGGTCTCTACATGGCCCAACATGTGGATCACGCCTTGCTCCAGGCCACATGGAAGCCTTCATGGCTACTTCCAAATAGACACTGTTTGTGCAAAGGTTAAGAGACAAGGCTTCATGGCAGGCCCTGCGATGGCACAATGGCACTTTCCCCCCTGGCATCCCTGGGCCCGCCCTCACTTAAATATAATGCACCCACCTCACAGAAAGCCACTTCTACGAATTCCCACAAACTACCCCAGATTATATTGTGGGTGACTTGTGTGAGGGCAAACTTAATAAGTCTTAGGCAGGATTTGATCAAATAAAACAATAAAGATTTTATTTAACAAAGGATGTTTATGACACAAGTGGATAAAACATAGGATACTTGAGATTATAATGTTATTTCACTTCAGTTCTTTCTCAGTTGTTTCACAGCTGTTGCCGCTTAATATTTTGGTTCTTAAACAAGGTGGTACTTCCTGTCAGTTGCACACTTAGACAACCCTACTCCTGAGCTACTCCAAGTAACAGACCCAAGGGATCACTGGTTTGGGAGTCTTCTCTTTTTGTAGACGAATATCTCCTCTCATGACTGGAATGAGTCCTAAGTAGACTGTATTCTCACAGCTTCTACTTCTCCTGGCTCAGGCTCAGCCTCCCAGTTAATTCCTGGCCTGTTACTCTCCCAGGACACCACACACTGTCCTTCACACTAAGCTCAGAGACTCCTTTCTCTACCTTGTGATATATTCCTCAGAGTGGATGTTTCTACCCAGAACCAAATCCTCTCCTTTTCAACTCCCCATCCTGGATCCCTGGCCAATCAGAGGCTGCCATTTGTTAACCGTTTGCTGGCAGGAAAAAAGAAAAAGAAAACACTTGTTGACCCAACCTGTCCAGCAAAACCAACTTTTCCATCACAGGCCCCTTCTCCCATCCCGAGTAACACAACTTTCTTGATAGTATGGCTCAAAGAGCTGTGAAACTTTAGCCATTTGTTCATGAGATATATACCCTTTTTTCTTTCTTACTTTTTTGAGATAAGAGTTAGATCATGGTAGATTTTAGGAAGGGCAACAGGGAGTGGGAGGGTAATTTCATGCAACATGTTATCCTTTATCTTCTGTGACTATGATGCTGGTCACAGAGCTTTATCTTTAAGTGTAGGGTGCATTTTTTGAGCAATAATAATAATAATAAAATACGAATTGCCAGCAGTGAGGCAGGATGAGGGAATACAGATGGGAACCCTGGTGAGTGTGTCCTGCTAGAGGGTTGTTGTTTTTTTTAAGCCATTTGCTCCCTGCTGTTAGCCTGACTTGGGGCAACAGGTGAGTGCATCTGCATTTTGCAGTGCTCCTAAACAATCCCATTTGCCTTTTTAAGTAATTCAAGTTCAATTGCAGATGAAGGTGGCAACGAGTTAAAATGTTGAAGTTCCAATCCAGATACAGTGGTACCTCGCAAGACGAATGCCTCGCAAGACAAAAAACTCGCTAGACGAAAGGGTTTTTGGTTTTGTGAGCTGCTTCGCAAGACGATTTTCCCTATGGGCTTGCTTCGCAAGACGGAAACGTCATGCAAGTTTGTTTCCTTTTTCTTAACACCGTTAATACAGTTGCGACTTGACTTCGAGGAGCAACTCATAGAACGTGGTGTGGTAGCCTTTTTTGAGGTTTTTAAAGACTTTAAAGATTTCTGAAGCTTTTCCAAAACTTTCCCGACACTGTGCTTCGCAAGACGAAAAAAATCGCAAGACGACAAAACTCGCGGAACGAATTAATTTCGTCTTGCGAGGCACCACTGTATGGGTTTGAGCATTAACTATTGGGGGCGGGGGCTGCACTTAAGGGTGTAGCTATGTGAGTAACAGTTTGCAGTTTGAAACTGTATCTCCAGTTTTTTGAAGCATGAACAGTAACCAGAGTAAATACTTTTTAAAGTACACTGTTGCAGTTTTCTTGCAATCTGATCTGGAACATACCTAGAGAAAGCCTACTTGACGCTGGGAAGATGCCCCTGATACAGTACTTGTTTATCTTCCCTTGTACAATACAGTGGTACCTCGGATTAAGTACTTAATTCGTTCAGGAGGTCTGCTCTTAACCTGAAATTGTTCTTAACCTGAAGCACCACTTTAGCTAATGGGGCCTCCTGTTGCTGCCGTGCCGCTGGAGCACAATTTCTGTTCTCATCCTGAAGCAAAGTTCTTAACCTGAAGCACTATTTCTGGGTTAGCGGAGTCTGTAACCTGAAACGTATGTAACCTGAAACGTATGTAACCCGAGGCACCACTGTATTTAAATAATGTGAGAACCTTATAGAATCATAGAATTGTATTAAAATACTTTTTCTCAATTTTGTGGCTTCTTTGCATTCAGTCTAATAAATCTCTTTTTGGAATTGTATGTATTTGTATTACATATGTTCTTCACTTATAACAACTGAATGAAACAACCAAGGAACATCTAACACATTTTAGAGGAAATATAGTATCTGGCTGTGCAGAAATCTGCTTTTCTTCAGCAGAAAATAAACCCCTGACACCTTTTTCAATTTGTAGACTAACAAATTTATCGAAAGTCTGTAAATAATAGTATCTTCCATCTGTGATAACTGTCAATCACTATTTAATTATGCATTATATTTTGTCAACATAGTTAAACTGTAGTTTTGCTCCATTTTCTTACATTTTAATAACGTGCAACATTTTTGATGTCATGTAAAATGTACACTGATTAATCAGATTGCATTTACTGAGTCATTACTGGCTCAGGAGTTCTGTTTCCGAAATAGAGGTGCCAGGGGTCATTGGTTCTCACACAGAGACAGCGGAGAACAATGTTACAATTGTGTGTTTTTCCCCCTGGGTGGTTGGGATGTATGCAGAAGTGGGTGGGATGCTACAGTCTTGTCAAAGTTAAATCAGTGCTGACCCTGATGGCTGCTGGCATCCAGTGTAAGCCCTAAGCAGAACTGGCACATTAAATAAGGCCCTTTAATGTAGGTTCATTAATTTCAATGGGGCTACTCTGAGTAAACTTAGTTGTCTACTACTTATTGTGCTGCTGAAAGTGGAGCCCAAATGGTGCCCCCTCCCCTCTTAGGTCCAGCCCTTTAAAAAGCTGTTGGGTAACCATACATTACAAAGGACAGATCTCTATTTCAAGATGTCGTTTATTTAGAATGACTGTCTGGTTCAAGAAAGTATAAGCAGTCTTGGAAACAACAACAACAACATATTTATACCCCACCCACCTCTGGGCAGCTCCCAACAGAATATTAAAAACGTGATAAAACATCAAACATTAAAAACTTCCCTAAACAGGGCTGCCTTCAGATGTCTTCTAAAAGTCATATTGTTGTTTATTCTCTTGACATCTGATGGGAGGGCTTTCCACGGGGTGGGCACCACTGCCAAGAAGGCCCTCTGCCTGGTTCCCTGTAACCTCACTTCTTGCAGGGAGGGAGCCACCAGAAGGCCCTCAGCGCTGGACCTCAGTGTCCGGGCTGAATGATGACTATGGAGATGTTTCTTCAGGTATACTGAACCGAGGCTATTTGGGGCTTTAAAGGTCAGCACAACACTTTGATTGTGCTTGGAAACGGACTGGTGTTATATGGTCTCGGCATTATCAGTAGATAATAACTACTTGGCCCAATTTGCACACAGCAGAGTTCTGTCTACATGCTATACCAATGGAGGGTGATTTTCACAGATTCCTCCTTCTCAGTGTATTCCATAAAAATCTGCTGCAGAAGGTTGGGGGTCTGTCCAGAATACCATGGGAGGTGATGCTAGCAGCTGAAGGTGGAATTGGCAAAACAGCCTGCCACTGCTGGCTCCAAGTCCCATTTATGAATAGATTAAGACCTGCAGTGTGCAGAATGGCAACTCTGGAGCCAGCCCAGTATAAATACAATCGGCCCTCAGATGTCCAAGCATACAGAATTTCACACAATGCCTTTGATTCTTCAGTTGGTTTAAGAGATCCACTGTGGTCCAGCAAATAGAAAATTGGACTCGGATAAGGGAAACTAACCTCAAATGCAGCTAAGCTAAAAGACTCATTGGAGGGCAGCTAAGCTAAAAGACTCATCTCTCAGCCACCACCAGCTTGTTTTAAGAATGAATAAGGCAAGAGTGGGACAGCACAATGAGCATATAGAGTGGTACCTCGGGTTAAGTACTTAATTCTTTCTGGAGGTTCATTCTTAACCTGAAACTGTTCTTAACCTGAAGCACCACTTTAGCTAATGGGGCTTCCCGCTGCCGCAGCACCACCGGAGCACGATTTCTGTTCTCATCCTGAAGCAAAGTTATTAACCCGAGATAATATTTCTGGGTTAGCGGAGTCTGTAACCTGAAGCATATGTAACCCGAGGTACCACTGTAGATGGATATATACCTTGTAAACATTGTTTTGAAAACATTTTCAAAGGATGTCACAGATGTAATCTGTGTTATCCTTAAGATTAGATTTGAGCCAAGGTTTAATTATGGAACTTTTTTATGCCAGGACATTGAAATATTTGAAGAAAGAATAATGGTGAGTGCTTCTGATCATGCACAGAGTGCTCTCTTCACCTCTGAGTAGACACAACCTGCTGCCACACACCTGGTAATGAGGGTGTTTTACAGACAGATCTGAGTGTTGGCATCCTGCTTTTTATAGAGGGATTTATTGTCCAGGTGGGACACGGGTGGCGCTGTGGGTTAAACCACAGAGCCTAGGACTTGCCGATCAGAAGGCTGGTGGTTCGAATCCCCGCAACAGGGTGAGCTCCCGTTGCTCGGTCCCAGCTCCTGCCAACCTAGCAGTTTGAAAGCACGTTAAAAGTGCAAGTAGATAAATAGGTACCACTCCAGTGGGAAGGTAAACGGCATTTCCATGCGCTGCTCTGGTTCGCCAGAAGCGGCTTAGTCATGCTTGCCACATCACCCGGAAGCTGTACGCCGGCTCCCTTGGCCAATAAAGCGAGATGAGCGCCGCAACCCCAGGGTCGGTCACCACTGGACCTAATGGTCAAGGGTCCCTTTACCTTTACTTTTTATTGTCGAGGTAGTTATTTGAAACATGTGCCCTCCTTGTCTGTAAAATGCTCTCCCTAGACAGGCTTGCCTAGCACCTCCTTTAATGTATTCTCAGCTGCAGCAAATATTTTTTGTTCTCCCAGGTCATTTAGCATTTTTAAATCTCCTTTAATATTATTGATATTACTTAATTCTAATCTGTGCTGAACGCCGGCAATTTGGCCAGGTTTTAGCTTCTGTGGCCGGACTGATTTTGGTTAAATTGTTTGCGGAGGTTTTCAATTGTGTCTGTCTATGCTGGATTTTAGGGCTAGAATTATCTATTGCTGGGTTGTTTTTATAAATTTATGGGTTAGCTGAGTTGCAGGGTTTAATTTTGTCTGCTTTACTATGTCTTTGGCCTAGAGATTATTTCACATTAGATGACATAAACTGAAACAAATAAAAGTTCTTAAGGGATTGTCCATACCTAGGAGAATATCCACATTTTGCTCTGAATAGCAGCCTCCTGCTGCCAGCCTTCCATATTCTGTATCTGACTCAAAATGCTTACAAAACACCAACAGGCCATATTGGGTGTTGAGTCATACTCTGAGTAGGCACACGGAAATTAATGAACATTATTAACTTTTATGTTGTACATTGCCTTGTTATATTCATTAAGAAAGTGCAGTTTAGTCATACTTGAATAATAACAGCAGCAGCAACAACTTGAGCTTACTGATTTAAGCAGGTTGCTCTGAGGAGAACTTAGCTAGATTCAAATGCTGCATGTTTCAGAAAGGATTCGCCAGGAAGTGTGGGAGGAAAACTAGCATTTTCAGAAGTCCAAAGCCTCACTGGGCATGCAGTATTATTACCTCTACAATTCTTTGGATTGTGGCTCATGAGAGCTAGAAACTTACAAGTGACTCACAAAACGCCACGTGTAATAAAAGGCTTTATGTTTTCCGAAAACTAGAAACAAAGTTTATAACAGGACTGGGCTTTGACTCATCTCTTAAATCTGTGTTAAAATGATCAGGGGCTTCTGGAATACTTATTAGCAGGGCCCAGAGAACCACCTCTGCCAGAGCTGTAGTGCTGCACAGGCAAAGGAAGAGAGGAGACAAACTGCTGCAGCTGTACTGCTTGCCATTCATACAAGCAGTGTATTTTTCCAGCTTTCGTGGTTACATTAATTGTTAATGACAAAGGCAACCTTCACTCTGTGTGGTTTCCTGCCTGTATTTGGATCCTTTACAAGGCTTCTTTTCTCCCCAGCCCCACCGTCCTGCTTTTCCCTGATAGGATATGCAACCCGAGATGTGCGAAAAAACAGTGCACACATTGTCATTTAATTGGCCCTCACTCAGGCGCATCGGGCCTCAGCGCGTGTGCTGCGGAGTGTCTGCTCCACAACAGGAAAGAATAAACTCAGGCTCAAATCATAGGAAATTCATCAAATATGCTTCTTAGAGTTCTGTCTTTCAAGGTCTGTTTCCTTGCCATATGATCTCTATAAACCAAATTACTGCTGGCCTGAGTACAAGACTCGAGGCGCCTGGGGCTAACATATAATGAATGCCAAATGCATGTGACAATAGACTGATCATGGAGAAGAATGGAAATTTTTTAAGTACTTCTTTTATTTCATTTATAGAAAGCAAACTGACTACACTTAATACATTTCTAAAGGAGCCAGTCATTTCCTTGTGGTTCCAGACCTGCGCACCAAGTCTTTTTATATCAGCCTCATTAAATCAGAAGGATGGATGGAAGATCTTTCGGAATAAGCAGTATAAGCTGAAACACACACAAAAAGCAAGACATTTCCTTTAGACACATTGTGGAGTGAGCTCAGTTGTTCCTACGAGAAATGTTCCATAAGCGACGGATTGTATCCGATTCCGTCATACTCAGGGAGTAGACTTATTAAAACGGACGGACTTCCAATTAATAGTGTCCAATGGTTTCAGGGGTCTACTCTGAGTATGATTTAGACCTTCACAAGATCCATTGCAATGAATAGACAGTATGGAAACAGCAGTGCTGGGTAGTTTATACCCTTTGTTCCATTTACTTAATGCAACCAAGAGCTCTACTCCTTTGCGTGGAATTTATCACCCCAGTCAGAATTGCTGTGTTGTTGTTTAAGCAAGGGTAGGGGGTTGGGAAATCTCCTTAAAGGCTCAATGGATGGGAAGCAACTTGTTTTATTAATTTGTGCAATAAACAGCCAAGCAGGGTGTCCCTCCCCCGCCCCAAGTTTGCCAATTATATTAAATTCCCTAACAACTGAAAATGTTACCGGTGAAGGATTGCAAGAAATGTGAAATCTCCAGACAAGGAAAATGTACATACATATATATATTGCACTCGCCATACTGTATGCAGAGAGGCAATTAATATTGCTTCTTAGGCTTTAGAAAATACTGCACTTAGAACTGCAAGTCAACTAACAGATCGTCTATAACCCATAAATGCTTCCATATTCACAGGCATCAGCACTCTTACACTTACAAAAAAAGAGAAAAGAAATAATACATACATATTAATGGATCACTTTTTGTCCTTTGGGGAGTATATTTTTTAAAAGGGCCAAGGCAGCAATAATAGCTCCTTTAAGAATTCTAAATGCTCTAATTGTTTTATATAAGTTACAATGTTAGTATTAATTAATGATGAATGTTTTGTGTATGTATTTGAGGAAAACAGCCAAAGAAAAACATATATATACACTTAAGCCCTATTTCAAGCCAATGTTAATTTTTGCCCTTTTTTTGAAGGTTTGGGATTGCTTAAATACAAAATTATTTTAACCACATTTCAATTAGAACCATGAAATATAGCCCATGAGGTCATGCAATTCAGCAGACGGGTTTTTATTCCACACTGAAGCTTAAAGCAACACATGAAAACAGCAGGAGTGTGCCTTCTATTATATTTTCATCTAAATCCTTAAGCAGGTACTATGAGCTACTGGGCCACTGCAGTTACATATAGAAATCAATGTATGTTGGTGCTGTACCCTGCTATTGCAGGGGAGAAAACGACATAAACCCCAGTGCAGCAGCAACCAGTTGATACAGCTGAACCAGCAAGGCACTCCGCTGTGCCAAAACTCAAGTCCAAAGTAGGTGATTGTGTCAGTATGTTTGTGGTCCACCACTCCTTCCACCATACTGATGCTTCTGGAGAACTGAGCCAGAAAGTGGAATTGCACTGAGGAGACTGGCAGGCCCAACTTTGTAGGATCAGTGCCTTCGCATGTTGAATGAGGGGTGCTATTGATTTTATCATGAGAATAATGAAAAGACAACTACTTCAATACAATCTACGTTTTCCTAAATGTGAGGTAGGAGGAAGGGGAATAAAGTTTTGGATTATTGAATATATAGGGATAAAGAAGTACAGTGGTCCCAAATAATACTAAGAGGCAGTTTCATAGGCTGGATAGTGAGGTTTTTGAATGATCATCATTCTGTTAATTAGTTTTACAGTATATGAATAGCCTAAATGTCCTCCTTACTGGCACATTTGTGTAGCTGATGGAATTAACTAGAATCAGCAAAATCCAGATATCCTTGGTTTTGGTTCTCCTATTCTCCAAGGTAAGCCTTTTCCCACTCCAAGTAGGACAGAGGAAAATGTATTTGGTTTTGTGCATGTTTTTCTATAGGTATTTTGATTGTAATAGAGACTTCCAACATCGACATGCTGCCTGAAGCGAGTTCCGAATGCCATTACTAAACAAGTGCCCTACTTGCCCACATAAGGATACAACACCAGAAGAGTTTGGGCACCATAACAAATATGTATATGCTGAAAAAATGCACACAATATATTTTTACAAAGTGAAGCAATCAGTGCAAAGAAATGTGGACATGAAGAAATTATTGTGGTCAGGGTGCTGAATGCACACATACTCAGAACTGAAAATTGTGCTGAATTACGCAAAACCTCCTTTAAATTCAGCAATGCCTTTAGTGGGGAAAACATCCAGCAAGGAATATATTAATGTACATATTGTCAAGTATTTCGTTTTATAAAGAGTATAGTATAGGTGCCAAAATATGCATTTACAAAGAGGACAAAAATAACTACTCCGGTCTTTAAGAGAGTGTGTGTGGGGTGTTTTTTTTAAAAAAAACTACCTACAAATAAATGTATATCTCAGTCTGCCATCAACAAATTGCATACATTCTCTCTCTCTCTCTCTCTCTCTCTCTCTCTCTCTCTCACTCTCACACACACACAGAGAGAGAGAGAGAGAGAGAGAGAGAGAGAGAGAGAGAGAGAACATATAATGTTCCTTAATATAGTAACACAGCCGTAGTCACATTCAAATGTATATTGTGTTCTAGGCATGAATACTTCTTGCAGTTGCATTGCCTAAAGCCTTTTCCTTCACAAACTTATGTAATGCTTGTTAAAGTGCCAATGGTTATGCCTCCTTTGCTGTCTCTGGAAGCTTTGCCCAGGTGTTGATCATTCACTGTATAGAGGTATTTCTCTCAAGGTCTCCTTGGCCTGTTGTGTGCTATCATTTTGAAGGGACTTAGCTCTAGATTCAGCCTCAGACCTTGAGCCAAAATGGGCAGACTCTGAAGTGCTTTGGCCAGGGATCAAAAAAGTAAAGGCTTGGAACTTATTTGTAGACGCAAAATGGCATAGAGCTTTCCCTCACTGGATAACCACTTAGTTGCCCCACATCTGGTATGAGGCAAAATGTCTTCCAGGTCAAAATCCATGGCTGCCAGGCAAATCTGAGCCCTGTCACCTTTCATTTGAGAAATTAAGCACTTGCTATTGCTGATTAAAGAATTCAAGGTGTGGGTCAAGCGGGGGGATGGGGGGATTTCACCTTCCTCAAAGAGTCCACGGGAGTCATCAGCTTCCTGGGCATGTTTGCATTCTTTGATATATGGGGAACTGAGAAATACAGATTTCCTTACTTAAGGGGCCTTCAGAAAGGCCAGGTTGTATTAATTCGGGTCTACCCCTGTGTGCTTGTGGTCAGATCAGCCATAGGTAGCCAAGTTTCCTGCTACAGCCACAAGAGCAATTTGTAGACACACTGTATGGAATTATTGCTAAATTCCCAGCTGATGGAAGGTATTATAGGTTATGTCCTACAAGGGAAGATGTTGTAGACCCCACTGTGTGTTGCAGTTGACTTGCTAGAAATAATGGCTCTGTAAAAACACTGGAAGGAGAAGAGTACCTAAAACTAAAAACATGCTAAAATATGGCAGGAAACCTTGAGGGAAGTTTCATTTTTGTGGGGCTTGTGAGAGTTAAAGCATTACAGAAAGGCCTAAAAAGGGTAAACAAATATGGCAAGGGAGCCAAAGAACATTGTTCAGCTGAACACATGCACTTCTTGTTTGTGTAAGCTTTTTTCAGAGAAAAGAAATGAAGTCCCGTTGAAACATCCAAATAAAATTAGGAAGGCTCAAACACTTTAGATTTCTGGGGGTATGTCTTGGCTGTACTCTGATCAGGAATTTAGACTGCTACTGAAGAAGGAGGAATCATTCCTCTCCCGAGGCAAATTAGATTTCATTCTCCTACTAGGGCTGACAACTTCATTTTTAGCCAGCTTTCCCTCTCAGCCAATGTACACTTGGGGCCATGTGTAAACTGCTGTGTTTTTTGCTGGCACTCGGAGTTCTTTTCTTTTTCTTTTTTTCATGATTTCATGTTGCTAGCGGCAGTACAAATAAAAAAAATGTGTGAGATGAGTGTCGCTATATTGCCATGAGATACAGGGCAGGCAAATGGCAAGATTGCGGTTAGCCAAGGTAAAACAATGCAGCTGATTGAAAAAGCTGGCTCCAAACTGCATGAATGCTAATAGCTATAAGAAGCCATTATGACTGATTTAGGATTGATTTCCTTTTTGCCGCTGTTCTTAATACAGCAGACAATACAGTGTAAATGCAACACATATTTTTCACTTATATCCAGGAGTCTCAATGTGGCCTCCCTGTGGAGGTGCACAAAATTTAAAGAGAAGTGCAATTTCTTTCCTTTTCTTTTCTAATCCCTTCATGATTTTTATGTCTATCAGGGTTATGAAACTGGGTACAGAACTTCACAGTACAGCAATCTGTGGCACTGAATGCATGATGAGTCATCAAGACTTTGCCCAGCTAGTACCTCTCATCTCATGACTTTGCTATAATGTCTAATAAAAGGCATATACTACATTGCAATGCAAGTTTGCCATGTAGCTGAAGCACATAATTGTGTGCAACGGCTCCCCACAAAATACGGTACTTCTATTGATGGCATCATTTCAGATTGTGAGTAGTGGCAAAATTCACAGCATTGTTCAAAAGCTTGCTCTTGGATCAGTTTAAAATTAAATTAAATTAAATTTAAAATCCCTGTATTTTTAAAAAGCAATGGCTGTGGTTCTTGTTTATTGGTTTTTTTAAAACTCATTTCTTATAACCTTCAGAGATACAAGTGCTCTTTGTGGGGGGATTTGTGGTCTAACATGCAAAGGAGCAAATTGCCTTTTTTGTGTAGTAGCACATGTGCAGTAGCACATGGTACTGTGGCTAGAACTGAACGGTAGCAGTGGATTTATTAGGTTAAGTATTTCAGAAGGTCATAGCTTGGCATCTTCTTCTTTCCAGTTGCTTATCTCAGGTGAAAGGCTTTCTTACAAAATGTTAAAAAATGGTCAGGATAGGCTTTTACTCATTGTAGATCTATTTCTAAATGTAGGTTAAGCATTTGCAGCACAATGCTAACCATGCTTACTCAGAATGAAGACCTACTGAATTCACTGGGGCTTACTCCCAGATATGTGGGGTGCAGCCTTCCTTCTTAAGTTAT
Organism: Podarcis vaucheri; assembly: GCF_965113315.1. Taxonomy (NCBI): domain Eukaryota; kingdom Metazoa; phylum Chordata; class Lepidosauria; order Squamata; family Lacertidae; genus Podarcis; species Podarcis vaucheri. The sequence goes on from NC_138759.1 coordinate 73,403,815, forward strand.
TGATATGGTTCCTTGAAGGACAGGTTTCGAAACGCGTGCATGTTCATGGCCAGAACTGGCCATCCTATTTAAAAATAAAAATGATCTCACTGGATTGTCAACTCTGCTTGCAAAGACGGAAGAAGAAGAAGAAGAAGAAGAAGAAGAAGAAGAAGAAGAAGAAAAAGAAGAAGAAGAAGAAGAAGAAACCAGTCTGTCAGTCGTCTCTCCACCCACATCTCTTACAGGCCGCTGCCTTTCTTGTTTCACAATGAAGCCATAGTTGGAATGAGCACAGTCAAGATCATCATGAGGTGATTTCATGAGCCCTCCATTTCCAGCAGTGTCATATGTGGTGCTGGGCGAGGCCACCCACATAGCCCACTGTTGTGGCCTGGTTGCTCTGTTGAAAGAAAGTTATAAAGTCAGCTTTTTGACTTCTGCCAATGCATCCAGATGATTTCAATTTGCTAAGGATCTAACTGTAGCATTAGTCTGACAAACCTGTGCCAGTAGGCAACTGTGTTTCTTCTGCAGCAATTTTAGAACTCAAGGGCTTCATTTGGGACTGGGCAAGGGAACAGTTATCTTTACAACAATCCATTACTGAGCTGGCTCCTTAACTGGCAAGTCCATTAAGTAACTCCCATATATGCAAGTGTTTATTGTGGGGCTGCATTGCTCAGAATCCTTTTCCTGGGAATCCAGGTTTTTTTAAACTTTTTTACTGATTTTTACTTTTTTAGAAAAAGAGAGACAGCAGCCTGCCTTTTGCAATGGAGGGCATCGTGTGGAATCCATTTTGAACTGCAAGTGAGGCTACTCAAAAGTACAGTAACATGCTGAAGTTGAGTCAATCAATTACCAGCCTAGTTTAGCAAGTGCCAAAAGTATTGACCCTACATTTAGTATAGTGTTCTCCAAAGTACTTAAAAATCATATACGGAGGGTAGTATTACCATAGAGATCTATTTTTAACCAGGTTTTGGCAGTATGGTCTCCAAGCTTGAAAAGCCCTCATGTGCTTCTAAGGCAATCTACTGATCACAAACATTCTAAGTATTTTAAAGGTGTTTCATGGAAGAAAAAATTGATGCTGTTTTATTATGCAGTAAAAGGGAGGAAATAGTCCTGGCACTTGCTGTGATGGTGTTTAGCAAGTTAACCATCAGCAGGAGCCCCAACCTCATATTGGCAAGAGTCGCATGTTCTCAGACTTTCCATCTATTAGCTGCCATTTTATTAGAGAGAAAAGAGCGGGGAGAACAAGTTGGTTCTCTTTCCAGACATTTAGACTGTTGTATGATTGTTAAGCATCAGAGGAATTCAGGGCTTCAGAAGTTTTTCAGATGTCTCTGACAGCAGAGTGCAGTTTAGAAGAGACATTTCACATCTAAGTACTGTATATACTTGGAAAAGCAAACACCATTACTCATGCCATTCATTAGCTTGCTATCGAAAACACAAATGCCAGGGTCTTGTGCATACAAAAAGACAAGCACCCTGGATTAGACCTTAGGGTCACTGGTGGGGAAAAAGGAAGAAACGAAAGAACTTCCACCAACATTATTGCCAGAGAACTGAGGAAAGTTCATCCCACTATGCCATTATTTGCAATTGTCTACTGATTGGGTCTTCCAAATCTCCATCAGTTAAATGGAAGGTGCCCAACATACCTCACACACTGTAATCTCATCTCCTGACTTTCCTTGTGTTCTGGTCGGCAAAGCCAACTGTGACAGCCAAGCTCCTTTAAGAGCTGAGCTGGAAGGAACAAGGGGTGTGGGCCAGCAGCAGAGGGAGAAAGTGGTACAGCTTGAGCTAGGAGGTGAATCATGACAGAGGCCTGTCGTATGAAAACTCAATAATACATTTGTTGTTCGCAACATTTTTTAGCTTCTCACACAGAGCTCACCCCCACCAACCTGAATGGCCTTAAAAGAAGATTAGAAAAATTCATGGCGGAAAAGTCTATCAATGGCTACTAGCCATGGCTACCATCTGCCTTGATGGTCAAGGAAGTATGCTTCTGAATACCAGTGATTGGAGACCTCAAGATGGGAAAGTGTTCTGGTGATCAGGTCCTGCTTACAGGTTTCCCACAGGCACCTGGTTGGCCACTGTGAGAACACTATGCCTGGTCCATAATACAAAAAACAACACACTGGCTGCAAGTTTGAGAGGGTCCTGAGCAAATATCATCTGGGAGGGGGTGCTTGTCTTCTGTCAGGGGGCCCAAGTGCATTTATGGTGGCAATGCTCTGTCTCTTTAAAATTCTTTTTTTAAAAAATAATTACCTCATTCCTTTCTTAAAATTGCATTTTTAAAAAGTCAGAGGTGACTGTGCTAGACTCTCTGGGAATCTACAGGCTTTATATTGACTTTGATAATAGAGAGAACGTGATGGGAAAGTGTGATGTTTCCTAGTAGTGATTGGTGCCCATTGAGACTGGTAGGACAGAAGATAGGAAGATGGACAGTAGGTGGAGCCAGAGCAAAGAACATGCAAAGTTTTATCTCCACCCTCCACCCTGAGGAGTTGTACAAAAAGAGGACCAAGAATGAGGAGGAGACATCTGGTAAGGAGGGCAAGCAGACTGAGGTTGATGGAGCGGAGCTCTTTCACCCTAATGGACCAGCCTCCACTGTTTCTACTGCCCTTCTGCAGGGGTTATGCAGAAGATACAAGCTGGGCTTCACTGTTGCTGTTTCTGGAGAAGTCCTGCAGCGGGAGATAGACCGCCCTTCCTTTCTCCCCAAAGTTCTCCACATGAGGTGTGTTTTCTTAACTATGTACCCTAGGCATTTTGCAGAAAATACCCTCAGCACTCACCGCTGCCACCAACTTTTGCAAAAGCACAACAGGAAGTGAAGGAAGTCAACCTTCCTTCTCCTTCAATTTCCAGGAAGTGTAATAGATAATGTGATAATTTTCTGCAATTCACACTGAAATAGGAGGAATAAATCATTACATGGGGCTTGGGGACCAGGACAGGGGCACTCACAAAACCAGGGGGAATTTGGAGAATTTGCTTGCAGTGTTTGTTTGTTTTTAAAGGGGGGGACCTGTACATTACTAGTTACCAATTTACTTGTCCAATTCTGGTTTGGATTTAACATACCTGAGAGATTTTAGCTTCAGGTTCTGTTCCAGTTCACTTGTGTGTGTGAATTTACCAACCTCTGAACAAGTTGCTGGGTTCATGTTCAGGTGTGGTTTGTCTCTCTGATTGTAATTATGTCCTGTCTGGCAAATTTCTTGAGAAAAACTTATTAAATTAAGAAAACCACACGTAAACAGGAAGAGTGGGGCTTTAGCTACCTACAGATGTTATTGTGCTTCACCGCATCATGTCAGTGAAGAAGAAGCTGTAACTATGAACTCTGCTTATTATGATAGCTATTAGACTGGATGGGGAAAAGAGATATATATATCCCAGAAATATCTGTTTTGAGCTTCTAAGACAGGCAACACGAGTCCAGCTTTGGAATTGTTTATAAAGTAATCAGCATTAATTTGTTCTGTTCAGGTTTAAATTATATACCTTGGGCCTTCCTGACAGGACACCGCCATAGCAATTGCTGTCAAATGCAAATTAATTTGCCAGCAGGATGACCGTCTCCTTCATAAATTATTCATAGGGTGTCCTTGCATGTGACCGCAGCTCAACGATCCCTATATTTTTAAAAAAAGCATTGAGGGATCTGACAAGACAGCCTGCTGCCCATGGAAGCTCATGCCACAATAAGCCAGCGTGGGCCCAATCCACCAAGGCAGCCTCCCGCCCTAGGCCCCACCCAAATGAATGGGAGTTACATGAAAAGCTCTTCCTCGCAAAAGGTGCCATATCACACCTTTTGTCTCCTGGCGCTTTAGAAAGTGTCTGATAAGGAAGGATTTTATGCGATGAGATGTGTAAGGAATAATGCCTGAAATATTGTTCAAAGTATGTTTCTTATTGACACTATTTTGGTCACATCCCCCTTCTCCTTCAGCAGCTATAACCGGAATACTATCAGAAAGGGGGATAGGCCATTGCATTTATTTTTTCAAATTCAGAATTGATGGCCCGATTTACATTTGTTCTTTTAAAGAATCAGCCTTGGCAAACAAGCGTTAGATTTCAGACATAATTCTGTTATTCAAATGGGAGAAGAGTTTGATAGCTATGCTAATCACTTTTATCTGAGAAAACGTAACTAATAGCTTGGTTTACATTTGCCTACATTTATGAGCATAATTTTAGCACATAATTTTATTGCACCATAAAACATAATACTGCATTAGCCTGCTCTTAAAAAAAGAAAAAAAGAAAGAGAAATGTACCTTCAAGTGATTTGCGCAGAAACCTTCACACTGCATTTAAATGACAGTGTCATTTTTAAAAGTTGACCTGTTTGCATTAATGCAAAAGGCTCTCTTGTAACAATTAACCATTTAAGTCCATTTCACGTAGACATATTTAGCCAGAATGTTTAAAATCTTTATATGGCCATTGATTAAACAGGAGCATTTTCAGTCTGTTATTCTTCAGCTATCTCAGACTGAATGAAGCTTTTCCTCACCACTTTCCCTACCCCACTTCACAACATTGGAGAATGTTTCCGAAAGCCTTTATTGCTATACACATAAGTTGCAAAAATGAAAGCAAGACTGATCCACATAGAATAATTTTTCACCACCATGGACCTGCATCCAGTGAATATGTATTTGCTGGAAATATCATAAAAGAGAAGTAGAGATCATGTTTTATGATTCAAGTGGGTCAGCCATTTCCACTGAACATTCTGGTGTGTGGATAAGGAGAAAATGTGCTAATGAGAAATCCATCTGCAATAACGTACTTGAACATTTTGTCTTGGGAAAGGTCAAGTAGTGAATATACTTTGAGGATTACTTTCATGGGAGGACAAATATATTGATAAGTCCCCTTAGTCACACAAATCCCACTATTATTGCTGTTGTTGCCATGCCATAAACGCAGCCCTTTCTGAAAAGGCTACTCTGATGTTTGGGAAGATATTCTCTCAGTGTCCCCAGCTCTGGATTGCTAATAAATACAGCCATCCAATCAAATGGAAATAAATGTGGAAATCCTTCACATGGCAATGAGCCATTATGCTTGGACTCTTATGGCAGAAAGGAAACAAAACACCCCATGCGTAGTAATACCAGTGCTCATGTAACCATGTGATAGAAAATGCTAGCGCGTTCTAAGCAGTTTATCATATTTACCATCTCTCTCTAAGCAGTGCTCCCAGACCTGTTGATCACAGGCAAATACAATATGTAAGAACAGCACATTGTGCTGTTTGTTTATAGAGAGAACCTGAAATTTATAGAGAGAACCTGCTTCAGGTGATAGCAGTAGTATGGCCACATTAACATCTCCAAATCTGACCCACCTTTGAATTAGAATTAATCACCAGGTATTTCAAACCCCACCTGGATTAATCCCAGATGTATATTTAGACCCCTTTGTGAAAGCTTCTATTTTGATCACATTGTAAATTCCTTTTTTTTTATAAGTAACATTTATTAAAAGTTTAAGAATTAAAGAAAGAAGTAAAAAAGAAAAAGAAAAAATAAACAATACAAATCAATATATTACAATACATATAAAAAAGCAAAAGACACAATACATCAAAACAAAAACAAAAGCAAAAACAGTTAAAAACACATCCAATATTTCCATATCTTTATCTTTCATTAACTTGTTTCATCGACCTCCTCACACCTCCCTTTTTGTGTTCTAGTTATTAATTATTTCAGCAAATCCTTTCCATCTTTCACTGTTTTCTGTCATTTAATTATCTTAATTTGTTTTAACCTTATCTTTCCATTAAAACCCTAAAACTTATTTATACTTAACTCCTTATAACATTTCTACTAAAGCCATATAATTTCATTCCAACATTTTTCTAACACTCATTAATTTTGCAACATTTCTCTAAATAATTTTTTAAAAAACTTTTTTCCAATCTTCTTCCACCGTCTCTTCTCCCTGGTCTCGGATTCTGTCAGTCCTTTCTATCAATACCATATAGTCCATCAACCTGGTGACCTTCTATCCGAGGCTCTTAACTCTCTTCCATGTCCCTTCTGCAGATCTTCTTCATTCCTTCCTTTGGCACTGAGGAGTAGATCTCGGGGAAACTCCAACCTAACAATGTCTTTATTCCTTCTCGACAGGTCAGCCCATTCTCCATAGTCAGAACTAAAGTCCAAAAGATATTGGGTCAGGGGGAGTCAATCTCCCCCTGACCCAAATCCAGATCCCAAAGGCCAAAGCATCCCTGCATAAGAGGATCTCCAAGCAGGGCTCCATCCCACCAAATCTGTCTTTCTCTAGATTCGATCATAAAGGGCAACAGCTTATGTTCATCAAATTGCCTCTGTGAGGCCGGGGCTCTCTCCACTTGAATTACTTGAGGTTCAACGACAACTTTCTCCTTTGTCTTCTCCACAGCTTGCCATGTCAAAACAGATTCCTGAGTCAATTCCTGAGTAATTTCTGTATAGGTATTCACTTTTTGTCCCAACTCAGTCATTTTTTGTCCCAAATTGTCAATTTTAGTAATCATCACATCCGTCTTCTCATGAAGCTGTTCCAATAAAGCACTTGACTTGCAAAATGCAATCACTAAGGCTTCTTCTGTCAACATTCTTGTCCAAGGTCAGTCTCTGATTCTCACGATCTTTAATCTCTGCAGCTGGAAAATTCCCCAGATCCACTCCTGCAACAGTTTCAAAAGCTCCCTCTAGGGGAAACAATTTCTATTTGTATCCATCCTTTTAAACGCAGATCCAGCGACAGAGTTAGTTTTGATTTTCAGTTGCTTTTTTGCTCCTTTTTAAGTGCAAAAGGAGACAATGGAAACAATATATCTCTTATTTAACTATCTGTCAACATACGTTTTATTCACAGTCAATGAACTTTCCCAAAACGTCAATCTTACTGGCAGCCCGTTCCCAGGTTCGAAACGGTGGCGATTTATCTTTCTTCACTCTCTCTCCTGCAGGCTTAAACGATCTAAAAATCCCCCCCTCTTCTCCTGCTTCCAAGGGGGGTTTAGTAATTTTAACGGATGGAGATTTAATCCTTTACAAAAGACTTTCCAGGCTTTAGCTTGCAACGTCTTTGCTTCAATCTATTTACAAAAGAGGAAGGCGGACTTCCTGTTTGAAACCTTCCCGTTTAGATGCCAAATTAAGAAGTTTAGAGATCCAATTTTCCATTCTACTCACGGATAGTTGTTTAGAGTCCAATTGTCCACAGGAAAAAGTCAGCGCTCTCCGGCAACAGCAATGCGGCTTCACTCCGTGAAAACAGCAGTGGATTCGAAGCACCGCGCCGCTCACCCCACGTCGCTCCGGATCCCCGAAAGGTGCCAGCCGAATCCCATGTCCACAGGCTTCTCCCGCCTGTGGTTTTTAGTGGGTCTCCGCCTCACCGTGGCGGTCAGACCCTGATTTCCACGGAGCGGATTCCTCCCGATCAGAGGAAATCCGCCATTGCCGGAGGCGCTAACCCGGAAGTCCACATTGTAAATTCCTGTCCAACTGCTATGCAAACATTTGCTGAGGGGACATAGAATCATAGAATCATAGAATCATAGAGTTGGAAGAGACCACAAGGGCCATCGAGTCCAACCCCCTGCCAAGCAGGAAACACCATCAGAGCACTCCTGACATATGGTTGTCAAGCCTCTGCTTAAAGACCTCTAAAGAAGGAGACTCCACCACACTCCTTGGCAGCAAATTCCACTGTCGAACAGCTCTTACTGTCAGGATTATTCTAATCCAATGATTAGATTATTCTAATCCAATTTGTCTTCCTGATTTCCTAGCTGTTCCTTCATCACAAGGCTAACTTCAAAGAAACCCTAGAGATTAAAAATCTTAATTCACATATACTCTCATGGGGTCTGAACTGGTGGTGACAGGCCAGGAACGGTATCTTGGGGTCCTATGGATAGCTCAATGAAGATGTCAATCCAGTGTGCAGTGGTTGTGGAAAAAAGGAAATTCATTGCTAAGGATCATTAAGAAAGGAATTGAAAATAAAACTGGCAATAGCTTAATGCCATTATACTGCAGTGCGCCCACATTTGGCATATTCTGAACTGCTCACCAAACCTCACCTCAAAAAGAAAGAGTATTGTTGAGTTGGAAGAGGTTCAGAAAAGGGCAAACAAAATGAGCGACTCTCCTATGAAGAAGGCTGCAGCGGTTGGGACATCTTAGTTTAGAGAAAAGGCAAATAAGGAGTGACATGAGAGAAGTGTGTAAAATTATGCATGGCATGGAGAAAGTGAAAATAAAAAAATTCCTTCCAGTAGCACCTTAAAGACCAACTAAGTTAGTTCTTGGTATGAGCTTTCGTGTGCATGCACACTTCTTCAGATACCTGCAGAAGTATCTTTCGTGTGCACACGAAAGCTCATACCAAGAACTAACTTAGTTGGACTTTAAGGTGCTACTGGAAGGAATTTTTTTATTTTGACTATGGCAGACCAACACAGCTGTAACTGGAACCATGGAGAAAGTGGTTAGAAAAAAGCTATTTCCCCTCTCTCATAATGCTAGAATTCATAGACCTTGAATGAAGTTGAATGTGAAGATTCAAGAAAGTTAAAAGAAATTACTTCTGCACACAGTGCATAGTTAAACTATGGAACTTGCTCCTACAGGTAGCAGTGATGGCCAACACCACTAGATGACTGTAAAAGAGAGTTAGTCCTCACCCTCCACAGTTGGAGGCAGCAATGTTTCTGAATACCAGATACTGGAATCCACAGGGTTATTTTTGCAAAAATAAACAGATGGAAATTATTCATTTATGTGATGAGTAACAATGGCCAGGGCTGGTGGGAGTCCCAAAACATTTGGAGAGCACCAGGTTGGCAAAGGCTGCTCTAAAGTAGATGGTGACTGGGAAAGTGGGAGGTCTTATTCGTCTCAGTTGGTATCTTCCCCCCCTAATTTTCCCCTTTTTTTGCAGTTTACTACTGATAAGCAGGATGGAAGAAGGCTCCATTTTAGGTGCTAGTCACAACTGAGTTTACCACCCCAACCAAATGTGAATTGTGCATGGAGACCTACAGCAAAGCACCCACGTATCCAGCATGCCACAAGGTAACTGCAGTCTACACCAAATATCAATTTAGCCAACCACTTAGTGATCAGCATGCAAATCATCCTCATGCTTGGGGTAAAGACAAAGGGTGGGCATTGGTAAGTTGTCTTATATGGGGAGAGAGAGAAGCAAATTCAATAACTTACTCCCAGATAAGTGTGCATAGGGTTGCAGGCAGTTACCAGGGACTGTCAATCCATCCCACCCCACCCCAAATTCAGTGTGTCCCTTTACAAGATGCATATTTTAGCCCTACTAGCCTGCATATTGATAGTATCAAGCACTTTGTTAAATCTTTACAGATTTTACTGGATTCATCAAAAATAAATAAAGGCAATGCATTTGGCATCTTTGGGTTTGATGGTGCTTGATTTCACAGGCTCTTGATTTTGGTAGTGCTCCTAATGTAGGATATTGCATTAATTACAGTACTAATAGGGCTTAATTGTATAGTTATTATTCCATTACACTTGCAGCCTCTAGCAGCCTAGGGATTTGAGAAACATGCATGCCAAGGTCACTACTTAATTAGGGCTCCTTGCAATTAAGAATGAGTAAATAAAAAGCCCAAACGTTAAAATCAAAATATTTCAGGTTTCACTATATACGTATAACAGAATATGCTTATGGCTACCTAAGTTTTGTAGTGCTGGGCTGTGTTTCTCCTTCACCTCCATAAGTGAACCTGAAATTTTCCTTTACATAGTGGGAGAAAACAATAATCACTATGCTTTCTTTTTTCACCAGCTGCACTTAGTTGCATTACTGTCTGTTGATAACAATATGCTTGGAAGGGAATAATGACTCCAGGAAACTTTTTTTTTTTGGGGGGGGTTAAAGCAAAACCAAAAAAAATGCACATGTAGGGAACAGGATCCAGACAGCAAGTCAAATCCTGAGCTTCCCCATCCTCCGCAAGCCATTTCAACATTAAGTGACCTAATTTTCATTTCCAGTCTAGCTTGAGTTGAACCCAAGCTGCACTGAAAAAGAAAATTGTTCCTTTGCAGGCATGGGCCAAAATTTAAACTTAATCTGGAAAGGTACTTGGAGGTTTGAAGTCACTGCCTGTCAGCTGATAAGTGGTGATGGCAAATGTCGCTTTAAGCAGGGATCAGCTGCCCTATGTGATATCAGAAAAGGGGCAGGTGGGCATGGCTTGGGGATCTTGCTCATATAGGCCAAATTAGAATTCCTGTCTAATGGATGGTTATCAGCTTCTCTGGGTGAAGGGGCTGAGTGACATGCAATACTAAGTCACATTCAGTTTTGCCCAGAGCTTTTCCCAGTGGGGGTAAGTGAGACAACACCTGAGGGGTAGTTTTAAGCAAACTGTCAGAGCAGAAAACCCTCCCTGCCCCTGTAGTTGTTCAGTGGAACATTGCAGCCTCCACAACTGACCGCCCATGGAATTCTGACTTTGCCCCTCATTACCCAGTATTCAGGGGAATACTATACAGTATTGCCTCTGAATAGGGACTTATTCCATGACTCTGAAACTAGAGGGGGGAGGAGACAGGTACCAGTACAGAAATTACACCCAGTCATTAGATGGAGGCTAGATCCACATTTCAATGTGAGTATATTATTAACTCTTTTCCTTGCACAACTGCTTATGAGCCTTATGCTGACATAAACTGGCATCTCAATAGGGTGATGTTCAGAAATGGGGCACTATTCCACTTAATTCTGAGTATCCTGTTTACCAAACTTGTAGATTAGACTGCACGAGTAAGTTCTAATATCTTTTCAGTTGTCAACTCGTTTCTTGATGTAACCATATCTGGATTTTAAATATATATTTAGAAAGTAAAAAGTGGTTATGTTTCTTTTTCAAAATGCAAAGTAAAATTACCCAGTGTACATTTTCTTAGTCTGATTTTGGTTACACAGCCTAGGATATCAAGGTAACAATGGGAACCTTATTCTCTCCTTTAAAAATAATGGCTGGTGATGTGACACATAATACATGCTAAAGCTAGAAATTCACTTAGCAGTTAGTAGTTCATTTGTTCTTCTAAGTCCACGTGCAGATGATGAACCTTCCAGTTGGGAAAAAAGTGAGTTGCTACTGAGATGTAAGAAAAATGTACCAAAATTAGAGAAAAGGGAAATTGGGAAAGTCATTTTGTCTATGATGGGCCATCTAATTATTTCCTAAATGAGAAAAAGCACTTGCCTTACCTGGCCGATCATTCTACACATTCAAGATGAAAAAATACTTCCTGACATCTGTTTTCAATTTTCATTTAAATTCAATGCATGCTTCTTTGTCTTATCATTAGGGTTAGCAAAGAAACATTATTCAGAAATTGTTTAAAGTTGTGGGGTGGGGGTGGGGGAGTCATAGTTAAGCATTCATGCAGGCAAGCACTACCTAAGGAAAGAGGTATGTTTTAATGTAGTCCCAGAACACATTTCAAGACCACAGAAAACATGGGAAGGGGTGTGTATGTGTAACTGACAGACACAGATAATCTTGGTTGCTCTCCTCTGCACACGTTCCAGCTTGTCAACCTCCTTCTTAAATTGTGGCACCCAAAACTGGACACAGTATTCCAGGTGTGGTCTGACCAAGGCAGAATAGAGTGGAACTATTACTCCCCTTGATCTGAACACTATACTTCTCCTGATGCAGCCTAGAATGGCATTCACCTTTTTTGCTGCTGCATCACACTGTTGACTCATGTTAAGCTTGCAATCCACCAAGACCCCTAGATCCTTTTCACGTGTACTGATAGTATGTCAGGTATCCTCCATGCTATATTTGTGGATCTGGTTCTTCCTACCTAAGTGCAGAACCTTACATCTGTCCCTATTGAAATTCATTTTGTTAGCTTGTGCCCATTTCTCCAATCTGTTAAGGTCATTTTGAATTTTGATTCTGTCTTCTGCAGCCTCAGCTACCCCTCCCAGTTTGGTGTGTCATCTGCAAATTCCTTCATCCAAGTCATTTATAAATATGTTGAACAAACAACAGGCCCAGGACACAGAATTTCCCTGATCCACCAAGTTTGTAAATCCATTTTTTTAAAAAATCAGATTAGTATGACATGACTTCTTTTTGAGACCCATGCTGGGTCTTAGTAATCACAGCATCCTTTTCTAAATGCTCACAGACCGCCTGTTGAATTATCTATTCTAGGACCTTCCGTGGTATCAATGTCAAGCTCACCAGTCAATAATAACTTGGGTCTTCCTTTGTCCCCTTTTTGAAAATGGGGACAACATTTGCCTGCCTCCAGTTTGTAGAGACCTCACCTGTTCTCCAAGATTTCTCAAATTACATCCGCAAGCTCCTTGGATGCAGCTCATCAGGTCCTGGAGATTTGAATTCATTTAGAGTAGCTAGGTGTTCCCTTACTACCACTTTTCCTATCTTGGGCCGCAGCTCCCTCCTTACATTCATTATTCTGTTATCACCAGGCTGAGCATTGCTTTCCTTTTGAGTGAAGACAGAGGCAAAGTAGGTGTTGAGTAGTTCTGCCTTCTCTCTGTCACCCAATAGTATCTGTCACCCCGTCTTGTCCATACAGAGGACCTACCACTTCCTTGTTCTTCCTCTTACTTCGGACATAGCCAAAGAAGCCTTTTTTATTATTTCTCACCTCTCTTGCAAGCCCGAGCTCATTCTGAGCTTTAGCCAGCCTGACTTTCCCCCTGCAACTGTTGGCTACTCGTGTATACTCCTCCTTTGTGATTTCCCCTTTCTTCCATTTCTTATACACGCCCTTCTTAACTCTCAGCTCATCTGTAAGCTCCTTATGCAGCCATACCGGTTTCCTTAGATGCCTCCCACTTTTCTTTTTTGTTGGAATTGCCTCCATTTGGGCCTTCAATATTTCTCCTTTTAGAAACTCCCATCCTTCTTGGACTCCCATCTTTTTGAGTATTTCTGACCATGGGATGACACCCAGTAGCTACTTCAGCTTTTCGAAATTGGCCTTCTTAAAAGTCCAGAGTGTGTGTCCAACTACACTCAGTTTTTCCTTGCCTCTGTTATCCTGAAACCCAGGAGAACATGATCACTTTCTCCCAAGTTTCCAAGTACTTCCACTTAGTTGATCACTTCCTCCCTATTGGTGAGGACCAGGTCCAAGATCGATGATCCCCTTTTGCTTCTTCCACCTTCTTGGAAATGAAATTGTCAGCAAGGCAATGGATGTTTTTGCACACATGTTTCATTCCATGTTGTACTGCAAGATGAGCTTTGTAGTTTGCGACTATATATACGGTTGAAAGCTGTCACCTTGGCAAACAGACCAGAACTGTTCCATGCAATGCTATTACTTAAGAGACTAATGACTTCATTAAAATAGCAACTCTTTGTCAACAGTATCCATTCACGAGACTCATTTACTAGGAAGTCATTTTTTAAAAAGAAACAGCGTGCAGATATTCCACTTGCAGATCACATAGGTATACTCATGAGTAATGACTGGTTACGCTCCAAGCTTGTATGCACCACTTCAACATATGGCAAAAGAGATATTTGAAAGTTCTCACGTAGTCTCAAACATATAGCTTTCATATGCAGAACTGATATCAGTCTTGATAATGGCATATGCCTGGGGTACAAGTCAGGAGACATTTTGATTTTTTTCCAGCTGTTTTTAAAAGAAAATTAAACACAAAATCAGATGTCTGGTATAACTTTCAGAGTCTTCCACATTGCTTCATTGGTTTTTTGTTGGTTTTTTTAAAGCAATAGTTAAAACATTTATATCATTCCAAACATGTGCTGCTTACTAAACTCCAGTCAAATCCATATAAGCATCTTTAGGCCTGATTTAATGAAAAATAAATTTCACACATAATATATAAATTATCTACCACCCAGCAATTAATAAGGTCATTAGTCTGTTTCCCACAAATGGACTGTGCGTAGTAGTTATTTTCATCAATTGCAAGAAGCATGAAGTAGCATTTTAAAAGAAACGTGGAATTCCCTTGATGTGTGCAACAATGGTTATCCCCAGGGCTTTTTTTCTGGTGGTATTCAACAATACGCAGTACCAACACCTCCCCACCCCAGAGACACTCAACCACATGGGGAGCCATGACATGAGCAAAGCCCCACCAGAGCCTGGCTGCCACAGCATGTGACATGCTTTCCCTGCCACGCGCTGCACTCTGCTGCTGGCTATGTGCGCCCTGGTCACCTCACTTGTGGCATTCACGATGGTTGTGGCAGGGCAGGTGCAGGAAGCGCTGAAGTCCCTGGAGCCAGTGCGGCAAGTGCCCCAGGTAATACAAGGACAGGGAGAGGGAGGCCACCTGGCTTTGAGAAATCGAAAAATTAGAAGGGATTCCTAAGGGTCAACTACTTCAACCCCGTGGAACCCCTCAACTGCACTACTGGAATGCCAGAAGTACTGGATCCCGCCCCTGCAAAAAACAAATACTGGCTATTCCATATATTTTGTGTGTACAGTGGTACCTCGGGTTACAGACACTTCAGGTTACAGACTCTGCTAACCCAGAAATATACCTTGGGTTAAAAGCTTTGCTTCAGGATGAGAACAGAAATTGCACGGTGGCAGCAGAAGGCCCCATTAACTAAAGTTAACTAACATGAGAAATTTGTCTGTACATTACCTGTAAGGAAGCCCCAAGTAAACATATTATAAGATAGTGCTGTGAGTCCCATTGAAAGCAATGTCACCTAAGCCAGTCATGGCTAACTTGCTCCATTCCTTTCACTGGGATCTAGCCACAAGTAAATTTAACCAGACCTGGGCTTGGAATAGTTTGAACAGAAGCCACTATGGCTATGTATGACTTCCTTTGATCCCTTCTCAAAATCCAGCTTTTACGGATTTCCAGCTTTTCTGGATTTCAGGCTGTTACACATACACCGTGAAAGTTGTAACAACCAAATACTAATGTAAATGCCATTGCCTTCATCGTATAAAATCTCTGCAACTTTTTCAAATTTGCATTAAGCCTTAAGAAACTTTTTTTTTAGAACACATGCCCCCTTGCTACCACTACCCACCCCCCTCAGAAAACCTATTTCTATGAATGAAACGAGTGCAAACAGATTGCCGAGATGGCTTTAAAAGGCACCTCTTTCTTCTTGTACGGAATACCCACTATAATTATATTTAACCTGTCAGCTCATAATTTTTTCTTATAACCAAATGGGCATTACTGAATGCTTTCTAAAAGCCCCGAAAACTGAGCACAGAGCAGTAGATCTCTCAGCAAATTCAAAACATACTATCTTCAAAAGTCGTCACTGGCAAAAAGAGGGCTATGGAAAACCCATCCAAACAAACCCAGCGTAAAAGAAAAAAGCAGAGGGAGAGGTTGGCAACTCCCATGCGTTTCAGTTTAACAATTTGGTTTAAGGTTTAGCATGTTTTTATCCACAATGAGAAAAAAAAAGATAAACTTATTTGGCAATCCCAGACACTTTGAAAGCCAGCATCCTGTAATTGTTTCCTCCTTCACCCTGGCAATTTCAACAAAGATTTGAAAACCTATGGCAAAACATAAAGACTTTCTCTCCGAAAGGATTGAAGTGGGGTGGGGGGGATAGACTTAATTGCTATGCAATTTTTCAACTGGTACTAAATGTGTTTTTAAAGCCCTTGGTGTGCTACTGCTGGTTCTGTTCTTCAGCCTCGATGCTATGAAACAAAACAAAAAGACAACTTTCTCTGTGCCTGCAGAGAGAGCGTGATTTTTGTTTTTTTAAAACACAGCTTGGCTTAAATTACAGTGTGAGCAGCAGACATTCTATGTAACATAGTCAACCCTATTAGTGTAGAAAGAGCCCAAGTGGGTGGCAAGCTGCTTGTGAGTCCATAGCCTCTTTGAGATCAGTTGATTAAAACCGTGCCAACCGAGATTAATACACCACTGGGAATATCCTTATTTAGTCCCAGTAAGAAATAAAAGTGATCAGAGGGGATTTAGAGCTGGCATTCTCATTAAAATAAAGGACAGAGGCTGACATCAACAAATGGTAATTCTTTGCTAGTTACTGTGAAATACACACACACATCTGATGGTAGTAGAAGAATTAATGAACATTGCTGAGAGTAAAGCAAATCACAATCCACACAGGTCTGCTAGCACTCAAAATTCTGTCTCCCTTTTGTCCTGTTATGTTGTTCAAATCTTGAATGGAAACTGCAAGGAGGAAACAGGAGGTAGCTGCTACTGATCTGGCCACAAAACAATGTCCTATTCAAAAGCAGTATCTGTTCTTAATATCAGGACACAGAATTACCTCGCCGATAGAAAAGCGGGTTGTGTGGGGTGGAGTATTTGCATCAACATCAGCCCAGGAAAGCAATTATGTACTATTCCAAGAATGTAACTGAATAGACTACATAAAATATTTCTGAACATGGAAATCGTTTAGGAACTTTCTAAATGTCTTAACAGTGCACTTGGCTATGGTTTGATTTAGGAAGTAATATTTTACCTGAAGCAGTAAGTTTCTTTTTTCTTTTTCTTTAACTGCTTGAAACCAAAAGACAGTCAAACATAGCTGGGCCCTGTGCATGTTTACTCAAGAGTAAATCCTTGCAATTTTGAGCTAACTTACCCCTATGTTAAATGCGCCTTGGACTGCGGAATCAATGGTGGTGTGAATTAAATATTAATTTTGCAAAATTCTGAAAAATAACTGGAACCAAGACCAGAACTACACAAATGAGATATGTTATGGCAATCTGGTGCTTGTAACGCTGAGTGTTTGCTGTATTAATTTTTAAACTATGCTGTCTCAAGTTAGGTGACTTATTTTCTATATCACAGTGCTTCGCTTATCCTACAATTCAAAACACGCAGAGAGATTTGGAAAAGAAAAAAAATCTCTCCCTATTAAGAGGAAAAGTGAGATTAATTCTGATAGACACAGAAATTATACATATAGGATGTGATAATAATTGATAGCACTAAGTAACTTACTGGGCCTAGACCAGCAAGCATGGATTTTTACAAGTAGAGCTGCCCTTAACTACGAACAGCAATTTGACTTCAAAAGGCAAGGCAGTAATTCTGCAATGAGTCTTACAGGTGGATCACAAAAGGTTCCATGAAATGCTTCCGTTATAGTGAAAAGGATGCAGGGTCTTTTAATAATGAAGTTTTATCCAAGCATTTGAACCTGTTCTGGTAGTCATGTAAGTCTTCGCATATTCATGTAAGTCTTCACAACACTAGAGAATAGAGATATCTTGTTTTTTCAGTATCTTTTCCATATGTTCATGAGCAGCAGGATCTGTACACCAGGAAGTTTCATGACTACAACCCTTAAAATGGTTTCAGATTCTGAAAAGGAGGGGAATTATGAGGGTTCTATGGTTGGTTCAATCCAAAATAGCTTAATTTAAATAGCTCTATACCAGGCATCCCTAAACTCGGCCCTCCAGATGTTTTGGCACTAGAACTCCCATCATCCCTGACCACTAGTCCTGTTAGCTAAGGATGGTGGGAGTTGTAGTCCCAAAACATCTGGAGGGCCGAGTTTGGGGGTGCCTGTTCTGTACTATCTGCTGTAATAATAATAATCATATGCAGAAAGAGGATGGCAGAATGTGACATCCCCGGCCCTCCTCTTTTTATATCTACAGGGGCTCAAACACCCGATTGTAAAATAAGGACAACACGCATATCTGAAAGTTAGTGACAAAATGATGAATGGAATACTGTTGTTGTCTATAAAATATATAGAAGGGATTGAATAAGTTATATTCTGAGAGGTCTTACATTATATGTTAAAGATAACACAAAGTGTAGTAAGTTATCATTATTATTTATTAATATGGAACCATTCCTGAATATATTGCACCAATGTATGTGGAACTAATTCAGCACCAGATTTAGGGCAGTTACATGTGGTTTCCCTGCACAGGGTGCTGAGGTGAGGGGGCACCCCGAGACTTACCTATGGACGAGACATCCTTGTGGTTGGGGCCGGTGCAGCTCCAGTTGCTGGTTCATCCTCCTCCTAGGACGAGAAACCTAGTGACCCAAAGGGGGGAAAGGCACAGATTAAGCATACATCTACCAGGAAGTGAGAGTACAGAGAGAGAGCATGAGAGCAAGTTTGGAGTTGAATAAAGTTATTTGTTTTATATTGCTCCCGATTGGTTCTTAACACCACCTGGAACACATGCTAGAGCTGTGCACAAATGGCTGCTCAAAATCCTATACCTTATTTGTGGGACGAGATATTGGGGATAGGGGAAGGGAAGAGAGAATTTCACCCAATTTTCCTAGCTTGGGGAGGAGAAATTTCCAGTTTCTCAAGAAGGGAGGGGAGTAACCACCACCAGTTGCAGGAGCGAAGCATCTTTCTTATTCCCTCTTAGCTGCTGTATCCCAAAATGGCAAGAACAGCAACTGGCTGCCAATTTACAGCCTTCACAATGCCCGCAACTCAGCATCATTTCAGGGGGTGGGAATTGCAGCCATAACGGGGGGGGGGGGAGAGAGAGAGAGAGAGAGAGAGAGAGGATAGCAGAGACTATTAAGATAAAATTCTGCAACATAACCTTTCTTTTCCTGTGGATATTTCTTAGAGTAATATCTTCTGAGAAATTTTAGCTCCAATCCAGTACAAACTGTTTTAGAGTGTGCCATAATTAAAACAGAAAAGCAGTCTATAATCTGCTTTTTGGCAGAAGACAAAACAAATAGGGAGCAGAGAGATGCATAACAGACAGGTGTGTGGTAGTGTGGAAATTGAATTCAGTGTGTGCTATGGAATGCAACGAGAGAGAAAATGTGTTAATTGAGAATAGGTTAAAAAGAAACACTGAGTTCAAAGGGTAACAAAAATAATGTTTTCCCACAATTAACATTGTTATGTACCCATCTTAAGTTAGTAAAAATAAAAATTGAACCAGAGGCTGAGGTTGTGAGAACTGTGGATGGGTCAATTAACAGGGGGCAGATTTGACAATGGCTTAGTGTGAAAACAGTCTTTCCAGGACTTGAAAAGGTTTGTGAAAATCCTCTGGTTTTTCATAACTGGTTTCTCTTTGCAGCCACTGCATTTGCGTCTGTTGTCGATGTTTGGTAGTAGCAGTATCTATGAGAGAACATGGCCCACATTTTTTATTGCAGCCTTGTTGTTGTTGTGTGCTGTTGCACATTCTGCTGCACATTAGCAGAATTTTTTTAAACACCCTTGCTGTGCACTGATGTACTGATTAATGCCTGGCTTTAAAAACAATTGCAGAACGTAAAAGGCTCTTTTAAAATCCTGCCCTGTGCGCTAATGCTCATTAATGGCCTCTTTTCTTTAAGCCTGTTGCTGTACACTAATGCGTATGCTAGTTCATATTAGAATACTTAAAGATCTGTTGCTGTGCACTGATGCACATAACTGTCTCAAGATTTTAAAACATTTGAGATACCTCAGCTGTAAACCTTTTTTTAAAAAAGTGACCCCTGTTTTCAACCACCCAAAAGAAGGTGGGGGGAAATGTTTGTGACACTCAGACCCTTCAGTTCAACTTAGTTCTAGGATATCAGAGGCACTGGGCAAAACCCAGCAATATTAATCGAGAATAGTCAATACCTTTTTTTTAAAAAAGGGACTTACTCCCTACTAACTTTTTTCTGGATTGTACCCACCATATTTCTAAGTCATAGAAATGAGGTAACCAACATGCTGTCTTCTAGATGTTGTTAGGCTGCCACCATCCCTGACCACTGGCCAAGCTGGCTGTGGCTGATGGTATCTGGAAGAAAGTTAGAGATATTATCAGGAGCAATATACTATGAGGAACTATGAGGAAACATCAGCTCATCAGTGCTGAGAACTTCTTATCATTTATTTTGAGTATCATTCCATTTTTCTTGAGAGAGCACAATTTATAAGTTTAGCTTCCAGCATTCAAGTTCTGAATAAGCTACAAGAAACACACCAAAAGATCTGGGTGTCCATGGGCTCATTTCGCTGACATGTGGAAATGGAAATCCTTCTATCAAAAGAGATTTACATACTAGAGCCAAGAAAACTGGTAGTGTACATTGTGCCAAAAGAGGGTATGATGTGGTCAGGCTTCTTAACGAGGCTTGTAGGATTTCCCCTAGAACATATTGCAGTGCCAAGATATACAAAACCCACAGCAACCCCAGAATAGAATTAAAATCACTCTAAATAAAAAGGCAAACTGAAACCTAACTTGGTGGCCTTGGTAACTCAACTGTCTTAAGTACAGCAGCTGGGAATAATGCCCCCCTCCTTGTTCAGGAATGGACAGCTGCATATCCTGGACTGGCTGAAATAGTATAGAAAAGAAATCAACTATTTCCTATATGTCCAAAACATTCATCTAGGGCAGTGGTGTCCAAACTTTTTTCAAAGAGGGCCAGCTTTTTTTAAGGATTGAAGTTATTGAGCTTTTTTAAGGGTTGTAGTTGTTGAGGTTTTTTTTAGGATTTTACCCTAGGTAATAAACTGCCACAGGGGCCAGATTAAAATAACAGGCGGGCCCAAAATGGACTTTGGACATGCCTGATCTAGGACATATATGGACTTGCCAAAGAAGAGATTCTAGCTTGCACTCAAACATATTCTGCAGAATGAAACCAGTTCTCACTAGGTGCAGATTTGGAGTGCATCTGGACTACATAGAAAATAGAAATACTCAGACTGTTGGTGCTAAAATAAAATGTGTGTACTCTGCCCAAAGCATGCACACCCAGAAACAAAGTATATTAGATCTGGAAAGGAGATAACTACATTAAACATTTGCAAGAAACAAGAGAGAAAATTTACCAAATCGAGAAGGTTACATGTTTTGGTCTTGTAGTTCACAACAGCTTGGAGTTCACATTAAACAACCCTGTGCATGTTTCAAGTGGTGATAATTATCACTAAGGATCAGGTAGGAGTACTATAAAACAAAATATTTTATTTAAACAAGCTTTCTTTAACTCCTAACTCCCTCATACTCTTCCTCTGTACTTTCTGTACTGAATCACTTCCTGGTAGCTGTTCCCTTAACGTGTGACTTCCCTCTGTGTCGTTAAGTTTCTCTTCTTGACTGCTGTCCTAACCCTCTTACTTAGTCCCACATGCAAGTAAGTAGCAACTGGCTATGGCAGTCTCGTCTGCTGAATAATACCTACACCTGCATGTGCAGTTCATATTATTTTCCAAGCACTCCATTAATAACACAGAACAGAAGGGCGTTACAATCTAAACAAATTTGGGGTCTGAACTAGGTGGTTACAAACAATGGCTCTCGCCTTTATCATTTTACCCTATTTTTCTCACTAGCAGTTTTTTCAGATATAGTAACACTCATGCACTACTTACAAATTTGCTTGCCTGCTCCAGCCCTTTGAGCTCAGACTTCATGCAGATACTTTGTCTGTTCAGCAGATTAGTAATCTGCCCCCACCCCAATAAAAACCAGCATCCCAAACCATAGCTCAGCCTCTATCCTGTCACCCTAAACTCATATCCTTAAATTTCCACTTACTAAGATGTCTAACTTCCTGGAGTTGTTTCTGCCCATCTCCTGTGGTGGCCAGGCTACTGTCTTCACATTACAGCTAATCACAAAATCTCACTACAGAGAGCTGTTCCCTTCCCTCTCACCTAGGTGAAAGTAACAACTCTCACATATTGATAGGAAAGGGTTAAGCAAGGCTGGGGAGGTTCCTTTGTCCTTCAGTTATCTGACTCTGATCAGTACCACTAGCCAATAGGAGTACTCCTTATGAGCCAATTAAGTAATTTAGGATTTTGGCTGCCCTTCTGAATTATCTGCCTGTCTGACCATCAGGTGCATGAATTTTCATCTGAGCCAATCAGAGGCCTGTTCCTGGATTGCCTGTTCTGCACTGATCTTTCCCCACTTTTCTGAGCAAGCAGTCCTTTGGAGCCCCCCAAGGGAACAAGGGTGCTATCCAGTTGAGGTATGATTTTACAAAGGGGTTGGGAATTGTGCAGAAAGAGTGTGTGTTAACAGGAGGGTGTTCAGTATTTCTAGCAAGGATTTGTGTATGCAACAGAGCAGTCAGGGCCGGATTTAGGTTTGATGAGGCCCTAAGCTACTGAAGGTAATTGGGCCCTTAATATGTTCAGCTGTCCTTTGTCAGCAACAAATTGTTGCTGTTTTTTGTGTTGAATATATGCTATATGTTAATTTGTGGACCTAATAGGTATCTAACCAGTGATATTTTAGGGAGCAGGCTAGCAGGCGGGGCCCATTGCTTACATCATAGGAGCCTACACCACACAAAACACTGTTGCTGTGTGTAGGTTTTTTTTTATCTTATATTTTGGAAATGGATATCCAGGGGTTTTTTTTCTTTATGGGGGGGGCAAGATAGTGGGGCCCTAAGCTATAGCTTGTTTAGCTTACATGTAAATCCGGCACTGCGTGCAGTGCTTCTCAATCGGTGGCCCTTGGATCATGGGGCACTTTTAGGGGGATCTCGGGGCCATACCCTGACCATTGCCTCCTCAGTACCCCACCTCCTAGCTATGACAGGCTTTTGGCTGGATCAGCAGCAGCACCTGCAAGGGTTTGTAAGTTGAGTAAAAGGGGCGGGGAAAGAGAATGTCTCCTTCCTCTGAAGAGAAAGGACCAGAGGAATTACTGAAGGAAATTAGAACAAGCAAGAAAAGGTCAATATTTACTAACTTGCTTAATAAACTGGAAATGGTGAGGAAGGGTGTAAGAGAGAAAAGTGCTTAAAATAGGAAGAAGTGGTTGTAAAAGGACTGGAAAGGAGGAATGAAAAGAAAACCTGAAGTGTTTTTTTTTGGGGGGGGCTTGTCAGTGGGGAATAAATTACAATATGTGTGTGATAGGAGAATGGGAGCAGAAATTACAGGACATGGGTAAAAATACTTTGAAGGGCATGTGGGGTTAGGAAGTGAAAAATATTAAAAGAAAAAGTATTTTCGAATTAGAGCCTCTAGATCAGCAAATTCTGCCTAAAATGGGGAGGCTGAATCACAATACCTCCAGAGCAAATGCCTGTACAGTGGTACCTCAGGTTACATACGCTTTAGGTTACATACGCTTCAGGTTACGGACTCCGCTAACCCAGAAATAGTGCTTCAGGTTAAGAACTTTGCTTCAGGGTGAGAACAGAAAGCGTGTGGTGGTGGTGCGGTGGCAGCAGGAGGCCCCATTAGCTAAAGTGGTGCTTCAGGTTAAGAACAGTTTCAGGTTAAGAATGGACCTCCAGAACGAATTAAGTACTACCACTGTACTTAGAGTGAGGAGAGCTGAGATGCAGGACTCCTTGCTACAAGGAAAATGCTGTAGTAAAGAGTTTAGCCATTTCCAAAGATTAACTGACACCACTTTCTTCTGATACCCATTAAAATGCTGATGACTGCCACCATTTTGTGACCAGTTGCCTTTGCTCGACCATTTTGTGACTGGTGGGCCTAAGTATTTAGGCCACCTCTCAACCAGGCCTTGAAGGTAAAAAGTTTAAGAACCTCTGCAATTTTATTTAATTTATATCCTGCCCTTCAGCCCAAAAGGGCCCAGGATAGTAAGCAATAACTGATAAAACTTTATTAAAACATTAAAAACAATTCCATTATAGATGCAGACTGGGAAAGAGCTCAACTTAAAAGACTTTTTGAAAGAGGAAAGTCTTAGTAGGCACTGAAAAGGCAACAGAGATAGTGCCTGTTCTGATATTTAAAGACATTTAAATAGTTTGTATGTGTAGAGACTAAGGATAGTGGATAAATTTGATTCAGCTCCCATTTAAGGGCCACTTTTTCAAAGTTGCACTTTTTGATATAAGAACCACAACCATTCTTTGAAATTTGCTGGCAAGAATAAAGCACGGTCAGTTTCTCCCACTGTCACTACAGCTCTTACCAAATAGTCATCCAACAGCACAGACAAGAACAACATTACTGCTGCATTAGCAGGTAGAAAATGCAGTTGCATAGAATGGGACATAATAGAAGGAAAGCAAATAGCGAGCAGCGGATGGACCAACTTTTTATACCTCTGGTGAGGCTCGTATACAGCAGTGTAACGGGCAGATGTTCAACAGGCGTAGCTTTTCTTGATATAAACATTTTAACAGGTTTCTTGTTTGATCCTAGCCTGTTGTTCAGCTGTTAATTCAACTATGGGGAAAAGATTTAATGCCATTTGTTGTTGTCGTTTAGTCGTGTCCGACTCTTCGTGACCCCATGGACCAGAGCACGCCAGGCACTCCTGTCTTTCACTGCCTCCCGCAGTCATAGCCTGGATTAAATTGTTCT
This sequence comes from Podarcis vaucheri, assembly GCF_965113315.1. Taxonomy (NCBI): domain Eukaryota; kingdom Metazoa; phylum Chordata; class Lepidosauria; order Squamata; family Lacertidae; genus Podarcis; species Podarcis vaucheri. Next base: position 73,428,167 of record NC_138759.1, read on the forward strand.
TTGGATTTAAAACTTTGATGCAACCTTCCACAATTGCATTGCTTATAGAGTTGAAACTTGAGTATACAGTTGAGTGCATTAAAAAAAAATGTTGATAAGCTTGTGGGTTGTTTTCTTTTTTTCTTTTACCTGTCAATTAATAAGCAAAAGAATCACATTCAAAAATTACCAGAGAGAATACCAGTAGAATTCTCACAGGTGGGAATACATGATTTATGCTGCATTTACCTCATTTTTGAGGTGACTGAGAAGTGTTTGTGTTCATTCTACAAATTATTTTACCAGTGGTCTGCTTTTGTCAGCCTTCCCAGGCATCCACACTTTCTGGAAACCCCAGGTTTTGGAGTGGGTTTTCCTGGAAGTTGGGAATGCTACCCACCATGTGCATAACAGCAAAATATTATTATTATTATTATTATTATTATTATTATTATTATTATTATCATCATCATCATTTCATTCCCCCCCTTTTTTTGCTTTTAAAGTAGGTAATCCTTGCAGAAAGTGTTTGTTTCCTTTTACTTTTTTAAATAAGAAAGGACTTCCCTTAAAAACCCAACCAGCAAGCGCACCAATCATAGGCCCTTGATAGCCAGCCTTCCCAGTGCCCTGCACTTCAATTACAGCCTAGGGAAAGATGACATGAATAACTCTCCCCATTGTTCATTTCAGATCAGGGAGTGTAGACAGCCAAAGAGACTACAGAGAGCTGGAGAAAGGTTTAACAGAAACAAAAATACATACCGTTCCCTCAACCGCCTCACAGCAATAAAACCTTAAGTTCCTATGAATGATGTAGAAAATCAAAGGCCTCTTACATGGGAGAAGGAAACTTTCAATAAAGTGGTGTACAGGTTTTGGCAAAGTACTTTAAAAAAATCAAAACCTTAGAGTCAACAAGATTTTCTTAGCTTAATTTATGGGGTGGGGGGTGGGGAATGGTTATCAGAAAGTCAATTCTGTGGCTACATGGTTTTCATCATTGTTACAGATTCTGCCCCTGGGAAAATCTCATGATATCCAATCTCTCATCTGTGGTTCTGCGCTGTCTTCACTGCTCACCATGTTAAGGGTCAAGCAGATGGAAGAAAGAAATGATTAAGGTAGGTTTGTTTTGTTACAATCAAATTAAATTCTAGGGACGTGAGAGAAAAGTCTATGCTGTAGTCTGAATTGGTATGTAATCCCACTACTTAAAACTGTAATGACAAAATTAACCCTGCACCAGTAGTTCCCAACCCATTATTTGTAGCACACTAGTCGAGTTACATACAAGCTACATTCTTGTGTGAGAGCCATGATAAGTTGTACATTTTTTTAAATTGTGTAGAAGAAGTAATTGAAAAACATATTGTGACATAATCAGGACTGTCATCAGGTATCCCGCAGTCATGCACCTTCACTTTTGCCCTACAACTGTCTTATCAACAGTGCACTGTTTCCTGAATCCACTCTTTACTAAAGATTATCCTCTCTTTTTTATGTCACCAGCTTAATGAGATGTATTATAGCCCAAGGGGTTTAATCAGTTCAAAAGAACAGACGTTACCTCTTAAGAATGCGTTCACACTTTTTGTAATAAATTACAAGGAAAATCTTGCATAATTAAAACATAAACTTTAATGAAGTTAGACCTGTAAGCAAACCATTAAAAAAAAGCAACCACATGGGTGCTATTGTACAATGTTTACAGGGTTATGCATTCACTTTCACATTAAGCACCATTTTTAAAAGATTGTAATGAGATAGTTTCCTTGTTAACATAAACAATTTCCAGAAGAACCACAAATCAACCAAAACCTAAATAAATATTTCCTAGAAAAATGAAAAATAGTGATTTCTGACATCTCGTAGAAGAGATTGTGCAGAGCAGTGTAAATCTAAGCATTGGGACTAAAAACACTCTTATTTTTGATTATTCTAAAGAAAAGAATGATCTTTGTTTCCAGAAACAGTAAAGTACATTCCAAAGCTGCTTTTGTTTTTAATTTACAGAAGCTCTCGATTCTAATCTACTAAGCCAACAAATAATCTGTCCACTAGTTTTCTCCCCCCCTTTTTTCTGAGTCTCATGAAAAGTACACACAATTGTTGACATACGGGAGGGGGGGAAATACATATTCCTTCTCTGTTATTATGAATGGATCATTTCAATGCAAGTGCTCACTTGCATAGCTCTGGAACTTTGAAATCTTGTACTTACTTACTTACTTGTACTTACTAAACAGAAGAACCTCTATCCTCATTCTGTTGAGTATCAATGGAAAAGTAATTTAACTTAATCCAATGGGGAAAAGTTAAGGTCTGTGTCACTTAAAAGAGGGGAGGAGGAAGACAGCAAGGACCTCATTTCTGTCTTTTAAAGAAAATGTTTTATCTGAATGATGTTCAGTGGGGGGTAGAAACTGGCAGCTGACTGTGCAATGAGACAAACCTGGCCCCTGAAATAGTGCCATATTCTTTACTTGCTGCTTTGAGTGTCTCCACCACTCCCTCATCAAATGGCAGTGAGTCCTATGGAAGAGGGAAACACAAAGTGTGAGCAGGAACAGACAGAAGAAGAGCCAAAGGCTACCTAGTCCAACATCCCATTTCCCACAGTGGTCATCTAGATGCCTCTGGGAATCCCACAAACAAGTCATAAAAGTAACACTCCCCTTCATTGTTGTGCACAAGCAACTGGTATTCAGAGCCATGCTGCCTCCATTCCTGGACGTAGCACATAGCCATCAAGACACCGAGCTGGTTTGCACATAATGCTAAGCCATACAATCACTGAGTGTGAACACACAGTGTGGGGTTTCTGGAGAGGAGATTGTAGCTGTATTATTCTTTCTCTGGTCCTGTTGCTACTGCGATCTAAGCCATGGCGTGGTATGTTGTCTGAACACAGGCTTGTGATTTGTCTGACTCCAAACACACACTGTAACCAAGGTTTGTTCTTGGGATTGTAGCTGAAGGATTGTCAGGAGGATTAAAGCCATGAGCCTGGGTATAGATGAAACACAGCCAAACCAGGGCTTAGCTTGCAGCAGCAACAGAAACGGGGGGGGGGGGGAGGAGTGCAGTGGCTGCAAAGTTCTCTACATGCAGACCGCCTCATAGAGTCCATATGCAATAAGCACTTGCTGTTTGTAGGTTCCTTAGATTTCAGAGAAGATTTGGAAGTTTCACTAGTTCTACAAGGACAGAGTCTCTTTTCTATGGTAAAGACCCTTTCTTGACCCATCTAGCCCCTTTGCTTCTGTTATCTGCACTCAGAAAGACCCAGCTGGCAAACTGGATTTAAATTTTTATTTCTATAAAATTCAGATTCTAGGCTTAGGAAGTCAAGCATTTTCCTCATTCAAGGACCTCACATAAAGTCGCTTTTAATTTGCCCTGTACAAGATGGACAACACCATCTCTCATCTGAAATGGAAAACGGTTACCTTGGTGGCTTGAATCCACCATCTACGTCACTAGAACTACGACCTTTCACCTGAGTTACATGGAATGCTCACAAGTTTCCTTTCTTGTTTTCTGCATTCATGTTGTCCTGGCAAAGTAAAGAAGGACATGTCATTTCAACAGATTTGCTGTCACAGAAATAATACATTTGCTGTTTGTTTTGAGGTTTTTTGTTAATTCATAGAATCACCTTCCACCAAAATTACATAGCTGTCAACTTTTCCCTTTTTTTGCAAGGAATCCTATTTGGAATAAGGGAATTTCCCTTTTAAAAAGGGAAACGTTGACAGCTATGCCTAAATATTGTACACAAAAGTTACGCAGAGTTGCTGCAGCTTTCATTCCCACACCCCAGCCCCTGAGTCTTGACTTACATTCTGCTTGAGGCACATTTACTCAGATGCAGAAACCACTCAAAGAGCATTTATGTTAGATTATGAGAATGCAAGAAGATCTTGTCAAGCAAGGTGACAAGATTCACAGCAGAAGAAAATTTGCAAACTGTCCAAGACATTGTGCCAACATACCCAGGAGTATTCCATCTACTGTACATTCAGCCATAGAGACAGCAACAGTGTAAACAGGAATACTCCTATTTGTAACTAGAGTGCTTGTGAATGGCTATCAGTGTCCATACTGTTTATTCTGTTTTTGTTTTGTAAATGATCGCTGATCTCTTGTTGCTAGCATAACGGTTCACTTCAATTCTGCACCTTACTTGATGGCTCAGTCACATTTTCACAGATGCTGTCTGTGTGCTTAAATTGTGACAATAAACCTGAATAGTGCTGTGCCACATGCTACTAATGCACTCCGTACTGTCAGTAAGCTTATCTGGAATGAAAGAGAGTTGCCTTTGCAGAGAAACCTAAGTCATTGTTCAAAACCTAAAGGCAGATTTGTTTCATCTTGTAGTTCCTTTTCCACGAAGCTTGCTGGGTAATTGTGAGGATTAAATGAGGTAACTCCAAGTAGAATACCCTAACCTCACTGGAGAGTAAAATGCTTTACCAATGTCCTGTGCTGATTTCATCTGAAACATCCAGTGAGAGTCTACAGCAGGCTTGGGAAACTTCTGACTCAAGAATCTAATTATGCCTGCCACAGGCCCAGGTTTGAACCACAAAACCCAACCATGCTCAGTGAAGTCATATGTGATGTCAGGTGTGGGGCAAGTAAGGATGCTGCTTCAAAGAAACAGTTAGAGCTTACTGTGAGCACCTATCAGTGGATTGGTAGTGACAGTGAGCCCCACTGGGATTAGCTTCACTTAGGAGTTCCCACCCCTGGTCTAAACTATAACATGCATAGTACCATACAACTTGTGGTCTACCAAGAATCGAAGGTGGGATTCACTTAAGGAGCCCCATTAGTGGAAGCCCTGTTTGCACAATGGGGATCTGCCCCATATAGTCTGCCGCTCATGGGCCTTGGATCTGGTGGGGGGTAGGGAGACTTCCCAGAAGAACATGCAGGGGAGGGGAGGAGGGGGGTCATTTCAAATGGCAAGCTGGAATGCTTGTGTGGATGGAATATTTGTAATAGCATGATGTTGAATTATACCCAATGTAGCATGCAACCCACCAGCTATTTATTGTACCTGATACCCATCACCGTTTTACAGTCACAGGCAAGCAGCAAAGCCAGCACATTTATCAAGCCTCTGATGGGCTTCCTAGATGGTGGGCTTGGTAAGCCACACACAAGTAAGCCTGATATATAGGAACTATCACTCTCCGGTGATGTATGCAAACTGTCACATACAGTACATACATCTGAGAGAAGATACGACTTAACTGATTCTATATTTCTTATTAACCTGGCAGTTTCTTATTTCTTACTAACCAAAACCAGCTAAGAATAGCGCGCCCTTAATGCTGCTAACTAATTTAAGGGCTTTGTAAGTTAGCTTTTTTAATTCTGGCTTGTAAACTACAGTGAAATTCACCAAAATAGTGGTAAAACTGCTTCATTGTAATGTCATCTAAGAAGCTTTTCATTTTAATCTGTCTCCATGAGGTGTGGCCTCCTGCTGAGGAATACACAGTTATATCGTTAACATGGCAGACCCCACTGAGAGATACAACAGCCCCAGTCATAGATGATAATGGAACAATGACAGGTTTTTCTAAACGAGACTTTATGAAAATCCACTCCCGTTACCGCTTGGGAGAAGCATTCTTACTGGGGTATTTATTGTAAAATGGGTGGGGAGCCTGTTTTTAGACCACAGCTTCCATTATCCCTGACCACTGGCCATGCTGGCTTGGACTGATTTGAGTTACAGTTCAATAACATGTGAAGGGACACAGGTCTGATCAATAAGCAGAATTTAGCAGAATTTAGTCAGTTGAATTTGCTTAGAAATGTCCTAATAACTCTCATGGTCAAGTAGGCTGAACAAGAGTTGGTGTACAGGGAAGAAGATTAGAAATTAATGTAAGGGACAAAGGTGATCACTTAAGCCAGTGGAACCTGGAAAGTACAAATGACCCAGGAAAACTAATTCCATGCATCAAATAACCATCAGAATGTCCAAACACAATCAGATTAGCAATGTATGTGAAAAGAAATGTATGAGTTGAGGAAAATATGCTTCTACACATGAACATGGTATGATATATATTTAAGCTGGCATACACCTGGAAAAGGTTGTACATGAAATTGGCAAATTGATTGGCTTCCTCCTGAGTCTTTGACTCATCTTATTCATTTTGTGAATTGACATCACTAGTTTTCGTGTTCAGTGTACTGATGCTACAGTTCTTTTGATGGTGATTTGTATTTGATGTTCTTAAGTATTTCCCTCCCACCTCAGATACTGATTAATATTAAATATGCTTATATATATGTATATATATGTGTGTGTATGTGTGTGCATATATATATATATATATATATATATATATATATATATATGGTTATCTTTAGGGAGTAACATTTCTGTTTACTGGTTTACTGACTATCAGGTATACTATTCTGGAATCTAAAATGTTCCATGATGAGCAGCATTCAGGATTTTTGGCACATGCATTGGTTGTGACCTGATGGTGTCTTGCACATAGATATCTCATTTGTAATTGTCCCATATCCTAGGCATTGTTCCAGTAATTTCAATTTTTGTTCCAATATTTGAAAGGAAAGTTAATCAGAAACTGAAAACCCAGTGGCACCTATCCAACTAAGATTAGTAAAGTTGCTGCGATAATTTGTCCATTTTTTTAACCATTGACAGAGAAATAAGTGAAAAGAAATTCTCCCCACCACCCACCCAAAAGTAATTGTTTAAAGAGCAAGCCTCTTGCTGCTCTCCACAGTCTCATGGAAAATCCAGGATTCATACTGACTGTGGAGACTGCTTAAAAAGGATCAGAGAACGCGTGGGGAATTTTTGAAGTTGAAGGAGATAATATCCCTATGCCCCTCAGCCACCTTGTAACATTAGTTATTAAGGTGTAAGTGCCATTCCCTCTCCAGATGTCACCAAAGATCTTTATCAACTTTCACAAGGAGGCATAAAACAATTACCTCTTTCATGAGGTGTGGAGAGTCTCATCAGATGAGTGGGCAGTGTTCAGAAGCACTGGAATTAATTGTCATAAAAAAGTTCTTCTTGTTGTTGTTTATATTATATCAATATGTATGCTGCTTTTATACATAAATATGCCCAAAACGTTTTGTAATCCAGTAGCAATACAACCGCAAAAATGCATCATTACACTGAACAATCCAATACGAATTCATCTCAGAACGTGTTATGATGATCCAAAAAAACATTCATTTTAATACAAACAGTATAACTTTTGCAATTCATTACAAAATAGGCAATATCAATAATTAAAATACATATGAATTGATGTTATTTATGCTGAAATATATAAAACAGAGTCAGATATATAATAAAACTTCCCAGTGCAGTCAGGTATTAATAACCTTATTTTGTACAGTGGTACCTCAGATTACAGACACTTCAGGTTACAGACTCCGCTAACCCAGAAATAGTACCTCGGGTTAAGAACTTTGCTTCAGGATGAAAACAGAAATTGTGCGGCGGCAGTGGGAGGCCCCATTAGCTAAAGTGGTGCTTCAGGTTAAGAACAGTTTCAGGTTAAGAACAGACCTCTGGAACGAATTAAGTTCTTAACCCGAGGTACACCACTGTACATTGCAATGACAGGGAGTGTCAGCCCAGCTGCCTTGACAAGGTGGACTTTGCTTCTCTTTCCTTGTGGCAGTTCCATTGCAGCACAGGATGACAAACAGGGAGGACTTCTTTCGCCAAAAGGGGAAATTTTATAATCAGTGTGAGAACTGGGCAAAAACCAACCCAGCCCTGCTCTTCTTTTCAGCTCAACCCTAATTTTAATTGGTCACAGCATGAAAAGGTGAATTTGCAAAACTGTTTGATACAACTATAGTGTGAAGATGTATAGGACGTTTGTTCACGTATACAAACTGATCTTAGAAGGAGTGGTTTCCCCCCCCCCGGCAGGTTAAAAATGGTGAGAGAATAGCCAATTGAGCCGGCATGTGGACTAGACGTAAGTGCAACACTTAGTGTTAACAATATACATTTAAGTCTTTGTGTCAGAGCAGCATTATTAACCCAGGTGGACTGACCCAAATTCTAACCTAATGTCAGCTCCATTATAGGCGAGAGGAGTTATTTTGATATCCATAATTCAGTGTGCTTTTTTGAATATTGTTATTAGAAACACATATCTACACCTAGCTTAAACACAAACACAGCCGCAACCGCACAGTCACAAAAGCCTGAATTTTTATGCAACGCAGACTATCCATATGCATATCCAGAACTATATAAAAAGAGAAAAAGATATCTTTTCATTTTGCCTTTTGTGCTGTTCACTCCAGGAATCCTGGCTTGATCTTGACAGATCTGCTAGTTTATAATGAATATTTCCGTAGCTTTTATGGTTAGCGTCAAGAAGGCACCTGGGAGTAAGATTTGCTCACTGTAGGGGGCTGCTTTGTGTTCCTCCGCTTTTGTTTTCTTATATTGGTGTGTGTGTTTTTTACTGAATTCTTTGGTGTTTGCCTATAATAAACATTTTGATTGCAACTAAATATTTTATTGATTTAAGAATGAACAAAAAGAGAGCACAACAAACAAAGAACATCTACTATTCTGTTGCACTGGAAAGAAATGTAGCTAATAAACACTATATATGCAGGGAATATATATACACATACATACACACAATGTGTCAGGCATAGCAGAGGCATTTTTAAAAAAAAATTACTGCTGCTAATGTGCTGGGGGGGGCGTAATCCTGGTACCTTGCGCTGGGATCGGCATACAAGGCGCACTACACCTCTCTACCTGAGAGGCATAGCCATAAAATCAAGCTCCGAAAGCATGACACTCTATTCTTCTTTATTTATATATTTAATTTTTAAATTACGTTTGTATACTGCCCTATACCCGGAGATCTCAGGCCGGTTCACAACATAAAATTACAATATAACAAATACAAAACACATCATAAAAATAAAAACAGAGACAGCCCAACAATCCCCACTTCTGCAACACATTAAAAGGGCATTGGATGTCAATCAGCCAAAAGCCTGGCTAAAGAGGAATGTTTTCACCTGGTGCCTAATGTTGTATAATGAAGGTGCCAGCTGAACCTCCCTGGGAGAGCATTCCACAAATGGGGAGCCACTGCAGAAAAGGCCCATTCTCATGTTGCTGCCCTCCGGATCTTTCATGGAGGAGACACACAAAAAAGGGTCTCAGGATGATCTCATGGTCTGGATAGGTTCATATATATAGAGGCAGTTCTTCAGATATTGCAGTCTTGAACCGTATATGCAGTAGAATCAGGGCTTAGGGCAGAAGACAGGACTCCCACTACTAGAGTAGGACTTTACTGTTTTTTTGTGGAGAGGGGTGTCTTCTTAGACAGAAACAACACAGCTTCTTGCAGTAGCTATTTCTAGGTGACCTTCCCTACTACCCAAATATTATCTGTTTATTTATTACATGGAGATGCCATGGTTCACCTGGAACAGCACAACAAGATGCTTTCATCTGCCCCAGCTGCAACAAAACGTGTCTCTCCCATATCAGTCTCTACAGTCACAGCAGGTGCTGTAACCTTGCAGCAGTTTGACTTCACCCCCAAAGGGACACTCTTCCACTGTCTCGTGAGACAGACGGGATGCCAGCTCTATTTATTACATTTATCAGATGCTTTACCCAAAAGAAAAAGTCTCAAAGTGACTTGACAAGATACAACAAATAAAAGCAATTTGAAACCAGAAAAAATAAAAATACTTAAAATGTTGGTCCAGTAAAATGTTCATAATGACAAGAAAACAATGCACATTTTTATCATAAAGTTTTGCAGTTGAAGATCTCCTGCTCAGCTGAGAAGCAGCTCCTTGGGTGGGGTGGCTTCCAAGCAGGTGAGTTGCTTTTGCTGCCTTCTACCCTCCTTCCACGGACTCACCTGCCAGGAAGCTGGTGTTAGTGCTCTTCTCAACCCACTGAGTTGCTCTAGCAACTAGTTACCCAGGATATGAAAAAAATGATCCATGCCTTTTTCCATTCTGTGCCACTTTTGCATGTGTTCATCCTTAAATCTGTTACAGCTGCTTCCTCATTAATCTGTGAACCTTTTTCTACAAAAACATCTGCATGAAAATTTGCAGTTTAAACACATCATTTAAAAATCTATGTTTTCTCTCATAAGATGCCGATATTATTTCAATATTTTTGAACCTAGAACTGCATTAGAAGATGTGGGAGGTATAAAAGCTGATGGATAACCAAGTTCCAGTGCACGCTTTGGTATGAGTGGTGTGGAACATCTAAACTTTTATTGGAATTCATAAAGATCTCGTTCCTCAAGCATCCTAATTGCAGCAACAAGCAGCTGAGGGAGCAAAATGGCAGAGCAGAGGAGGGTCTAGTCCCCTGCAGCACAGTCCTGATCCTGATTGGTGCCCCTGGTGACTGCTATTAATTGTTTTTTTAAAAAGGAGATGAGGGAATAGAATTTAAGACATAGCTAAAGTCACATCTGCTGTGCCCTTCTTGCATTTAGTAGATTTTTAAGCACATCTTATGCTATTGAGAGCCTATAATTTCCTTTACAGTAGTCTCTTTGCTTTGTAGGGGAGCAAGAGATACCTTTCTCTAATGAAGAAACCCACAACAAATCCAAGATCTCCTATTAATATAGAGAGTCCTGAACTGTAATATATTAATGAATGGACATACACTCACACTGTAATCATGAATTTCAGTATTGCCTTTGATGCCTCATTGGGCACAAAGCTCTTACAAAATGTTTGAAGTGTCTGGCTGTGTAATAATGATTTATAATTCTCTTGAACCAAAGCAAAATTTGCTCGTAAAAATCATTTTTGAAATAAAAAATAAATTGTGACTGGAGGGTCCGGGTTTGTTTCAAAAAGAGATCACCCACAAGCAGCAAATTATTTTAAAAGCCACTAGTTCTAGTGTTTTGAGATAGGCAGTGCACAACTCAGAATTTCAAAGTGCTATTAATTAAGATCAGTTTATTAAAATGTCAATCTTTTCAACCAAAATTTCCTCTGCTGCAACTACTAGCTGCAAGTTCCCTTCTGTGTAACAAATACGTCTAACTTTGGTGCTTTTTTTCTCCCATAACCATTCATTTCTTATTCTATAAGAAGGGTTTCTTCCCTCATTCTGCAAACTGGGTTTCTGTGAATGGCTCCTACATTTCTATCTGCCGGTTCAACAGTCAGTAAGGTTTTCCATGTAATAACTAGCCTAAACCAATGATACAATATACTTTAGAGAAGCTCCTTTTCTCAAATTCATGTGCTCTCTGGTTCCTTTCTCACTTTGGCCTTTCAGTGCTACCCAGTGATGGCTTTTAGACAGTCAGCTGCATCAGTCACCTGCATGTGGAATTATTAGCCAGGTGGACTGCTGTAGACATAGTGATGTTGCATCCCTGCACATCCTTCCTGTGGGTTTAACTGCACTGGTTGATGTGCTCAGTTGAATGTGTATGTCTGTCACCCTTTTAAGAAGTCAATTGGGCAACATAACCTTTGAGATCCCTTCCAACTTTGTGATTCTTTGTCATATATGTCAGGCAGCACTCAGATTTCTAAAACAGAGATAAATGTAGATGATGATAAACATGTTTGCACATGTGTGTGTTTGATCATGTTGCCCATGATCATTCGTGATGAGTTATATGGTTCATGTGTAGAATAGTGGGAGCAATGAATGATAGGATGCTGCATGGAAAATCAAGGTGGTATTTTGGTTTCCTTAACTTCTAAAAATGAAACCCCACAAATGTTACTGGTTATTTTTTTATATATTTTAGCATCCCGGGTTTCAGCAACCTGGAAACTTAGTAGACAATCAGACACCAGCAAGTATCCACCCAGTAGGATCTGGATACTACCGTAATCTGTTGGGACCCAGCACAATAGAAAAGTCCCTGCAAATTTCAAAATTGATAGTATCTTTTAATCAACTTTGTAGTACAGCTTAAACATCTGCAAAAAGTAAAAATTGTTGGAGCCTTTAGCAATCAATCAGGAGCTGGTCTCTTTTGGAGTTGTACTGTAGGTCAATTTACTCTATACTATATGTATCATTCTCTCTAGATCTATGAGGTCAGTTTATAAAGGACTAAAGATAGATACTATGACAATTCATACCCTAAAGTCAATTTGTTACAAAAATATAAAATAAATAATACATAGTTCTCTCTTAATATTTCCAGAGTCTCATTTTGGAACAATGTCCCACTTAATTGCATTAAGAATAGAATATCTAGAGGGTTGTGGGTTGTTGTTGTTTTTTGCTCTTATTACCAACAGAGTTTAAAAACACACACATACTTGTGTCTGCGTATGAGTGAAAGGGCTGAGAGCATTAAGGCGCTACACTTGAATGCACTGAGCTTCTGAACTCCATGATACTCATTGTATGCTCAGCTTGAGATCAAGACAGTTGTCAAGACCTCAGTTTTATTTCTTCAAAAGATCCAAAAACACTAATGCTTCAGATTCTAAATAAGAAAGATTTGCTTTGCAGAGCCACTGATGCACAGGTACCAGTTTCTGCTTCAAATCCCAGACCCCAGCAGTGGGAAAACCATTTGCCATTACCCAGTTGTACACCTCAGTGAAATCATCACTGTATTAACTTAGGGATAACAGTTGGATTTAAACATATTTTCCTCCACTATCACCAGTGTGAAGTGCTTAAATCTAGATGGATAGCATCCATCGCTACTTACAAACAGAAAAGTAAAAGCATCAAATTCTACCAAAATTGTAGAATGTCAGACTTGCTCACACCAATCTTAATTCTGTGACAGCACAATGCCAGTCCTAAGCGCAAGAAGAATCAAGAGTAGAGGTAACTTTGAAAACCCCTTTTATTAATAAACAACAATAATTTCCAAACATGAAATAGATTATTGCTCTGGAATGGAAAGGGGGGGGGGCTTGAAACATTTTATTGCACAAACTGTTCCTATATGTGCACATGTCAATTCTACAATTACTTTTTCATACATTATTGCAGAATGCATTCAAAATATATTGTCAGCTTAATACTTTGTTTTATTTGTGAGTTAGTATGTGGTAGGTTTCCATCCCAGAAAGTGATCCATACAAATTAGATTTGCTTTGTTACTATGGAAGCTTTAAAGGCTTTGACTCTGCAATTTATTGTTAAAGTCAAGAAAATGGAGGCAGAATTAAAACTCTCTTGTGTGGACATTTTGCCTTTCCATTATACATTTTAAACTATTTGACAAGCCCTTAACAAGAGGAAATTTATTCCAATGTGCAAGCTTGATATTTCCAACCGAAGTGTATTATGTTAACTGGAAATCTGGGGAGCAATGGACAACAAAATGTTACCTTGTACTTGAAGGCTATAGAAACAAACTTTGAACTTTAAGGCAGGTGGCTTATCTTCCTCAGGTTTTGATGTTTTCATGGTAGTTAATGAGAAGAGAGGCAAACACCAGTATTTAAATTGTTCTTCACCGTTTCTGCTAATGAACTGTTTGAGTGGAGGTGTTTCCAAGGTTGGCATTTAACTTTTATTTAAACATGCATATCTGAGTGCCAGTAGGGGAAACATCTGCCTACCCTAAACGTTTCTTTGTGGCAGGGTGGGGCTCTAATGGGATTGGGAAAAGATTGGCTTCATATTCCTCTTGCCTGCCAAGAGTAAGCTCTACTCATCTCAGATAACTTGGATACTTAATCATCCCTTCCACAACTTTCTCTCTCATGTTCCCAACACAACTTGTGACCACATACCTCCTTTGCCACTATAGATATTTTCTGGAATACTGGCCTCTGAACTTAAGTATAGACTTCTAAAGGATGCATATCATTATGCTAAATACTTCTGTTAATCTGATGCATAGCATTAAATTTTATATTATTCTGATGTGTAGCAACCCATTATCTTTAGAATGTCAAGATATGTATACATTAAAAACCAAAGACTTCACCACTGCTGCTCTGGCACCATGCCCAAGGAACCATTGGATACATAAAATACTAACAATCCACCCATTTCATCTGCTAGTGGTGGGACAACAGACATTTAAATGAGTTGTATAGAGATTTTGGAGCTTAAAAATCAGTTCACACACAGCACTGGTCACAGGCTTATTTAGTATCACTGTTTCCCTACATCAGGAGTAGCAAACCCATGGCCTGCACCATTTTAGTAGCCTGCCACCCTCCTTCAGAATCGGGTTTCTCTTATCTGTGATATTTGCTGGAACAGACAATTGTTAGAAAGTCTTGGATAGGCCAACACTCCTTCCTGTTTCCTCTCTCTTAATACATGCTAGAAAATGCTGTGATGCAGATAACAGTCCCCCGCCCCGTCTGCACATATTCATAAGTGAGCATGAATTGGCCACTTTGTTGTTGCCCACCATTGCCATGTGGCCCTTGAAGAAGTCGCCATCCCTCATTGCAGCCCTTTAACCCAAAAAAGGTTAGCCACCCTACCATGTAAACATTCTACAACACACACAGCACCCTCCCCCTTGGGTGCAGAATTCAGGAGCAGTGAGAAAGTTGTCATTTGGATAAGCCCTGGAGAAGACTGGCTTCTATAAAGAGAACTTCTTGTTGAGGAACCCTTCATATAGTACCAAGGAACTTCACTTCCTTGCTGCAGCTTTCCCCTCTGGCTGATACCCCCTTCCATCATGCCTTTATAGGAGTGAGATGGGGTTTAGGAATTTTTTTAGCACTTTGGGATTACAAGTAAGAAACTATTAGCATGATGTAATGAAAAGTATTATTACATTATTATCTATTTAGCACCTGATTAAACACCACTTAACCCACTGGCTTTAATCCAACGCACAACTGTTAAAGGTGTGTGTGGTTTATTTATTTATTTATTTATTTTTGCTAATGCACCATTGTTCTGACGAAGCCAGCATCTGTGCAGTAGTCCGTATCTTCCACTGTCATTAGGGTAAATTGGTTCCCTGGGCAACGTCCCAGGAACGCAGGTGTCCTGATTACAGACATCCTGATTATGTGAAGTAGACAGCAGTCACTCATTCACAAAAGGAACTCAGCCTCATTGTTAAACAATCACCACCAAGCATTTGCTACCAAGAAGACCTTGGGAGAAAGGAGACAATTCAGCTCCATTGCCCATATTGTGCCTATTCAAACCACTGGCACCTTCCTCACCAATCTCATTCTTACAAAATATTGATGGCCAAACAACTATAACTGCTAATATTCAATATGAAATGCATGTTTATGTGTATATTGAGGGTTGGGAGGGAAGAGCCATCTAGAAAATGCAGTTACTTGGATACACCAACACTTTTTCTAACATAGGAGTAGACAGAGATAGTAATGGGTGCTACTTAATATTTGCTCCACGTTTGTTGGAAATTGCTCTTTAGTGTGGCATCAGCTACACTTTGAAACTCCTTGCCTATTGATACCAGGCAGGCACCTTCACTGTACTCTTTTCAGCACCTACTTTAAACATTTTTGTTTAAGCAAGCTTATCCAGACATGTCGACACAGTGTGCGGTGACCGTGAAGGAACATTCTTTGCTGGGGATCATTAGGAAAGGAATTGAAAGTAAAACTGCCAGTATCGTAATGTCATTCTATAAATCTGTGGTATATAAATCTATATACTGTATGCAGTTCTGGTCTCTTCACCTCAGAAAAGATGCTATAGAGTTGGAAAAGGTTTGGAAACGGGCAACCAATTTGCTTTATACAGAGAAGTAGGTGATAAATTATTGGAAATAAATAAATACATTCAAGTGGACTTGACAACACTCTGTTTTAAGCCACCTTATATGCATCACACTTTGGAAGATTAAGACTTTTATGGAGGCATAGTGCTTCAGCCTCACAGTGATTCATTATATCTTAGTTTATAGTGATCTAACCTTCAACAGCATCTGCATCATGATCTATCAAAGCTAGCGGTATTGAACTATGCCATATTTTGCTCATTTTGAAAGACTGCAAGATCAGTTCTGATGGCAAATTCAAGTTCCTGTTGCACGTCTCAATTACTAATCTGGCCAAATAACCTAGGGTATGTTGGGATAATGAATTACAAAAATCAAAGGGCTTAATAAATAATAAAATCTGCCCCCTTTCCTTTAAAAATACACAGAACATGACACTCTTGTGCTTTTAATTCAACTCGATTAAAGAGTGGAGAGAAACTATTAGTGACTACCAGCAGCAAGACTCCTTGAGAATTGCCCCTGTTTGTAGATTCTTTATGGAATTAGGTGACAGCTGGCAAAGTTTGCCTTGGGGTTAAGGGCTCAGTATCCATTTCGGTTTCCTCTTTTCATCAACAGGAACCCTACACGTAAATCACATAATGTAACACATTTGCTTTCTTACGTTCCGTTCTAGGATTTAGATTAGCCACCAGTAACATGAGCTTGGCTGTTTAAACAATATAGATGTCATACATTATAATATTAGCTTTACTCATTGTCTCAATGCAAACTTTAAAACAGAACATTTTTGACCCTGAAACTCAACTCACCCCAAAGAGCCCCTTCTTTAATTAAAACTGCATGTGACCCAGAAGGCATCAAGGCAAAGGAGCATCATCAAGCTTATTCATGCCACCTTCACCTGCTAATGAAAAGCAGAGGCCAACATATGAAGGGATGGAAGATTAGAAACAGTTAGGAATTGGTGTGTGCAGGGATAGAGAACTTGAAAAATCACTCCTGGCCCAATGAACGCTTTTAAAAATAGAACACATTTGGGGAACACTGGAAATTCAGTTTGGGGAAAGATTCTAAAACATGCAGACCATCAGTTTGCAAAAGCTTCATAGTCTTGCAAAAATATATGTAACTATTTGGACTTGTGTCTACTTCACATTGACAACTGCAGCTTGATTAGCTTTTGTCGCAATTTTGTTTCTTCATTTCATGCCGATGTGCATGAAACAACTCTGTGTTGATTTGATGTGGAACATGGGGTGCAATTAAAGCTAGGTGACAGTCTGGACGTGGTCAGATGCCTGAAATGTTGCAGTTGCGGGCCCAGGCACAGTGAGCCTGCGATCGCCAGTGGTGGGGACATGGGAAGAGGTAATAAACACAGAACAACATATTGGGATTAAATAGGCTACTACAACTTTATTGACTACAAATGTCAGTAGGTTTTGGCATAGGAAAACTTTGGAAGATTCATGTGTATCCTGAATCAACCAACCCAGCAGCTGGCTGATTACTGCTGGGGTTAATCCTTGGATGAGGATTGCTCTATGACGTAAATCAAATTGGGGTGAACCCTCCAGGAGCACCACATTTCATGGCCCGGCAGCCCCTATCTGGACAGAAACACCCCCTTTGGACCCCTTTAATGGGGTGCCCCAATTTCAGGGCAGGGGTTAAGAATCCAATCCAATGCCTTGCTTTGCTGGTAAGATGAAGCCCAGGAGGGTCCTCCTAATCCATATAATTAGATTACCATGGGTCCTCATTTGAAGAACTCCACCCTGGCAGGCCCATCTCCCTGGCAGCAGTCAGACAGTAGTCACCGAGGGATGCTTCACTATCAGTAACTGAAGAGCTGGACTCACAAGAATCATAATCACTACCCAACTTCCAGTGCTGCTTCTGATGATGCTCCTTGGTGGGGTGCTTCTTGTTGGTCTTCCACAACACCTCATCAGAGGAATCTGAGGGCTCAACTGGAAGTTGATGCCCCGTTTGCTGACTAAGTGGTCTGAGATAGCAAGAAAGGTAAAGCAAAGCAAGCAAGCTGTAGCTGCAATGACTAAGATAGCAGCTGCGGACTGTGTCCAAACTTAAAGAAGGCTCTTTCTCCCCCCACTTGCAACACTGTGACAGATAAAGGTACTGGTACAAAAGTTGGGCACCACCCCCACTCTCTGCCAAGTGGTAGCAAGATTACAGGGGGTCCCAGGTGCACACCTGGGGTCTGTGCTGCTTTGGGGAATTGAAGACATGGCAGAGACTGTTGTAGCTTTTTTAAAAAAACCCACATATTTACACCTTCAGTCTGCATGGAGGAAGCCCAGAGCTTACAGCATGGTTATTCCAAGAGCGGCTTGTTCCCCACAGCAGTGCAGCACTGGAGGCAAAGGCATCTCTCTCAGCCAGCCTTCAGCCAAGATGGATCTTTTTTCTCCCAGTCTTCTTCCCAGCGCACTTTGCTAAAAACTTCCCTGTTGCCTCATACCCAGTTACCCTGGCAACATTCTGTCTGCCTAGGCCCAATATTTCTCTTGGATGGGCCATCAACACCTTTTGTCATGTTACTGCCTCTATCCCATGTGAGGCCCTGGCTTGAAAAGGAAGCTTAGCCTGTATTTTTCCACAGGCCAGCAACCTTCCCTTCAGTACTCCCAGCTAATCTAAACCCTATCATTTATTAATTTCTAGGGTTTACGGCAGGGGTCGGCAAGGCTTACCAGGCATGGGCCGGATCACTCCCACGGAGATCCTCCATGGGCCAGGCTGGTGCAGTGTCACGCCAGAAATCGCATCTGTGCATGTCCGTGGCACCGGAAATCGCTTCTGCGCATGCCCAGATGCTGGAAGTCACGCCTGCACTATTCTAAAAAACTACTATGATACATGTGTTAGTTGTGGTTTGCGTGCTATGGCTTATCGAACCTACAGGAAATAAAATGACAAAAATTCACTTTGAATGGTTGGTGACTCTTTTCTGTGGCACTTAATACCATTTATATATATTTTAAAAGAGACCACGATTAGCTTTATTTTGATAACAAAATAAGCCCAATTGGTTGAAAAATAAGTGAAACAGGAGGTTTTTTCTAAACTGATGCAGAAATTGCATTAGCCTAAATCGCACAAAAAATGAAATTTTTAAAAAATTCTCCTTCGCCCAATTTTGGACTAAAAAATCTTTAAAAATTCATTTGAGGTTATCTCATAGGTATCTACACATAAAAATTTTTTTTGAAGAAAATCGTGAGATGCACATGGCATCAGATGATTTGGCGTGGAACAACCCCTCTTGGTTCATTGGCTGGGCCTGGGAGGAGAGACAAGGGCACTCTCCTTTTCCCGAGCCATGATGCTGTCACACCCCTTGGCTCTCACCCCAGGGAACTGCCAACAGCAACCCATGTAGCCAATGCCAAGCCTGCAGAGGTGTGTGGGGGGGGGTACCGGACAATGGGGCATGCACTGTGACCGTCCCCCCTCTGCAGGTAGGACAAAGCCCCCCTTTATGAAGGGTAAAGGTAGGGCTCCTCTGCTGCCTGGCTGAACCACCCTCCATCTTGCTGCTGTCAGACACACAAACACACACACCCCTCTTTTCATTCCGACTAATGGCAGTGAAAAGTGCCTTTTGTTTGGTGTTGCAGCAAAGAGGGGGTGGGGGGGAGTGAATGTGGATTAAAGAGGTCAAATGTATATCAAACAATGTGTCCCCCATGTAAATGCTTAAGCAGATACTCCCCTTTACGGATCTCATGCTATTGCCAGTCACACCTCCATGGAAATTCTTAAGAGGAATGTTTTTAATGAGAAGCTTCACAGATTTTCAGCTTTGTATGTCTTCTAGGTATGCAAAGGAATTGCTTCAGAACCTGAATTTGTCAGGAGAGCAAATGAAAAATAGATGTGAAATGTAAAATACAAAAGAGGTAGCACAGCAAAGCTGCGTCAGGCAAAACACAATACTGTGAAATACTATCCCCTATTCTAAAAAAAACATGCTGCTTTCTTCTCCTTTGCCCCAGGAAGATTGTAAGGGTGAGCTAGAGCCTTGCCCTTACACAATGGGCTTTTGGTAACAAGGCAGTCACTCTGTCACTGCTTTGACAAGAAAGAAAGTAAAGCAGACACAAAAGAATGCCACTTGGCACCGCAGTATCCATCACTTCCAGCTCTAAACACCAATGCCTTTTGTATTTGTGCTTATCGGCAGGAAATCCTGAGGCCTTTGCCAATGAGTCCATCACTTGGATAAGAAGGAAAATGAATTGCCATTTGTCCAGTTCCCATAACACTACATTCAAACGACTCCAAGCAGCTTCAAATAGCACTGCTGTTGAACGTTGCACAGTGTGAATGCAGAACCCCCAAATCAAACTCCTTTGTCGTATCGTAAAGGTGGTGGTGACCAACTGCTTTAACAAATTTACTTTCATTTGTGTGTGTGTGTGTGTGAATGAAAGTATATATATATATATATATATATATATATATATATATATATATATATATATATGCAGGTTTTGGTGTCTTCGGGTGTCTTCCCGTGTAAGAGTCGGGGTGTCTGTGCGACGTTTCGACGAGGTCTCACTCGTCATCTTCAGGCTGGTGCTTTCGGCTTCTTGTTACTGGAACAGAGCAGAATCTGGTGTTTGAGTTCCTATAAATACTGTTGAGGGGTGTGGTGTATAGCCTCCAACGTTCTGGGCAGAGAGGAAGTTCCTAGATTAGTGTGCCTTTTCTTCTTTTGTTCCTTAATTACTTGAGGGATATCTTGGGTGATTTCATGAGTGATATTCTGAATACCACTGGGTGGGTCATTAAGTGTAGATTAGTTGCTAAAGCTTTCGTGTCTTGACCTCTTGAGCTTGTGAAGAGTTTTTCTGAGAAGATGGCTGTGCTGCATTTAGTTGTGCTCTGGCTTGGCTTCGTGTATAGGGGCGAGCTGTGGTTTTGTGCCTTGTGCCAGCCAGATCTGTGTAGGGATTGCAGGGGGGTGCAGCATCCGGAGGTGCCACTATAGTTTGGCTACTGGATGGAGTCTGTAATATGTCTGTGGAGAGGGTCTGGGTTTGGGTCTGGTGTGGTTGATTGGTGACGGCGTTCTGTGTGCCTCTGGTTCTGGTGTCGGTTTTTGTGGGGAGGGCTAATTTCCAGATGTCTGGCAGGCGGGACGTGTCGTCACGCTTGTTCATGTTGTGAGGGTGTTTCTCTATCTCGATGGCTTCCATGATTATTCTCTTGTGGTGATGTTCCATGTTAAAGAGCAATTTGGAATCTGCAAAATTAATTTCGTGTCCTGTTTCTTTCATGTGTTGGAAAAGAGAGGAAGTTTTTTCTTCTTTTTTGACGGCATTCTTGTGTTCTGCGAAACACAAGAATGCCGTCAAAAAAGAAGAAAAAACTTCCTCTCTTTTCCAACACATGAAAGAAACAGGACACGAAATTAATTTTGCAGATTCCAAATTGCTCTTTAACATGGAACATCACCACAAGAGAATAATCATGGAAGCCATCGAGATAGAGAAACACCCTCACAACATGAACAAGCGTGACGACACGTCCCGCCTGCCAGACATCTGGAAATTAGCCCTCCCCACAAAAACCGACACCAGAACCAGAGGCACACAGAACGCCGTCACCAATCAACCACACCAGACCCAAACCCAGACCCTCTCCACAGACATATTACAGACTCCATCCAGTAGCCAAACTATAGTGGCACCTCCGGATGCTGCACCCCCCTGCAATCCCTACACAGATCTGGCTGGCACAAGGCACAAAACCACAGCTCGCCCCTATACACGAAGCCAAGCCAGAGCACAACTAAATGCAGCACAGCCATCTTCTCAGAAAAACTCTTCACAAGCTCAAGAGGTCAAGACACGAAAGCTTTAGCAACTAATCTACACTTAATGACCCACCCAGTGGTATTCAGAATATCACTCATGAAATCACCCAAGATATCCCTCAAGTAATTAAGGAACAAAAGAAGAAAAGGCACACTAATCTAGGAACTTCCTCTCTGCCCAGAACGTTGGAGGCTATACACCACACCCCTCAACAGTATTTATAGGAACTCAAACACCAGATTCTGCTCTGTTCCAGTAACAAGAAGCCGAAAGCACCAGCCTGAAGATGACGAGTGAGACCTCGTCGAAACGTCGCACAGACACCCCGACTCTTACACGGGAAGACACCCGAAGACACCAAAACCTGCATTCCTGTACCCGTGAAAATCTACGAAAGCAAATATATATATATATATATATATACACACACAGAGAGAGAGAAATTATTTACTTACGTAGTGCCAGCAATGAGCATGATGCTTTTAGAGTACTAAAAAGAGAAATCCCCACTACTGTTGCAAAACAAATGCACAACATTAATGCTATGAGATCAGACGAAATATAAAGAAATGTGTGAAATTTTTTGAAATTGTTTAGGCAGAACATGTGTGGCCCACAATTTACTGTTGGACAGGAATGGGTAATCTGTGACTTTCCACATGTTGTTACCTTACAACTCTCGCTATCCCTGGCCATTTCCACACTGGCTGGGGCTGATCTGCTGATGAGGAAACAACCTCTGCATCCCAGAATCCTATTAAGGATGGATGTATTGTAGGCAAAACAATTCAGCATCGCTTGATTTTTCATAATTAGAGAAGCATACTGCCCCCTCCACCACACCATAAGCCCCTAACCCATTCCTTTTGCTGGCCTTAGCTGGCAGCAGTGGGGTTTGTGCTGCAGCTTTTATTAAATACGAATGTTGATGAGACTATGCATGGTAGCATCCATAATGGAGGGGAAATGACACAGTGTCCAGGGCATTGTAAGAAAAACAAAATGGTGACAAGCCCAGTCCTCCCTGGGACAGGATTGGGACAGGCATTAGTGTAATGACCCCTGCCAGGGTCCCAGTTGCAGTTTGAGGAGTGTGTGTGCCCCCCCCAATCTGGAACAGGGGCAGGCAGCATTCTGCATGTGCAGAGGGAGTCCAGGTCCTCATAGACTATTGCATAGTGACCTTTTTGAGTCACAGATACCACATTGCAGTGGTACCTCGGGTTACAGATGCTTCAGGTTACAGACTCTGCTAACCCAGAAATAATACCTCAGGTTAAGAACTTTGCTTCAGGATGAGAACAGAAATTGCGCGGCAGCGGCGTGGCAGCAGTGGGAGGCCCCATTAGCTAAACTGGTGCTTCAGGTTAAGAACAGTTTCAGGTTAAGAACGGACCTCTGGAACGAATTAAGTTCTTAACCCGAGGTACCACTCTATCTCATAGGCAGACTTTGAGAGGGCGCATGGCAGTGATAGGCAGTGATGCAAAACTGGGTAGAGCAGTGAATATGAATGTACAGTAAGTGACAGCCATGCAGAAGTCCTGGCTTTCTAGGCACTTGAACACAGCACACACAGATGTTCCACCTTTCTTCGAAACCAGCAACTTTGTGGACATGGTCCCTCCAGGCAAAAGGCAGGCGTTGCCTGGAAAGCGTTCCAAGGGCCACATAGAAAGTTCTGGAGGACCACATTTGGTCCCTTGGCCAGAGTTTACCCCACTCCTAGATTAGCTCTGCCTTCCAAATTGGCTGGGCTCCAAAATAGCAGCAGCCGACCTATTCCAGAACCTCATTTTCTTTCAGCTTACAGCTTCCTTCCTCGTCAGACTCATTCCTATTATTTATCATCTCACGGGACCAGTAACTTCTGCTTCCTTCCACAGAGTGTAGTGCTGTCCTTCAAAGGCTGTGTCTGCACCTATTTAGGTTGCTTTTGGGGATTTTTCTGTACGTCAGAATTCATTATTAACTGAGTGCAAAAAAAGGAGAGCACATTATCTGCATCTGGTGTAACTCAGTCCAGCTCTGTTGCAATATTTTGAGTTGCAGAGTTTTGATCCTTAAAGCTTTGTATATGCTTAAGTTATTGCAGATGCTATTGTTGTAAGGTGGATACTGTGGGGGTGTTTTCTTTATTGTATGACATTTGGGATTTTGATCACTTTTATTTACATCCAAGAGATTTAAAATTTCTCTAAACAAAGTTGGGAATTGTTATTTTCAGCGAAACTTCTCTCAGCTTTGCATTTAAGATTATTTGTTTGTGTGTGTGCGCGCGCACACACACACACATTCCTTTTATCACAGAACTGGAAACATTTACCTCCTTTTCATTGTGAATGAATATTCTGCTTGCATTTGTTTGCTTAATGAGTTAAACGAATAGGTAAGAAATCTGCAATGGCTTTTTTTGTACCCCGAATTAATAGGAGAAAACTGGGGTGTTTTGGAGCATTCTTTCACATTTCTAAATTAGAGTGCACCATTAATAAGGTATGCAGAGTAGATCAGTGACTATCTTCCAAGGAAAACGCTTTCCTCGGTTTTTTCCATAAAGTTAAATGCACAGCATATTCTCCTCACCCCCATTTCTTTTCAGAGAAATTAAACCAAGCTGTGAGTATAGCAATGATCAGATTTTGAGATGGGAGGGCTGTGTGTGGTATCCTTCATTTAATGAAGGAAGAGAGATCACAAACCATAGCTCATGGACACTCTCTTCTTTACAGAATATTCTTCCAGGAGAATGAGGGGTAGCAAGAAAAATCTGCCCTTGCAGAAGTACTGCTACACCTATCTTTCTGAAATTTGGCAACCTTCATTCCTTCAGAAGGGTTGACTATGATTTTCTAATAAATAAAAAGTTAGAGACCTTTTATTTATTTTTAAAGATTCCTTGCATGAAAACTCCTTAGTGGATCTTCCCGAAATTTGCCATGCTTAATTCACTGTGGACCAGTTCCTTTGCCTGTAAATTTCACCCACTTATGCGAAAAGGAAAGAAATTTTAGCCATTTTTAGACACTACATTATATGTGGCAAAGCATAACATATGTGGCAAAGCAGTCTGAACAGACTGACTATGGACCCAAATAATGAATCAAACCAGAATGACATGGAGTGGGTCTGAAACAGATGAGGCTGCCTCAAAATACTACAGGTACATGGTAAACCTGGTGGTCACTAAACAAGCCTAGTATATATGTGTCACTAGATGATGTGACAGTGTTGTTAGCTAAAACTATTTACCATGTGCAAGACAACTGTTGATTCCATTCTCCCTAATATCAAACATAACATTTACATAAATCTTATTTAGGAAGACTGCCGTTTCACTGAGAATTTCATATACAAAAACACAGAGTTAAAGAAGGCTTGACCTACATATTGGATGTGTGTGCAAGTAGTTTGGTAGTGGTTTATGTACTTCAGTACCGTTCTTCACAAATATACTTTACTAGCCCTCATTTAAAAATAAATAAATATGAACAAGATTTTTTTTTGGGGGGGGGGAATCAGCACAAAAGAAGGATAGAAGCATTTTTTTGGTACTCTGTTATTGAATATATTAGCAGAAGGAAACCATGCTTATTTAGCAATAGTGATACCATGCACAGTATTCCATCTACTGTGTTTTGCAATATCGCGCAATGTGTTTTAGTACTTGAATTCATATAGTATATACTTTGCTGATCGATTTGCATACCGTATCGATCCCAAGGGTTTTCTAATGTGTTTCACTTGTGGCACTTCTGCATAATTGCCTGATTAACTGACTTATTTAACCTATTGACCTTTACTCTTAATTAGCAGCCCTATGTAAATGTTGAGTAGTAATCAAGTGGAACACGATTCTGTGTGCAATTTACATCTTGTGAAGTTTTTCATATTTTTAAAAGATTTACTACCAGAAAAATTCTAATTTCAGATCAGACTATGGTAAAATAAAAAATGAACACACTTACTTGGCTTCAGGTCACAGCACAGGTGAGTTTGAGTCACTCATGTTATTTCTATAAAGTTGAAACAAATTAAGAGTAATCACACACAGTGGATCAAATCACATCAGTAAGTGGAAAATGTATAATTTAGGCTTTTAAGCGTGGGGGGGGGGAGACATGAATGAGAACAAGAGTCTCTTTTGAACTTAGAAATTATTAAGTTCTAGCACACAAACTTTTAATTACAATAAAATCTTGCTAATTCCCACTAATTACTTGTAGAAAGAAAAGACAAAGCATCAGCACGCAAATATGTTTATTTTATTCTGTAGAGAGCCAGTTAATTTTATTATTTACACTTCTTCATTATGCTTACAAAAGATATACCACAGTGTATACTGAGAGAAACATCCATTATAAGAGACCTCTCTCTCTCTCTTGCTTTCTCTCTCTCTCTCTCTGTGTGTGTGTGTGTGTGTGTGTGAGAGAGAGAGAGAGAGAGAGAGAGAGAGAGAGACTATATTCAGCACTTCCAAGGCCCACTGGGATCAGACTTGAGGTCCTTCCCATTCTACCATGTAAGGAGCTCTGTATGTAAAAGAGTGACTGATAGGATGCTAGGTAAACAGAATTTAGGCCTCCTTAGCTATATCCTTGCTGCATTTGCCAATGCCATCTGATAGAGAAGGTTTGGGCTGCGTTCCTAGGCATCAAAGAAAAGCACAGGAAGCTGACATACTGGTTGATTTAGCTCAGTGTTGCCTACCCTGACTTGCAGCCATTTTTCAGGGTTTGAGATGGGGCATTCCTAGCACTACCTGGAGATGCGAAGGATTGAACCTGTGACCCTCTGCACAGGGAAGAGAAAAGTAGATAATTGCGACAATATAACATCAGATTGATTCTACTAGATCTGTGGTAGCCAACATGATGCCTTCCACATGTTGCGGCCTACAAACTTGAGCAAAAGATTACTGTCTTGCGGGGTGTTGGAATAGATGACCCTGTGGTCCCTTCGAGCTGTACAGTTCTATGATCCCTTATCATTGACTGGGCCTGATGGGAGTTGTAGTCCATAGAATATGAAGGATACCCTATTGCCTACTGCTGAACTAGATCATGTAGAGGGAAACAGGAGAGCTAAACTTATAATTACTGGTTTTGGTGCTGGCTACTCAGCCATAGTTGCATAAAGTTCGGCTCTAACTCACTCAGCTTGCTGACTTGTATGTTGTGATCATAGTCCTACTTCATTGGATACCAAATATGCTAGAGATACAATAGTTTGCTGAGTATTAAATTTGGCTTCTTCTGCCTTGAACCCTTCACTCTCAAATATCCTGGCCTAGTACCATAGTTCCACCCATCTTCCCCGTTCCTGTCCAATGATTTGCTTTCATCATAAGTGAGAATGCATCCAAGTCACACTAGAAGCTCACCTATAAAATATTTAGCTTGCTCAACAATGAATGCACCTTGATTAGTAGAGTGTGATACATTTTAGCTACTTAACTTTGCAGCTTGATTACTGAAGTGCACAATTTAATCAGCACATTTAATCAAATGACAATATATACCACCTAATTCCTCCCTCACTACAGACCAGAAGCCAAAACTATTAACTTCACATGCACCTGCATGAAGCAAATATGCAATGCATGAACTTCCACCAACACATGCAACTGGACTGCGAAGAAATGCCAATCAAAATGTGAAACTATTACAGTCAAATCCCCACGTTGTTCCCTAAACTATACTATTTCAAGCAATAACATTTGTGATGTTTCTGTGGTAAGAGTAGAGAGCATGACACCAACCTAACTGTGGCTCCAATACAAAGGTATTGCATGTATGTTAGGGAGAACCACGTATGCAGTCTGAAATTTATTTTCCATTGTTGCCACAGCAGTTCCCATTATATTGAAAAAGCAGCTTACCTCTTCAGCAGTGTTTACAATGTGCAAAGCACAGTATTTTGCAGTCTTTACTGCCACTGAAAGAATACTGCTGCATATATCTGATTTATATTTTAAGTTCGTTTGTCTAATGTTCTACTTACCACTGCTTCTTAGGGATGATACAAATTCTTCATAGAATAGCCAGGTGGCACTGGGATTAAGGGAAGGGTTATAAAATTATAAGCAATCTTCCCAGGCAAGGTCCAGCTCTGGCGACTCTCGTGATAGAGAGGCTGAGAGGAGCATGTTGTAGAATGTTATTTGAAAAAGCCCACCCTTTATTTTTCAAAAGACTGTTGTGTGTTCCCATTTCCTTGAGCTGCGAGAAGCACTTGCCTGGATTTGGTTTCCTTTAGGAGGAGAGATCCCTGGAAACTTATGGTGCTCTGTAATATTTGATTTATTTATGAATATGCAAGTAGAACATATGCGAAGCCAAATAACTCAAGGCAAGGTTGGGAACCTGTGGCCCCCGCATTTGTTACATTCCAAATCCCATCATCCCAGCCAGCATGTGCAATGGTTAGGGATAATGGAAGTTGCAGTCCAACAACATCTGGAGAGCCACAGGTTCACCCCACTTGGCTTAAGCACTCATAAAAGTAGATCTGGTGCCCCTCAGTGTCAAGAGAGTCAGCCCAGCACCCTCAGGTGCTTTCAGCTTACTCTCTGCCTTTCTTCTTCAGTCTCTGTGCACCCACAGTTTCTTCTGTAGTTCCCTCACATAGACATCTCAGTAGGACCCACCCTCATCTTCTCTTGATTCTGGTTTCTCCACTGAGAACATTCTGACACCTAACTGTTAAGGAACTATCCACTAGCCTTTAAAATTATTTTTCCTGACAAGGATACAGCAAAGCAAGCATTTGTAATAGGATATTTTTCTATCACAGCTATTATCAAAGTGCTTAGCAGCAGAGACCACCGTTTTATAAGACAATTGCTACAGGTGCAACTATACTGTGTGTTGAAATATCAGTTTTGTTTTCCTTCCATAGCTGGAACCCATATACAAAAGGTCAGTGTTTTAAAACGGAACGAGGGGAAACAGTTCGTTCTGGGCACAAAGGTCACATAAATTACCATATCTGGAGTGCTTTTAACCTTGACTGTTCACTATAATCCAATGCTTGTAAAATATACAATGTAGTTAACCTATTTCCTTCCAAGAAAGCTGGCGAAAATGTTTCTGTGTATCTGAAAATACCATAATCATTGGACAATCAGAGGAGACTGATTGTATTCTGAGCACAATGCAAGCTAGCAAATCCTTCCTGACAATAGCAGCTCCCTTCACTGAAAGGAGCAGATAAATATCGACGGCAGAAGAAAAACCACATCACCCTGTCTGATTCATTAGATTCTTGGCACTCCAATTAAGTTCTGACAAGTCAGTGTTCCAGGCCCAGTAAAATATTGTTGTTCCACCAGGCTCACTCCAATGTTTAGTCATAAGAGTCATACAATAATAACAGAACAGTGGCCTATCTTGACCAACGGCACATTAGTTATTATCTGCAGCGCAAACACCTACCACTTTGTACTAACATTTTGGCAGTAAATCTAAACATAGCACTTAAAGCTACATCATAATTTTGAGATCTAACGGAATCATTTTCCTTCCAGCTGGCACCAGTAAAAAGTATCTTATAACTAAAAAAAAGTAAATTGAACTTTTTATGAGGACTTCTCTCTCTCTCATTCTCTCTTGTTCGTTCTTTAACAGCAGGCAGAAGTATGAGTTCAGGAACATGCCACACGTTTTACCAAGCTCTGCTGTCTAGTGGTGCTGAACTGAGCAAATTACAGGCCAGTGTCTCATGTGTGTGTGTTAGAGACAGAGAAATTTCTTGTCTGTCACTAGGAAACTTCAATTGGTAGGAACTGACAGACACTCTATTATGTGCAGCATGATTCAAAGTGTGGTTTTGGTGTAAACTTTCTGGGATGGGAACTTACTCTCCATGCTGGCAGTGGGACAGGGAGGAGAGTGAAGGAAAGAGCAATACTTCCCCTACCCCCCCCCCCGGCCTGCACAGCACACACATGGTTTTTCAGTTGATGTTTCAAATGAGGATCCAAACCTCTCCTTCAAAATGATCATTGTTCTTAAACCTTTCAACAAAATTAAGCAAAAGACTAGGATCCTCAAGACCTCGGTGCTAGTACAACTTAGGCTGTGTCTTTAAAGTGCTGCACTTTGGTGTTTTCTAAAAGCACTTTTGCAGACATTGCTTTGCAAGTGTCCATACCTGCACACTATGCAGACCGCATGAGTAGTTGTGAAATTGTTGCTGTCTGTACGGATGGAGGGTCTGTCTTCTGCAACTAGTTTCTTCATGACTAGACATAAGTTTATTTGCTCCCACCGCACTCACTTAAACATAAAAAACCTGCTTCTTCACTGATGTACTGGAAGTCCATTAGTACAGACAGTGCAAGCATAGTTATATTGCAATCAGTGTATGCCCAGAGGCTTCCTTCCCTTGACCCATGGGGGCAACTACATGATAAATTTTCTCCTTTGAGGTGGGTGACAAGGCAACCTGGGTTGCAGTAACAGAGAAGTAATCCTGTTCCTGTCATTTCTATAGATCAGATTGTGGAAAACCAAAATTGTGTCACTCATAGCACAATGTGTAATCTCTTTTGAAATAATACAGGTCAGAATTTACTACAAAATGTTCTACAAGTTAAGTTCATACACTAACCAGAGCTTAGGATGTCTGAAAAGAGGTCTTAGGAAAATCTTGCAATGACTGCAAAAGTAATTATGGATTCAGGCTCATCTAGAGAGGTCCCTAGTGAGACAAACGTTTTCTGGTTAAAAAAACCCAGAAGCATCCCCCACCCCACCCCACTCCACACCGGTATACTCTGATGCTCAGTGTGAAACACGAGATGTGCAAACTGCACCTGGCAGAGAAGCACCTTGCAAGTTTGGGAACATTCCAGAAATTTAAACATGAATAGAGACCCAGGAACCTTAAACATGATTTTTCCACAATTTTGGTAGAAAAGATTGTGTTCAGAAATAAATGATAACATAATGTAGGTAAATGTAGTATAGTACTTGGTTAAAATAGCACTCTTATATACCAAGGGTGAGGAACCTCTAACCTATGGCTTGAAATGGTCCACAGCTGGAGAAATCTGCTCCTGTGTGGCTCTTTCTTGCCCATCTACTGTTCCACAAGGAACAGCTAAGAAGGAAAGCCTGTCTTCTGCATCAGTTATTGAACTAGTGTGGTCTACTTCTGTACAGCACACCATAGCTTACCTCTTCTCAGGAGTGAGCCAGCAGTAAATCACACCAAGCGAGTTGGAGTTAACTCTTTATTAGCAAAAACAGGACCTGCACAGGAGTGTCAGCAAAGCAACTCTATTCTGCCAGAGTCAAAGTCTTCCTTGTTTCATTCTTTGTTTGCCCACAAAGAAGACTAGCTCCTACACCTCCTGCAAGGCATTAGTTTTTACAAAACATCTTCTCATACAAATGCAAGATATCTTGGGACCAGTTGGTGGATGAGACATGCCTGACAGAACCAGTGTCAGTGGCCAGTGGTAGGTTTTGAAATTATTATTATTTATTAAATTTGTATACTGCCCTATACCAGTAGGTCTCAGGATGGTTTATAGTATAAAATCACAATATAAAATCACAAAATACATAATCAAAACAACAACCCAATAATACACCCCCCAGTACTCAACCAAATGCCTGGTTAAAGAGGAATGTTTTTGCCTGGCGCCTAAAGTTGTATAATGAAGGCGCCAGGTGAACCTCCCTGGGGAGAGCATTCCACAAACGAGGAGCCATGGCAGAAAAGGCCCGTTCTCATGTTGCCACGCTCCAGACCTCTTGTGGAGAAGGCACATGATGAAGGGCTTCAGAAGATCACCTCAGTGTCCTGGTAGGTTCATATGGCAACAGGCGATCCTTGTTCCTGTTGCTTTATGCCTCTCATTGTCAATGGAGACAGTGGGGGAAGGCATGGAGGAGAGCCCAGTGGCAGGACTCTCTGGGACCTTCTTTTCCACGTCAGAGGCTTCCTACAGCACCTCCCCTGCCTTGACTCTTCATCTTGGTTCTCCTCTACCCCCCCCCCACCTCTTCCCTTACAGATTGCACTGAGCCTCGCTGTACATCTTCCGTTTTCCACCCTACCCACCACTCAAACTCCTGCCCGTCCATCACACTGGCTTAGAGAAGAATGGTCACAAACAGCTTCCATACTGAAAAAGCAGCTTCAAAGCAAAAAACCCGTCTCCTCCAAAATGGAAGGCAAACTGGACTCCAAAGGCCTCAGAACAAGCTAAAGTCTATTCTAAAAAAAAAACAAAAACTGGAGTTAAGGAAGTGAATTCTAACACTGAGCACAATCTTTCGTTTGTTCTCTGTAGAAGCTCTTGAAATAACATGGAATTGTTGGATTGGCTAGGGGCCCACCCTGGGGGTATGGCTGAAATAGGACCTTCATTCAGACCACATCTGCTGCAAAACTAAGGCCTCATCATTAAGGTCAAGGCTGTTATCTGCACCTGTGGATCCAGGAAGATGATTCTTTCACTGTCCCAGTATGGGCTTGAATGCCCTCTTGGAGAACAGACTCATATTTACATCTTGACCTGAGGGTTCTTGACTCAATCCATTCTCTGTATCGCCAGTAAACCCACTTTTGGTAATCCTGAGACATCTATGGCAGGGAAACACAAGCTGAGCAGATGGAGAAGCAAGTACTGCTTTAGGTCATACTGAATGCTGTGTGGAATCACTCCAAATTTTCAACATGCCAATTTCCTCATATGAATTAGCACTTAGGGTTGTACATTTCTGTAAAATCTGTAGTGCTTAGACAGGGATCCTTTTTTCCCACTCACCAACTGGGCAATACATCACGACACCAAAGACCTGCATATTTGATGTATGCTTTCAATACTTGGATCTTTGAAACAAACAGGCTTTGATTATTTTGATATATTTTACCAGAACTCCTGGAATATAGTGTTAAATTGTCTAATTGTTCAAGGGAAGCAGCAAAGAACCAATGGCATAGCTGGCCTGCTGCCCAGATATTCTTCCTTTTCACACATTATGTAATTAACTCACCCTTCCTATCCACCTGTTTAATCATTACATCATGTTTCATAAATTATAGCATTGCTAGAAATACTGCCCTCCCACCCAAACATATATGCCGATTAGTCAACACTTTGATGTAACGCCAAAGATTCATATTTTAGAGGCAAGCAAGTGCAGACCTGCACAAACTGGAGTCACTGGAAACTTTGCTCAAGGACTTGTGCATTCCGAAACTCTACAGCTTTGCAAACATTTGCAGAATATAGCAGCTGTCTGAGTTTGGCAGCCTTCTTAGGATGACTTCAGAAAAATGTATGTGACTGAAAGGCTTCAGGCTTTAAGATTCATCAGTGACAACTGCCAGGAGATTAGGGAAAGTTTGGCCCTTTACTAGGAGTCATTCCTAAAAACTGGGGGAGGGGGGAAGCCAAGAGTGTAAGCCGATGAGCCAGTCTGTTGAACCAGCAGATCCAGCTTGCAAAGGACAAAGCTTGGGACCAAAGCTTGCTTGGTCCCAAGATGAGGTGTGTTGTCAGTGAGCCCTTTTTAATTCAAAATACAGAAGCAGCAGGATCAGAAATACCATGGCTCCACATGTTCTTTTCTCTAAAGTTAAAATGGCCATCCCCCTCCCTCTCCTCATGAAGACACGATATATACAAATTGGGATTAGGATCGCTGTTATTCAGGTTTCTGCAACAAGCAGTGCACAATTTAAGATTCAAACCAAGGGCATCCAGCTGTAAGGAGTGGTTTCCTCTGCCTCCTTGAAAGCCATTCTATCCTGATGCCTTGCTCTCAATCAGTGCACCCATTGATCCATGCCTAGTATAATCTGCATTGCCAAATAAGAGGGCATTTGTGGGGTCCACACCACCTACACTGGGCAGCAACTTGTTGAGTAAAGTTTGAAATGCTCAAGGACAGTTTTCTACCCAAATCCCCTCAAGTTTGCTGGCAACATGTAGGGGGTTGGGAAGTTGACCCAATGCACAAACTTCTGAAGAGGCCAGAAGGATAATGGCACTGTCTTATATAGACCAGCGCCTTTGATTAGTTGCATGATTCAGAGATGGATGAGATTTCTGAGTGTTCTGTGTCATGTGACATTCACTCCAGCCTTAAAATGGACAGGAGCAAATCAACCCATCTCTAGTGCCAAAGGAAAGGCATTCTCCAGATGTGCCTTACCGAGGCTTCTTTCACACTCATCTTGGGTTTTGCAAGCAAGCTTAAACACCATTCTAGAGGCTTTTACACTCTGTCTTGTCCAAGTGAATAAAAATGTACTTAAGCAGTTCTTAATACAACTGACTATAAAAATTTCCTGACGGCAATTATGTTTTATATTGTCAGTCATCTCCAAGGTATTATATATTGCTGTGAGTTCTGGGTGCCCGGTTTCCTTAAATTCCTGGATTTAGAAAGTGTCAGAATTTAATCAATGCTTGGAGAGTTAGCTTCCTGTGTTCAGGAGATCGCCTGAGAGATGGGCCATTAACAGAAAAAGAGAGGGAGGTGAGCCATCAGCAAGGCAAAGAGTGTGTGCCATCCAGCAAATAGGTGGAAATCTGCCCTGAGCTCTGAGTTAGTTAGCAGAGACAGAGCAGCATTGAGTTTAGTGCTGCAGTTGGAGATGATGTAGACTGGAGGAAAAACAGTTGTACTCCATAAAGCACAGCAAGCTGAACAGAGGATCAGAGAACCATGGCAGGTTTCTGTTTGGATCCAAAGCCACAGCCATGGGAGAGAGTGTTAATGTTATGAATATATGTGTAAATGAACCATAGTAGTGACAGTGGAACATTAGACAAAGGAACTTAAAATGACTTGGGACACCTTAAGGATTGCCTGCTCCTGTATATGTATATGTAGAATGTAGATACCATTGCTGAAGTGAACATCCACTTGGAGGCAGGACCTTTTCAGAAGTAGCACCAATTAGTAATTAGCTAATTACTGAGGACCCTCTATTTTTCAAAAAGCAAGCCATGGACCCCCCTACTTTTGAAAATTTTGATAACTCTATGGTAGTTACCTGTGCAAAGCATTTTTTTGAAGAAAATGTGGGGTGGCCCCTAATAAGCAAAAGATTTATATATACGGGCAGGGGGACCATAAAATTTGTAATATTACAACAAATTGCCAATCCCCAGACAGTAGGAAAAACTTGTCTCTCCATTGCTCCACTACAGCTGATTTTTTAAAAAGCAGTTGTGTCCCTAACTTCCAAGTGCTCTATATGCAGAAGGCTTTTTATCTGAGAAAGTATTCAGACATGCTATTCCTTACTTGTAATCTGAGATGGTACATTTTAGCAAAACTTTGCGGCATATGGTTCTGCTGACTGAGGGATCTTGCAACTTCACGACATAAGTAAAGGCTTGGTCAGGGCTTGATAAAAGTATTGGTGAAGACTGAGTAGAAAACAGCTGGAATTTTGTAATGTTGGTAGTAGTAGTAGTATTTTTTAATTATTTAGTCCTCCTGTGCCCAAGTTTCATCTCTGGCTTAAAGAGATTAAGTAGTTAAATATAATACTTATTTGTGTGAATGTTTTATTCTTGCTGATTACCCAATAGGAACGACCAGCTTTTGACTTACCCGTATTTTTCGCTCTATAACACGCACCTGACCATAACACGCACGTAGTTTTTAGAGGAGGAAAATCCGTAGGCATGCCACCCGTAAGCATTCCCTCCATAACATGCACAGACATTTTCCCTTACTTTTTAGGAGGAAAAAAGTGAGTGTTATGGTGCAAAAAATACGGTAATTAGGATTCTAACGCACATCTGTTTTCTCCCACCCCAAAATGTAGCGATATGGCTTCCCACAGAAAAGCCTTTTGCACTACAGTGGTACCTCTGGTTAAGAACTTAATTCGTTCCGGAGGTCCGTTCTTAATCTGAAACTGTTCTTAACCTGAGGTACCACTTTAGCTAATGGGGCCTCCCGCTGCTGCTGCTGCTGCTGCGCCACTGCTAAATTTCTGTTCTCATCTTGAAGCAAAGTTCTTAACCCGAGTAGTACTATTTCTAGGTTAGCAGAGTCTGTAACCTGAAGCATCTGTAACCCGAGGTACCACTGTAAATAGGCCTGGGTGATGGATTGATACATCGCCCTGGACCAGTATGAGGGGCAGACCACAATGGCGGCTTTACTCAGCAGTGAAATCGCCACTGCACTTGACACCCTCCAGCTGGCTCTGGAGGCAGAGGGACTCAGGAGCAGCAGTGGTTTCACCAGCGATATACTGCTGAGTGAAGCCACCATCTCACTCTGCCCTCTTACTGGCAGAGGGATAAAAAAGCTGCATCGGTGAGGCGCTGATACAGCTTGTTCCTTGCTCTGCTTCTTTAAACTGCTTGGCTGAGGAGCGCACAAGCCAGTGGTGGGGTGGGGGCTCCATGAAACTGCTCTGCTGAGGGGTGTGTGATTGCCACTCCCCTCAATCGAGCAGTTAAGAGAGTCCCCAACCTGCTGCTGGCTTGTGAGAGCCAGTGGTGAGGTGAGGGCTCCATTAAAGTACTCCCACTCCCCTGCCTCTGATGCTTCTCTGGCTTGCATGCAAGCCGGAGAAGCAGCGGGGCTTCCTCAGCTGGGGGGGCAGGATGACTTCTGAGGTGTTCGGAGTTATTCAGCTGGGGGGTGGTGACAGAAGGCCTCTTCCACCCCCTAGCTGAGCAGATCAGCGAAGCCCCAATGCTCTTTGGCTCGCACGTGAGCCTGAGAGGCATTGGGGCTCACTCACCATGTAGGGCTGGGCCATATACCGGTATTTAGCTGCTGATATATCATGATGTTGAAAACAAGGTATCGCCCAGCGCTAGCACTAAATTAAATCATCAGAGGGTGAGCTGT
This sequence comes from Podarcis vaucheri, assembly GCF_965113315.1. Taxonomy (NCBI): domain Eukaryota; kingdom Metazoa; phylum Chordata; class Lepidosauria; order Squamata; family Lacertidae; genus Podarcis; species Podarcis vaucheri. The sequence goes on from NC_138759.1 coordinate 73,464,584, forward strand.
TGTGCTAATCATAGTGGTGATTTGCTTAGCTATTTTCCCCATTGGACTTTCAAGATGAGACATGAATCCCAAACTCATTAGGCAAGATTCACTGAAAACCTTACCTACAAGCAGTGGTAAATTCCTCTAAACTTGATAGTCCCTGAAAGCAATTAGAAGATCTTTTCAGTTAAAAAGTAGAGAGCAAGGGAAAGAGATCCCTTACATTTTTAAAAATGATAAGCATGTGAACCTGCCCCATGGAACAAGCCATTTGCTCTCTTGCTCTCTCTCCCCGCCCCCGCCCCTTTTATAAAGCATTTGATGAAAGTGATTTAGTATTCCTGTGTTTGCTTGGTTTCCAAGTATGATGCTGCTTTGCCTATTTTTGTTTTGCTTTGCCTTGCTAGTGCTTGCAGTTTTTCTTTTGAGAATGGAGTAGTTATTATTTTTCTGATGCCTTCATGGTTTTGAGCTTTTTAGTTTGGATGTTAGTAGTTGCTTAAAATATGGTTGATCAGATGGTTGCAAGCTGCTTTGGGGGCATCTTTGATGATGAAAAACTGGTATAAATAATTTAAATAAATAAACAAAGGATAGCAATTAACCATGTAATAACTGTGATTTGACCTTGGGCTTTTTATTTAAGTAGGTGTGTCAGTTGTGCTATATCATTTTAGACAATCATCATGATTGTCCCTCCTACACTTGGTCCTAAAAAAAATAACTGGAGGAAGTGGGCTAAAATCTTCTGTCAGAATTGTCTACTATTATTATGGGACACCTGAATGTACTTCATTGTTTTCCCATGAGGACACAAAGAACTGCTAATAAAAATATTATATAGGGGTTATACTGTTTGGGCCAAAGGCAATATGGTGTTACTGTGCTCATATTTTCTGGTTCAGTTAGTTTGTCTAGTGAGGCTGTAAGAGAAATGAAAATGAAGGGGGTAACAAAGAGATAACTTTTATTCTGTTCCATTCCTACTTGGTAATTTTGAAATACCCATCTCATATAGGGTTACTTTACAAGCCTTTCCTGCTTACACATCACACACTACGACTTGAGCTTAGCGAGCCAAAGTTCAAAAACCAAACTGCTGATGTGACATGAGAAAGCAATAAGTAGACTGACAATGAGCACAGAGGGAGGTGAGCCTGCTCAGAAGGAATTGGTCACTTGATCTGCAGGGCCTTTTCTCGCGAGCAGCTCCTTGGGATCTGAAGCGGACTGTTACGTATAGAAAGAACAGAATAGGCTGCACAGAAAAAGCCACACACATATCATAAAACAAAATTTATCTTTAATCTGTAAGTGTCAACAGCAGTACAAAAGATGGAGTGATGGTGAATAGATTAAGGGTAGAGAGGACAGTCTTGAGGTAAATGAGCATAAATAGGCAGTCTTATAGACACTCCCCTGAGGGGTCAGAACCCCTTATCATGGCATATGGTATCACCCAATGATGACATGTTTAACATATCAGGAAAGCACCTTGTGCAAAAAAAAAAAAAAAAAAAAAAGAAAGGAAGGAAGGAAAAAGGAAAAAAATCCCCTCAAATATGGTAAGGTGCCAACATACACCAGAATATACGATATAAAGACAGTCTTTTTTCAGTTTTGTCTTTTCCATTAATTTCTGAGGAGAGGAGAAGACTCTTAAAAGTACCACTGAAAAATTATTTAATATTTAATTTACCTCACGTCAATACTGCACAACAAAATCCAAGAAATCGGTTTATGCTATGAAGCAAAGCTAAGAATGATTCGTTCCCCCCCGCTTAAATTAAGAGCACAGATACTTTAAAAAAATCAACATCCTTAGCAAACTTTTTTCTTTTCTTTTTAAACTGCTTCAAGAGGAGAGTGTGAGAGAGATGTAATGGCAACCTTTTAAGTTCATTTAAAAACTTTACACTGGACTGTACAAGATTTATTTTGATAAACTATTTACATTTTCAGACTTTTAAAACATATTCAAAGCAGCAATAGACACTAGGGTTTGTTTGTTTTTTCTCTACATGCCCAAATAATTACCAGCCCTGGGCCCAGATAGGTACCTGCACTGTATATAGAATTTCTACACGGAAAACTTGCCAGTAAAAAAAAAAAAAAAATGCTTGTGGGTGTAGAATCAGCAGCCCTAGCATCATAAGAGCCACACCCACAGTGTTGCTATAGGAACCAAAGCTTAGTACCTTGACAAAGGGAGTCTCAGTTGTCCCCCAACAACTCTACACAAAAACTTTACACTTTGAAACAGCAGCTAGCATGTCAGTCCAGCATGTCAGTGAATTGTGCTGATTAAATTAACATAGAATACAATCTCACAATATACATCACAAACAAATTACAATGTCAGGAAAGAAAAGAGTTACAGTAAGATAAGTTATGTAGTAACAGCTTATAAGCTTGTCTTAACGTAATAAAACATTTGTACATGGCAAATACAATAATGAAGGAACAGAAATACTAAAACATTCGGAAATTTGCTACAGGCTGATGAAGGGTACAAGGGAGGCGGGGGCAGGAAAAACAACCCTGTGCTTTTGAGAAAGCAAAACACAAATGACAAAGGAAGACAATACGGAGAATGCACACGAGCAGGTCTGCAATGTGCAGCATAGAAACAGTTAAATATTTGCACATTCCCCAAACTTTTTTGAGAGCACCAAGGACCTCACTTGTGGTTTTTGAAGAAAGCAGAAGTTATAAAGCAAACTGTGTCACTAAGCTGCTTTATAACTTTCATATTGCCATAAATACCAATTGGAAACGTTTTCCTTTCACACATATGCCCCAGACCCACCCTCCTCTTTGAAAACAATGAGTGAACTATCTCAGAGTATCATTTTGTCAGCTCTTAAAACTTAAATCTTGGACAAGTTATTCAGAGGGAAGGTATGTAGTCTAATAGCATAAATCTGGATATAAAGAAAAAAGATACCAACCCACTTAGGTAAATATTTTTTGTTTTGCGTTTTGCATTCTAACATGGAACTGCGGCATTACAGTATATCAAACATGTTGTCCAAGAACTGCAGAGAAGAATGGTTGATAATAAAAGGAAATGGGGGGGGCAGTGGGGGGAGGAGGCGGAAAGTAAGAGTTTGAGAAAAAGAGTAAGTGCCTTTTGTAAAAGAAAATCAAATGAGGTCACATGTTAGTCTTTAAACAGGACATGCTTAAGTGCCAACTTCAGTCTTTAAACACACATGCAAACGTCTAGGATCTGAGACTATTTTTTTAAAATTGAAAATATGAAATACTCTATTATTACATTCTACCAGCTGCATTCTAGAGCAGTTGTTGGTACTGAAGATCCAGTCCAGATAGACACACATAATTCTGCTCAGCTTTAAACATATACCTAACTCTTTTGGACTTCGGTAGATATACCTAACTCTTTTGGGCTCGGTTGCTTTATGCTAAACTGGTGCCTGAGGCTAAGATCTTCATACCACCTTCTCTAAAGTAGCACCATGGGCTTCCATTGGGACTACTCCAGAATGTGTGGTTTGAAGATTCCAGCATTAAGTGCTTTCCTGAATTGGAGCGTTGTAGCGTTTTCTTACTGGAAATTTATTTTCAGTGAAGTAGAAAAAAATGTCAGGTTTTAATAAGACGAAGAGCAACATTAGGTACAGTAGGATATCATGCTTTAACTTTGTATTAGGGGATGCTTGCATTTACACAATCATTGTTTCATTTACACAGTCGTTTAAACAATCACTGTTCTCAAGTTACTGCTTTACATAACATGCACTCACCTATCGAGTTGTTCCCCTGTTGTAATAGCATCCCCCTCTTTACGCTGCCTCTTGCACACTGATTCTGGATCAGTTGGCAATCCCACAGCTTCCCCCAAACTACATATCTGGGTACCCTCATACATTTACGGGGGAGGGGGTTCAGCTCAGTGACAAAGTACATGTATTGCATGTATAAGGTCCCAGGTTCAAACCCTAGCATCTCCAGTTAAAAAGTGTCAGTTAGCAGGAAAGGCAGAAGACTGCCTGTTCCCCTAGAGAGCTGCTGTCCACAGCATAAGGATAGATGTTTAAGGCTACAACTTATTTTCTTAGAAATGGGCCCTTTGATCAGAGCTATTTTCCTCTCTATAAACATAAACCCTGTGGCATTGTGTTTTATTAAGACTTTAGTTTGTATTGGTTAAATATCAAGTCAATTTAACTATTTACTTTTTCAAACATGCCGATATTATTCCACACCAAACACAGATCCGAAGCGGTTTAGTGTTAACTGGCATCGCTTACAAAGGCCTTCCAGAGCATCATTTGTTCATGTGTGTATTTATTTATTTACTTAGTTTGTCATTCACATTGACACATTTTTTACTATACACATTGGTTGCTTTCAGACAAAATCTAAGAACTTCCATCAGATTCACTTGGAATCAAGCTGCAAATTATGAAGCAAATTGAGCCCAAACTAAACTAGAAATCTGGCACTTAAGTAAACCAGTTCTCAAGCCAGTTGCTTTGTACAGTAATTCTAATTACATGGGAGGAGGGAATGAAATATATCTGGGTGGTATATTTTGAGGAGATAAGCCATTCAGTGATGAATTATACTATTTCGTTTACTTCTGAGGAATTTTATAGAACTGCATTGGCAAAAGTGTCAGAGAATTAGCTGTTGCTTCAGCCTGCAACAACAGTGTCACATCATGGCTCCAATCAAGAGAAAGTTATGTTTCATTTATTAAATTCAGTGGGACTTGTCAGTTATAACTAACTTGTCCCATTTATTTAAATGGGAATGTAAATGTCATTTACATCCTTTCACTTGGCTGAAGTAATAGGCTGTAGTGCTGCCGAAGAGGAATAGACATTCCACATCCTATGTACTAATTTGCTGATGCAGCAATCCTGAAGAGCAGACTATTAGGCTGTATCTCTCTGACTAGTATTTTATTAGTCCCAATAACTATGATTCTACTACCAGAGAGTGAAGACAATGAGGATTGTTATTCCATAGCAGGGGTGGGCAACCTCTGACCCTCTGGAGACTGCAATCCAACTCCCATCAGGGCTGGGGCTCATGGGAGTTGTAGTCTGGCAAAATTTTGAGGGACCACAGGGGTTCCTCACCCCTGTTCTATAAGCAGGTGAAATAGTTTGAAAGGTTAAGTGTTTATGAAATACAGAATTCCAATTTGAAGGAGGGCACAAGTGAGGCGACTTGCCATCCTTGCTACAGGTCCACAACACTGCTCTCGCACTGCAGGTGTAAATTCAGCATCTACATGAGGTACAGTGATTTGTCAGCATTTAATATGGACCAATGTACACTGATACAGAACAAAGTAAATACATAACTTATACTTCACTAGGTATCCATGAACAAAAAATAAAATTCTATTTCCTATGTTATATTTACACTTTAAGAAAAAACGAAGATGAGATGGTGACTAATCAAAAACTTTGTTTTGAGCTCCAATTAAGAATGGGGATAAATGTTTGTTTCCATATGATTGTCCTTCCTTGATTTTCTACTGACACTTTAGAGCCGATTTTGGCTAATAAATATAATACACTGTTTCTGCACTATTCAGAGTCAAATACATTTTTTTTTACCCAAACTGACCAACAAAGTAGCTTTCTACCCTCTGCTGATTCATGAAGAGCCATTCATTGTCAAGAATGCACCTTTAAGTTTTGGAGCATCAACACAGATGCAGGGCTGGAGCTAAAACAAAGTATTCATACATATAAGAATTTTGCATAAATAAATGAAATAACAAAGACATAAAAATGACTCAAATCCGGCAACTGTGAGGCAGGCCCACACGAGTCGAAACAGATGACTTTTGTTCATGTCGTTTTTGTACAACAGTTTCACATTAGTTAGAAGTGATAAAAAATACCATTTATATCCAGTGCTTATAACACTTACGAAATAACATCTGTGAGTGTGTGTTTTTGTACTATGAGCAAAATCAAGTTTCAGTCCTAAAGAACAGTCCTTTGTTCTCCGCCAGCCTGCAGAATATTATTTTGGCATGGTAATAAAATTTATAAAAAGAAATTAACCCACTAAACTAAATGTTTGCCTTTGTGCAAAAATAATTACAGAAAATACAATGTTAGCAATACAGCATTCTACCTATGCAACAAAAAAACCATGAAGAAATTCAGAGAAAAGAAATGAATTGTAGGGTGGAGAGAGATTTATAACAGGAGAAACCTGTAGAAAATTAATAAATAGTCATTCTTTAGGGAAAATGAGTACCTCCGCTCCAAACTACATGTATTAGAACACTTCAAATTTCCAAACAATTTTAATAAGAAATGATTTTATTTTAGTACCTTAATTAGGTAAAGAGGACGCTCACCAGCTAATGACACAGCAAGTGCTTTTAACATCTCGGCTAGAACAGTTTTATTGCTTCAGCTGTAGACATGGGAACACTTTTCAAATAAATAGTAAAGAAAGATAAGTTTATTTTGGATTTAAAAATGGCTGCCAAAGCTTGATGAGAATATTATATGTCAGAATAGTATTTGATCTTGTAAACATAGCAGTCCCTATTTGCTTGTCTGGGTTAAATTGTCTATTTTAATACTGCAAAAGCTGACTACCTCCAGCAGTTGCTTCTGAAAGCTGTCAAGGCATTAGTTTTCTTTACTAGCCGTGCAAGGTTGTATGATAGCATGCCAACACTCTGCACTGATATTGGTTATGTTTGTATGTCATGGTAAGCCATAAACCATGGTTTACTGTACACAAATGACCATGCTGGGCTTCCTCCTGTCTAGTGCTGCATGGGAAAAACTGACTATCTCTGCCTTAGAATAACATCCAAGCTCAAAATAAAATAAAATAAACCATGATAGGAAAGCCAACAACAAACTGGCTTCACTTCTTGGTTTGTTCCAAGCACAACAAAACAAAATCTGTAATTCAGCCGCACAAGCAAAGGAACATTGATGATTAAATTTATATACTGCTTAATGTCAAAAAAGGCTTCTGTTTCGGGCCAGATATTATGGTTTGTTTCCTCTCAGTGCTAGCAGGGGGGAGCAAAGTACAAATGATTTGCTCACGCATTGTAAGCCATGGCCATTATGTTGGTTCTATTAATGAAAAGCCTTTGAAGTCAAGGAAGTGAAAAATATATATATTGATCACAATATAATGAAAAATCTAATTGTATGTAAGCTAGATGCTAGACATTGCTGGCTATGGAAAGGGAAAGAACCCCATCTGCCCTAGTCATAGAGTTGGAAGGGATCCTGAGGATCATTCAGTCCAACCCCCTGCTCCATAAGCAAGGTTGTAGTTTGGGTTGCAATCCATGTTTTCAGAAGAATAGGTTCATGCCCACACATTTATTACGTGCAGGTTTGGCTATCAAAGAAGGTGCAGAAATGTTTTTAGAAATCCTGGCACTCTTTCCCCTGAGCAAAGCTAGTAAGAGATGAGGCTACTCTTCCAGCCTTAAACATGGTATCTTTACACAAAGTGGAACTCTCAACACAACCCTGCTTCACAGAATTAATAGGCAGCATGGAATAGGCTGCTTAAATTGCATTTGCATGGTAGTGCTCCAGCTGGATTAGTAAATGATATCTGTGTGTCCAACACCACAGACCATTCATGTTGAGTTTTTGCTGGCATAGAGAAAATTGCACACAACTAGTTCAGTTCCTGGAGCGGTCACCACACAGATGTAATGGAAGCGTGGCTTCCACATCATGAACTATATGTATGGTTGGCTTTATTCTTAGGACACAAATATTTTGTCCCTATAAAATTGCCATATTTCTGGAGTATATTAAAGATATAATGAAGTAAACAAAATTTTCAGAAAGAGCCTGATTCAATATTAGTGGCCTGATTCTAAACATACATATTTATGAGATGGTGTAGTTTTCAGTAGAAAGTACTGATGAGGAGAATAAGTAGCTGAAACAGTAGACTCTGGCCTTGACCATGGGGCATAAAATTGATCAAATTCAAAATCTGGGGGCAAACTGACTTCCATTAAGACCTAGATTATTAACTTGGTAATGTTTTGTTCCCACCTCCCCTTGCTTCTTTATATATTTAACAAAATTATATATCAGAAATGAAATAAATAATTATAATTTCTACAGCATCTTTGACCTGAAGGCTTGAGAGAACTTCGCAAATATTGATCTGATATTGATAATATGCTTGGGAAATAGCTATTTTTTTGTCTTGTTTGTCAGGCAAGACTTGGAGCCCTCTAAATAGTTTTCTGCATGTTAGGTATGTATTTGTGCAACAATATGAAATCTACACATGTATAGTAAAACCACGTCAGTGAATGACAAAATAATAGGATGAGCTTGGAACTCTTTTTAGTTTTGTGAAACTAGCATTTGACACAGTTTATATGAGATAGTAAGATTTGTGTGGCTTTTCCTGTATAAAAATCATAGATGGGTATAGTAAATGGATCCTTTAGGTCGGCTATTGATATGGCAACATGTACTGTAGTACAGTATTCGAAACTATGACAGCTTTTAATTCAGAAACTCATGAGAAAGACTAGGTGAGATGTTGTATACTATGCAAAGTAAAGAGAACCTGAAAGGGATAATTTAGAACTGCTGTAGGGGAGCTTCAGGGCTTATGCAGACCCAGTTGGATTTTTGTTACTTTCTCCCCTTTGAACCACCATGATAACAATGTCACATCACAAATTGCTTCTGAAACAACTTCTCTCAGTTTCAAATTTGGTTCATACGAAGAGGTGGTGAATTTTGGTTCAGAAAACAAGCCCTGATGCTTTATGGAACTAACTGGGTGCTTCTTTGGCTCCTGGCCTAAAAGTATAAAACAGACACATAGCACATGCATACTACGCAAATACTGAAAGCATCTGCATCCCTTTGTATCATAGTGTTTTCCCAAATGTTTTCGACACATATAAACATGATCTCCCATTTAAGCATTTAAGTTTAAGTCTCCCATTTAAGTTACCTTTCAGTATTAAGTTTCCTGCTATTTTAAGAAAACCACAGGTTTTTAGGGGGAAAGGGGCATTTTATAAAGAAGTCAACAACAAACTGAAAATAATGCAAACACAACAGTACTTTAAAATTTCTTCTTCTTTTTTTCAGTATGTGGACCCCTGACATTCTGGAATGAATACATTGTTAAGATAAAATGTAGTTAAGACTGAATGTAAGGGTTAAAAGCAAAGGGGCAGTGAAAGGATTTGGAGTTGGCCGTACATTCTTAAGACAGGCCTGTCTGTAGCTGGTGATCGCTCTTTTGTGCTTACGTAATATTTTATACTGATGGTACATCAAGAGGCAGAAGCAATTGGGCAAGTGCATTGTGGAAATCATGTTCACTATTTTAAGAATATCCTGTCTCCAGATTCCTGAGTACTTTACCATTTTCTGGAAAAATGAGGCTTTTTTAAAAAGATAGATATTTTAAGATGCCAAAGGATTGTCTAAGACTTTACAGTGTCTCCCTTAAGACTTTTTTAAATGTTAAGATTAAAAAGTTATGAAAGTTTGGCACATCAGAAGGTCAGCTATACATGTGGAGAGAAAAAATGGAATTTAGAGACCTTGTTTAAAAAAGATGAGCAAAGACACACTGATGCACATGAGGACTTGTTCTGTTTCATGATAGGAAATTTGCACTTTTTTTGTTTCGTTTTTGTTTTCTAAAATAATTCAGAATAAAAACACATTCACAACCTGTAGGCTGGCACAGCATACCTGAGTGAGAATGTAAAACCCCCATTTAAAACAGTAACTTAAAACCTTTTTCTCAGCATCCAGGAGGAGAAAAAAAAATAGACATAAAAGGAAAGACTTGTAAGACAGCTATTGATTTGTATAAGTTTTCAAGTCCCAATGTCTGATACTTAATGTCTTCACCTAAATTTTTAAAAAAGTTCATGAAAATTAGGGAACAATCTGTGTCACACATTAAGAAACATTTAAGACCATTCTGCAGATGTAACTGTAGGAGCCACACATGCATGCAGGCTCATTTAAGAACTTTTTGTTCCAAAAAAAAAAAAAAAGTCAGAGTACTTTAATTCAGCAGACATCCTCAGTTGGCAGTGACAGCCTCATGGGCTTCATTTTCACTGCTATAGTCTGATTTGGGGTCATCCTCAAAGTCCTCATACATTTCCATCTCGTCTTCCCCATTAATCATTTCGTTTCCAGCAAGGCTCCCGCTGTCCGTCTTCATGCTGTAAGTGCTCTGAATGACAGGGATGCTGGGCTCAGGGCTAGCCGAGGTGCTGGAGCAATCAGATGTCATCTGAGGCGATGGTGTAGTAGTTGCCATAGTAATAGCACCAGGATAGACCACACCCGTCCCTGTGGTGATTGGAATCTGAGGCTGTTGCCTGCAGGAAAAGACAAACATGGGAAAGATTTCCTTGAGTTTGTATAAGAAGTGAGTGTCTGTCATTTTGACACAAGGTGCAGCAGTCACCTTTCAGACTGCTGGTTCAGGCTAAAGGCCCATCTAATCCTGCATGCTGTTCTCACAGTGGTCCAACTAGATGCCTACACCAAGTCTTTAAGCAGGACCTGAGCGCAACAACACTCTCCCCACTTGTGCTTCCCAGCAACTGATAGCCAGATGCATAATGCCTTTGCAGTGGAGTTAAATATAACCACTAATACCCAATATGCTCCTTGAATTTGTCTAATCTTTTAAAGTCCCCCAAGTTGGTGGCCGGCATTACATCTTGTGGGAAGTGATTTTGGTAGTGTCTTCCATGCTTCTGACTCTTGTGTCCCAACCCTAAAACACTGAATCATACTGATTTCATTGAGGACATGCTTCCTTGCACATTACAGTGGTGCCTCGCAAGACGAGATTAATTCGTTCCGCAAGTTTTTTCTTCTTGCGAGTTTTTCGTCTTGCGAAGCACGGTTTCCCATAGGAATGCATTGAAAATCAATCAATGTGTTCCTATGGAGACCGTCCGGGGACAGATCGCTTCTCCCCGTTGCCGCCCCTTGGTTCAAAAGGGGTCCAGGGAGAGAGGGGAAGGCGCGCGCGCCTTCCCCTCTCTCCCCGGAGATTGCAGGGCTGGCAACGGGGAGAGGCGATCTTCTCCCCGCCGCCCCTTGCTTCAAAAGAGGTCCGGGGACAGCGGGGAAGACGCACTGCGCTTTCCCGCTATCCCCGGAGCTTGCGGGGCAAGCTTCGTTTTGCGAAGCAAGCCCGTAGGGAAATGCGTCTTGCGAAGCGGCTAAGAAAACGAAAAACTCCTTCGTCTAGCGAGTTTTTCGTCTTCCAAGGCGTTCGTCTTGCGGGTACCACTGTATAATTAACAATAAACAAAAAGCTGGATAATAATTAAGTATATATTTTATTGATTAGAAGTTATTTATAATAAATTTCCTCTCCAAATGGAAACCTTCAAAGCACTGAATAAAAACTGACGATTATTTCTCTACTGCTTCCCAAAGCAATAAAGTCAAGCCTTTCTACATACCTGACAATATGTTAAAAACTTACAAAATGTATAAAAGTAACTATCATTAAAACAAGACAATTGAAACAGCCAATATTACAGTGGAGAGACATGATTAATACACCCTCATCACAATCAAACTGAGTTTGTGAATAAATTCTAGTTCTATAGTTTCACACAGGAGCCTTTTCGTTGAGGTATGGTAACTGGCATTAGTTAGCAGTAGAGTGCTAAGAGACAGAAATGTTCTCTTGGTGGTTTGTGAATGCTGCTGTTTTCAATATTGGATTTATATCTATTTATTCTCTTGCAAGAAATGAACCACTTATCCTGTGCAAACAGGAGAAGGGCATTGCTGACATATAACACACTGGAATACGTGCAGGGTAGTTTCCTAGTACAGTACAGTACAGTACAGTACAGGGGGGAAATTGCCTACACAGTATTTCAGGTTTGTCTAAGCACCATATAAGTGATCCATGGGGTGGGGGGGGGTGATATTCATAGCTGTCTTTTTTTTTTTAACAAAACCACTTAAATGTTTAATTTGGAAATAGTAATTTGGATTAGGGAACAGCACACAATTACTGAGTCTTAATTCAGCTGCATTTGAGAAAATCTCTTACATGCTACATCCTTTGAAACATAGAAGCCAAATAGAATAACATTAACATCAGATCTCATAAAAGTGCTTACTGCATATATTTCTGACACAGTGGTGTGGTTTTATTGCCTAATTCAAAATAGTAGTTCAAAAGCATTTAGAACACGTGTGCATTTTTTGTGAGCATTAATATTGGGAAGGCTTTTAAGATACAAATAATACAGTTTTCCCCAGTATCTTAAAAAATACAAAATGAAAAATCTCAAGAGCCCCTCACACCGGGAGCAGGGTTCTACCTGCCCCGCCCACCAATGTGAATGAGCTTTAGGATGGGCACCTCTGGGAGGAAAGTCTACTGAATCCAGCAAAGTCCTTGTGCGCACATAATGACTTTGTAAAGAAAACTCTCTCCTTCCTCCCATCACCCTGTGTGCCTCCTGAACACGCACCCCTGAGTCTGTTTTGGAGGAGAACCCCCAAAGTAGATTTGGGAGAGAGAGGGGAAGTTCTGTTGCATAATTGAAAACTTTCCCATTTATGCAATGAACACAACTCCCAGGCTATGTCTGAGCTGCTCAGCCCATCTCTACTCATGAAGCACCAGCTAGAAAGCATGCCTTTCCTGGACTGGGCCAGGGCAAATCACAATGAATTTGATTCATCGGGTCTAGAAGTTCCAGGTCAAATGCCATAGTTGGGTGGTGGCTGATTAAGAGAGCAGGAAGTTGCCACTGGAACATGCTTTTCAAACACTGGTATATGATGCGAAAAGATGTGCAGAATTGTGATTCATAAATCTGGATGTTCACTTATCCAGCTATTACTCAACTTCCTTGCCTCTCCCACATAATTTCCTATCAGATCCGTTTACCTTTCAGTTCTTGTGTACTAGCTCCTTTAACTGCAGAAAGCCTCACCTCCTTATACCAGATCATCACACATGCACACATATACATTTCCATGTGCAAGCACTGCTGCCCTTGTCCTGCACTAGTCAGAACCATTCTTATTCCCTTCTACACCCTCAATAAGCTTTACTCTTTCACTGGATAATCTGGCTACAGTAGCAATGCCCTTAAGTAAAAGAGGGTGTGTGGCTGATGGGTTGAATATCTGAAACTCAATTCCCAAATAGTTTCTTGGCTGCCTAAAGTCAGCCAACTATGTTTCAGGATAAGGTACATAGGCCTATTGCCTCATCATATTTCAAGATATCTAACCCTCATCATATTTATGGATATCAAAAACTGATTTGGGCAGAAACCCGCACTGCTGCAGGCTATACCACAAAATAATTGACTGCAACGTGTGTCTTGCATGCCAAGCCAGAAACAAGGCACAGAACCAAGCAGTCAAGGTCAATTATCTGGTTGCAAAGCCCACAAGAAAAGAATAGTATTATGATTAGAGGACTGAACAGAACATTGTGAATTTAGAAGGGCTGGCAAGAGAAGCTGCTTTCTTAAATTGCCAGAAACCCCCGTGTGTGGCACCAAGCATCCAGCAATTTTGTTTGTGTGTTTATAAGACACTGGCAGAGATAAACCTATTGAGTGACAATTGTTCTAGTGAATGTCTGGCCTGAGACTGAAGATATATCACAGCACTGCATGCTGCTTAAAAGTCCAAGATGGCACATAAGAGATTCATTGAATGCATATATTGAATGCATATATATGGTTTCATTCCTGGGACTCAGATGTTAGATCCGCCCACCCTGCAGCCCGAGAAATTCAAAGACAGTGCTGAATACAGCAGAGTCAAAAACATTTTGCTACAAACTGAAAAATACATGAGGAGTATGTCATACTTGCCCCCAGCTGCATACCCAGAGACTCAAAGCTTAAGCAGATTGCAGCCCTTTTCTACTCCATATGCAAACAGTGGGCATCCTAGATTTGCATGGGGCTATGGGAGAAAAGGCTGCAATGTGGAAAAGTTGGGGTGGGGGGTAATGAGATAATTCTTTACTCATTTTAATGGTGTATTACAACTATTAAATGAATTTCCAGTGTCATGTTGGTGCTTCTGTTCATATGGCCACTACTGCTTCTGCCCTCACTCCACAGGCAAAAGAGAAAATGATGTGCGTGTACTGAGTCTGGATTCCAGGAAATGTTAATAATGGACATCCTTCTTTGTAAGGGGAAGATTTAACTTTGCTGCAGTAAGTCCCAGCTTCAGCAGCAGCAAACTACTTGTAAAAGTTGATAATGGAATAAATTTAAAGGGAAGGGGTTTGTTTTACACTTTTTCCAAGGACATTTTCACTCTATTTTGCTTTATCAGCTTTAGGAGGAAGGTCAGGGGGGAGGGGTTGATACCTGTTTAAAAGCAAAGAAAAAGCCAATAGTTCCCAGCTAATGGATTTGTCGGAGTCTTGTTGGTAGGTTACCAGATGGCTGTCAAAGACAGGGAACCACAATAGACTAAAAAGAGTTTAAATATTTGGGTCACGGGCTATGATTAATAAGTGAATCTTAAACAAGAGTCCCAATCTCACAGGAAGTAAAACAATATAGCAACTGCTGGATTTGACACGTAAACCTTCCACCTACCCTACAGTAAAAAATTGTCTCATCTCCTGCCTTCGAGATCTCATCAGTTGTTTATATTCTCCAATACGCAGTTTCTTGCCATCGACAATGCAGGTGCGTTTTGGTCTGGGTTTATATTTGTAATTAGGATACTTCTCTAGGTGGATTTTACTTAGCCGTGCTTGCTCTTCATAGTAAGGTTGTTTCTCTTGGTTTGACATAGATTTCCAGCGGGAGCCTGCACAGAAAAAGATATTAGTGAGCTCTAAGTTTATTTGTCGGATAATTCCACTTAACACTCCTTTCTGCCACAGTTCACCTTTCAATGCATCAAGCAAGCCATCTCAGTTGACATTAAGAAAGCTTCTCCTCCTACTAGAGGCAAGGAGTTGTGAGTGGGAGCCGGTTCCCATATTCGGCCCCCTGCATCAGCTATTAGGTTAATTGGGCTGGCTTGGAGGCGGGGTTTAGTCACATTTGAATGGCCGCTTCCTGAATTCATCGGATCACCCGCCCACCCTCCCTTTAGGTCATATCTATGCTTTTGACCTTGCTATGGACTTTGGTTGGTTGCCTTGGTTGCCCAGGGGGCCTGGCAGGAATTTTTATCCATTTGGCAAATTGGCACCAGCCTCTAGGTTTTTCGCCTACCTCGTAGCAAATCATCACAACTTTTCAGGTATTGGCTGTTAGGCATTGGAATAAGTGTGGTGTGTTGGAGGGCAGGTTGTGGCCATCACGTACCCCTCTCCTTGTTGGGTATTCCGTTAAAGGAATCCGGCGGTCGTGGATCCTGTCAGATGCCCTGCTGGTGGATAGGGCCATGACACGACCCCCGGTGACATCAGGGGAAGCTTTCAGTTGTATTTGCATCAACAAGCTCCTCCCACCGGTTGTCAACTCTCGAATGACTCCTCGCTGTGCGGGGTGGAGTCATGTATAGATTGTTTGATCTAATGCTTTAGCCAATACCACTCACATGCTGTAACCAATAAACTTGTGGCCTTCTTTAGCCCATTAACCTAAAATACTTGTGTCCTTGTTCTTACTTATCTCTAAGTGGGCGGTGGGTCCTCGACTCACAATTTGAAATCTACTTTTAGAGTGAGTGGTGTGCTTAGTTCTGCAGTATTCTTAGTCTTCAGACATTTCACTAATATTCTATAAAGAGATTTTGCTTGAAAAACGTTTGTGAGTGTACTGTTGGAGAACTGGCCCCATTCACATTAAGGTTTCACTGTTTTTTGTATTTTTTTTGTTCACTCTTTCAAACAATCCAGGATTGTGTATTTGAAACTATAGCAAGTTCTTCACCTATTATTTGAACAAAAATCATTGATTCATGTATACATTGGTAGTTATTTCATTAAGAAACACTACCTGATCTTTTTTTAAAAAACTGAATTACTAGCATAATCCCAATGGATTCTGTGCCTTTCTCAAACACCATATGGCAAACTGATTTTGAAACAAAAGGAACTTTAAACAGCAGTTTGAGATATGATAAGTCTGTGGCTTAAAAAGAAAAAACTGGCAAAAATCCCACTGGACACACTCAAGCTCTTGGGCACCCTGAAAGTGGATCCTTGAATCTCAGTTATATTACTAGAATTGTGTTTCGTCATAACCTTTCTACTGATCTTAAAAAATTTTTTTACCTTGCTCATGCATAATTCCCCAGCAAGAATTTAGCTTGTAAATTCATTATAATGAAACCATGACCTGAAATTTAACAAAACTAGCTTATTCACAAAACTGGAAATGACCCTCTAACCATCTTAGTGTCCTTAATTTTGATGCCCTTTACTATAACTTTAGTTTATTATCAGCTCCTTGACCCTTGCAAATCCTATTAAACATTATAATTATCCAGCCAGATGCAATACATACACTTAGCTGTATTTGAAAGAAAGTGGAAAGTACATTCGCAATGCTCTTCACTACTTTAATTAATATAAACATTCAGCACAAACTGCACTAATAAAAGACAAAAATATATATAACAGTTTACATAGAAAGAAGAAAAGTATTCAGGTCTGTTGTATTGTTTATAGAGAGCTACCTAAACAGTGAAGAAAGAAGGGTGGTTTGTGTTGGGGGGGATTAAAAAGGAGCTTTCAGATGGTTAAAATGATTACAGCTGTGGTAAACGTGGGTGGAAGCTATTCTTTTACCACGAGCTTTTATACATCAACAAATGGAAAAGTTGTATAAATATTATCCAGAGTCAGCAATACTCTGTTGTCAGTTCTAATATTTCAGGCTTCTTTTTTGTCATTGTCCTGGAAAATGTGCGGAGATATTATATGTAAATTGACTCTCTCTCTCTCTCTCTGTCTGTGTGTGTGTGTGTGTGTGTGTGTGTTTGTGTGTGTGTGGTAGTAGCAGGGGAAGTCCTGGCAGGTTTTACCCCTCTTTAAAAAACATACGATTGCTGGCACTTCTGAAATATTTATACTGAATGTTTACATTTTAATGAATACTGTTACTATACTTGTAATGGGGGGGGGGTGTTTGTCAAAGAATACACACAAATAATATAGATTCCATAGAGTTGCCAAGACTGGAACAGTGCAGGTTTTATACAAAACTGAGAGGCTATTCATATAACTTACTAAAATAGTAGACAAATATGAGAGCTTCTATGTAAAACACTGAAAGTTTAAGAACAGAGTTATATTTATTTCTAGATATATATTTTTTTCCTCTGAAAGGGGAAAAAAGCAAGTAAGAGAAATAGCTTTGTTACGTTGCAAGATAATGCACAAAGTATTGCAGGTGAGACCTGATCGTTACTGTTCTCTGTCTGAGTTACATTTATAGACAAATATCAGTTTAATTTTTCCCCTCATTGTCATATATGTTTTTAATTCCTCTTTTGGGGCCTCCAATTCTTTGAAAAATCAACAGTTTTATTAGTGCGAGACAAAGCCTGAGCGCTGGCTAAATTTTACTTTTCTAGAGAATTAAAATAAACTTGACGTTAAGCTTTCTTTCTCAATACACTTTTATTTATTTATTTTTTTACAATTAGTTCAATGAGAACCTAATGAACATTTAAATTCTATTAAACGTATTGACTATTTTACTCCCTGCCATGAAGACTTATATTTGCATGAGGTTAGACATTTTCCCTACATAACAAAGTTACCAACTTTGTCTTGCAGAATTTCCTAATACACCATGAACTCTAATAAAGGCTTGCAATATAATACTGGCATAGTCCATGTATAAACTGAGTTCTTTAACTCGTATAGAAATCCAGTGTTTTTTATTTAAATAAATCTCATCTTCATAAATTTCTGTAGTAGTCTTAAGCTTGAATACCTCTCTGTGCAATCCTATATATATATATATATATCTGCTCAGAACTAAGCTCCATTGAGTTCAATGGGACTTACTTCCTGCAAGTGTGCATAGACTTGCAGCCTTAGTTTTAAATTAATCAGTGTAGTTTTAAATTAATCAGAGGACAATGAACATAGCAACTCTCCTATGGAAAGGCAAAACATTCTAACAGCAAAGGGCATATAGAAGTTGTTTGCTGTTCCATATCTAACTGCTAGTGTTCCCTCCCACATTTGCAGTGTTCTGGAGTTCAGTAACTTGATTCAATCAACAATTCTAAGAAATTATTCCCTCTCACCATTCATAATCTGCATATAAAATTGCAAAGCAATTACCAGTTTTGATTGTGCTATTATTAATGGTTTTGTACTTACCAAGGATTTTGCTAATATTGGAGTTGTGCATGTCAGGAAAAGCCTGAAGGATTTTTCTGCGTTCATCTTTTGCCCAAACCATGAAAGCGTTCATTGGTCGTTTGATATGTGGCTCACTGCTACTTCGGCCCCGGGCGTCCCTGTAGACTCGAGCTTCAGCCACAGTGGCACCTCCTGTTGGCCAACAATAATACTGCTGTAGTTTAGCTGCAGAGCCATTCATTGCTTTACTTCCTGTAATATCAGAGCAGGAAGAAACAAGATGGATGCAAATATTATTACATTGTCTGGATGGTGGGGCTGCCACCTATGATGCCCTGTCCATTTCAAGTTTTCGCTTTCTGCTTTCAGATCTATGACACAAAGCACTTACGAATTCAGTTATTTGAGTTCATTCATGCTATTCATTATTCATTCTTGTAGGACCCAGTGAGAAACTTCAAAGACATATTAAATTTTGAGCCTTTAATTTCTATGACCTAGATCAAGTATGGGGAACCCTGAGGTCCTTGGACCAAATGTGGCCTGCCAGGCCTCTCTGCCTAGTTCTTAGAACTTTCCCCAGATCACTGGCCATACTTTGTACTCCAGTGTTTTGCCCGGATGGAATGTGTAATTGGATTTTGATAATGCCTCTTGCTTGTCTAGATGGACAATAAAATGAAGCATGTGAATGTGTTAAGAACTGGTCTATGGTACAATGATAAATGTGTCTTCGTTGGTCTATCCACTTTTACCTCTCACCCTGCCTGGTGCTTTTCTTTTCGGGGTATGTATACCCCTAAACATTTTATGAATCTAGGTTTGGCCTCATTGAGGGGCAGTATTTCAATATGAGTAGGGAAATGAGAGTACCCTTAAACATATTTTTTTAGATAAAAAGCACTGGTCCTGCCCAGTAGTGGTATGTCGCCCTGGAAAAGTTGCCCAGAAGAGAATGTAGCTCTTGGCAATGCTTTTCTTCTAGGGAAAAAAGCACTGATTCTTGATCTGAAAAAGATGCCTCACTCCTGCCTCAGATATACCTCTTAACAGGAAAGAAAATAACAAACTGTTAAATGTATGGGAAGTAGGGCAAAGCCATGCTTTAATATGCCCATAATAAAAATGACCAGCTGACCAAAGCTCTCCTATCTTATTTTTCCATGTCACCCAGGATATTTGAATAACTAAAACTATAGTGCACAGAAGCCTATTTTGTCAAGCCGGATGCAATTCTTAATTCAGGTATCCTTCACTGAATAAATGTCTTTGAGGTGTTCCAAGTTCAAAGAATTAACACCAGTACTTGTGCTTCAAGCTGTCTGATCAAGCTTATGATACAACATGAACTCAATTGTTTTCCACTATAGTGGACATCAAGGTCTTCTACAGATGGAGCCTAGTATGCTTTTCATCAAGTACCTATCACATGTAGCCAAAGAATTCATGCAGGTTTACATGATAGATACACGTAATAACTGGAGCTAAGGCATGCATCCAAGCTCTGAGGCTGGTGGCTTTGTGATCCTCAATTGAAATATTTGGAATCATTCTTGATATGCTTTTGAAAGATGGCTACATTTGCCCACTAAAAAAATGGCATGAATAATTTTTAAATTTGATGTGTGTCAAAACAACAAAGCATATCCCTCACATACAATGGTATTTCAGATCTCTCCCCTCCAATTCAATGACAAATCCTCAATGCCTATGAAATGACAAAGCTTGATGAAATCTAAACTGCTATAAATCAGTAAAGCTCTGTTTACTTCACAGTGGACAGATGATTTACATCAGCTCAAGATCTGAATCTATATTTTAAATTATGTAGAATCCTAACTCTGCTAAATTGGTGTAAAAAAAGCCCCTGTACGTTAAGGTGTACGATAATTATTTTTGTTGTTTTGTGTAGGCAATTCATTTTTATGGATAAATTCTTAAGACAGAGGGTGCATAACTAATACGCTACCTTTTTGCCACTATGCCTACAGTACATTAATTTCATTTAAAATGCACTGACCATACAGGATAAATTGATTTCACTTTATAGGGTGTTGACAGCCATGTTTATTGTGCAGTGAAATGTAGTAGAGCTTCAAGCTGACAATATCCATCAACATAGGGCAATATGCTGACTGCTGGGCCAGATGAAGACATACATTACCCTGGAAGCAAAACACTTATTTAGATGTGACACTGTCTTCTCCTGAGCATCACCAGGGTAATTTATGAAGCCCTCAATATCATTACTTTAGAACTGACACCAGTTCTGCAATTGCACGCAGATAAAAGATGACAGGTCTGCTGTGAATGTCACATGTAAAAGTACTTTAATAGTGGTCTAAGTTTAACTACTCTGCCATGGCTGTTCAGCATTTACTAGCTGTAACTATTACTGCAGCATCTCCATCATAAAACCAAGTAGATTGAAGTGTGCTTGGCACCTAATCCAAAATCAATAGGGTCAAACTGGAGTCTTGCTACAAGGTTCAGTAGGTTTTAGACTGAGCTTAGCATAGTTTATTTCAAAATATCGCAGTTCTAATGAGGATTGTCCTCTTAATATGTTTTTTGTTACTTTATGGTTATGAAGCCACAGAAATGCTGGTGCACTTTTACTTTTACTTTTATATTCTTAATAAGAACGGCTGAATAATTAAATTTCAAGTACCGGTATGTACAGCTGATATACCTGTGACCTTCTACACCTGTAGCTGTGTTTCCTTGTAATGGATATGTGTGTGTGTGTGTGTGTGTGTGTGTGTGCACAAGGATTTAAGTGGGTCCTTAACTACTAAGCACAAGGGCCTTTGAATTATTGGAAAGTTCAATTAGTACAAAATGCATTTGGCAAGTCACTAATATTGTGAGTTGTTATATGAGTCACGTGCTTGGAGCACATGATCTCCTTTTGCAAGTCTTTAAGGGCAAGGAAAAAATCTTGCAAATTTTCAATTGTAGAAGCAAATCTGCATTGTGAAAGAAAGAAGTTTTCCCCAGTAAATGCCACATCCTGAAAATTACTTTAAAAAACCCATTTCCCTGCTATCCAAAATGAATAATAAAAATGCCACCTCTCCACAATTTTGCAGTCTGCAAATGGGCCTATGAAAGGGGGGCAAGGTACCAGTGCTGTAACTTAGAGAGCTTTGCTGGCTGCCTGTTGGCCACCGATCTCTTTCTGGGCTCAAGTCTAAGTGCTGTGGATTACCTACAAAGCTCCAACAGGCTTGGAACCCATGTACTTGAAGAAACGCCATTTACTACAGAAGCCTATCCAAACTTACCAGTCATTCTCTGATGCTTTGCATGCTATCTCTCTCTCTCTCTCTCTCTCTCTCTCTCTCTCTCTCTCTCTTTCTCTCCACCTGAAGTTAGGCTGGTGGTGACTGAGAAGAGGGCTTTTCAATTGTGCCTCATCTGTGGAATGCCCATCGCAAGGAAGCTCACCTGGCACAGACTTTTAAGTTGTTTCCATGCCAGGCAAAGAACCTTTTATATGTTCAGGCATCCCAGCATTTGATTGGGTTTTTTTCTGTCTGCTGAATGTTATGGTTTATTTTAATTGCTGTTTCTACTATTTTGTGAAGATTTCATATATTCATTGTTATTATTTCACTGTAGACCAGCTTGGTGGTTTTTAAGAACAAGCAGCACAAATGTATTAATAGCAAGAATAGTATTATCTTTAAAACACAGAAAAAGATGGGTGGGAAAAGATTCGTCATAGAATTGTAGAGTAGAAAGGGACCCTGAAGGCCATCTTGTCCAACCCCGTGCAATGCAAAAATCTTAGCTAAGGCATCCATGACAGATGGCCATCCAACCTCTGCTTTAAAACCCCCAAGGAAGGAGAGTCCACAACCTCCCCAGGGAGAACTTTCCACTATCAGAAAGTTTTTTCTGTATGTTTAGTCGGAATCTCTTTTCTTGTAACTTGAAGCCTTCAAGTCCTACCCTCCAGAGCAGGAGACAACAAGCTTGTTGCCTCTTCCATGTGACAGCCCTTAAGATATTTGAAGATGGCTAATATATCTCCCTCTCAGTCTTCTCTTTTTCAGGCTAAACATACCTAGCTCCTTCAAGTGTTCCTTGTAAGGCATGGATTCGAGACCCTTGATGATCTTGGTTGCCCTCCTCTGCACACGTTCCAGCTTGTCAACATCCTTCTTAAATTGTGGCACCCAAAACTGGACAAAGTATTCCAGGTGTGGTTTGACCAAGGCAGAATAAAGTGGAACTATTAGTTCCCTTGATCTGGACACTATACTTCTGTTAATGCAGCCTAGAATTGTTGTTGGTTAGTCATTTAGTTGTGTCCGACTCTTCGTGACCCTATGGACCAGAGCACGCCAGGCACTCCTGTCTTCCACTGCCTCCCGCAGCTTGGTCAAACTCATGTTAGTAGCTTCGAGAACACTGTCAAACCATCCTCTGTTGTCCCCTTCTCCTTGTGCCCTCAGTCTTTCCCAACATTAGGGTCTTTTCTAGGGAGTCTTCTCTTCTCATGAGGTGGCCAAAGTATTAGAGCCTCAGCTTCAGGATATGTCCTTCTAGTGAGCACTCAGGGCTGATTTCCTTCAGAATGGATAGGTTTGATCTTCTTGCAGTCCATGGGACTCTCAAGAGTCTCCTCCAGCACCATAATTCAAAAGCATCAATTCTTCGGCGATCAGCCTTCTTTATGGTCCAGCTCTCACTTCCATACATCACTACTGGGAAAACCATAGCTTTGACTATATGGACCTTTGTCGGCAAGGTGATGTCTCTGCTTTTTAAGATGCTGTCTAGGTTTGTCATTGCTTTTCTCCCAAGAAGCAGGCGTCTTTTAATTTCGTGACTGCTGTCACCATCTGCAGTAATCATGGAGCCCAAGAAAGTAAAATCTCTCACTGCCTCCATTTCTTCCCCTTCTATTTGCCAGGGGGTGATGGGACCAGTGGCCATGATCTTCATTTTTTTGATGTTGAGCTTCAAACCATATTTTGTGCTCTCCTCTTTCACCCTCATTAAAAGGCTCTTTAATTCCTCCTCGTTTTCTGCCATCAAGGTTGTCTCATCTGCATATCTGAGGTTGCTGATATTTCTTCGGCAATCTTAATTCCGGCTTGGGATTCATCCAGCCCAGCTTTTCGCATGATGAATTCTGCATATAAGTTAAATAAGCAGGGAGACAGCCTTGCCGTACTCCTTTCCCAATTTTGAACCAATCAGTTGTTCCATACCCAGTTCTAACTGTAGCTTCTTGTCCCACATAGAGATTTCTCGGGAGACAGATGAGGTGATCAGGCACTCCCATTTCTGTAAGAACTTGCCATAGTTTGCTGTGGTCGACACAGTCAAAGGCTTTTGCATAGTCATTGAAGGATTGGGATGTAGACTGATCTTCTCCAATCCTCTGGCCACTGCTGAGTTTTCCAAATTTGCTGGCATATTGAGTGTAGCACCTTAACAGCATCATCTTTTAAAATTTTAAATAGTTCAGCTGGAATACCATCACTTCCACTGGCCTTAGTCGTAAACAATAAATAAAACACACAAAAAGTACACAACCAAACTGAAAAAAATTCACATAAATCATAGCAACTAAAGGTTTAAAACAGGACCTAAAGGGATATGGAGAACAGCCCTTAAAAGTTGATTAAATTTCACATCTCCCCACCCCACCCCACTCTGCTCATATTCACTTCTATCTGCTTAATGGCCAGAAATGTTAATTGGGCAAAGTTTCCCCAATCCAGCTTTGGGTCATCCTCTCTTCCCAGGGCAACAAAGCCCACACTGACAGTAAGAGCTGTTCAACAGCGGAATTCCACCCTCGGAAGCTGGTGGACTTTCCTTCTTTGGAGGGTTTAAAGCAGAAGTTGGATGGTCATCTGTCATGGATGCTTTAGTTGAGATTCCTGCATTGCACAGTTGGACTATGGGACCCTCCAGAGTACCTTCCAACTCTACAATCCTATGACCCTATGAAGAGGCAACACATGGGGCTGCAGAGGGAGGAGGAAGCCCTGTTGAACAAGTGGCTCTCTATTTGTGGCTCCAATCAAAAGAATTTACTCAATAATGATTTTAATGCAAAATAAAGTGCTACTAGTATTAAAAGGTTATATTGGGCCACTCAATTGTTTATTTAGCTGCCAGCATTTGTCATGCCTTGTTCTGTTCTATAATTCTCTCCTGGGCATGGGTGAGAAAGGACAACCAAAAACAGGTGTCACAGAAGGTAAGGGGGGTTGTTTGGCAGTCAATCTTTTGGTGACTACCACTGTCTAGCTTGGATTAGGAGAGATCAATGTGGGAAATGGTACAATCCCTTGTGAGGAAGACTTACTCAATTTATCAGACACACCCAGATCATCTGATTGGGTGGAAAGAAACTAAAAAAAAAGACAAAATTGAGTTTCTTATCAGGTCTTTAAAATAATCTTGGCCTAATCTTGTTAAATGCAGGTGAATGAGGTTTCTCTCACTTTCAGCGTTGTAATAAAAACCTGAAATTATTTTGGAGGGACCAAACCCTGAGGCACATTTGTTAAAGCAAAAAGAGATGACCCCCCTCCTCCTCCCAAAAAGCATTTTTTTAAAAAATTAAATCAGTGCTCTTTTGTTAAAAAGCCATTCTTAATTAGAGTCATAAATTATAAACAGACCAAAAAAGTCATGAAACTTCTATCTCCATCTGCCTTAAACAAGCCTACACTTGAAGGATTTAAAAATGAAGCCAGTAAAACCTTGAACTTCTCTACTTGATCTCTGAGTGAATATTTTTGCCTCGGCCCAAAGACTGCCACAAAAGAATTTGTATTAAATGAACTTCTGTAAATAAGTAACACTCACATAATGTACCTGTGCTAAGCATCTTAGTAGTTCA
Organism: Podarcis vaucheri; assembly: GCF_965113315.1. Classification (NCBI taxonomy): domain Eukaryota; kingdom Metazoa; phylum Chordata; class Lepidosauria; order Squamata; family Lacertidae; genus Podarcis; species Podarcis vaucheri. The sequence goes on from NC_138759.1 coordinate 73,489,743, forward strand.
GGAAGCTGTTCAACATACAGTATTGTGATTTTCAAAAATTCTGTTTATAACCTTTACTATGCTTGAGATGAAAACTTCAGCATTATGTGCTCAGCCTAGTGACCAGGGTAAGTGTGGACACACACACACACATGGGCTTCTTTCAAGCTGAAACCCATACAATAAGAGTTGCTTTGGACTACAAATCATTGCTAAGCCACTTTAACACGAGTCAAATAGTAGAAAAACATGTATCTTTATCTGCTTATGGAATTTCATCAGGTTTTGCAATCTATTATCTTATTTTGATCTGCCAGTTACAACAGACTAGCTAGAAAACAAAACAAAACGATTAGGAGGGAAATGCGAACTAGCTACAGGCGGAAAAACAACAATGGAATGTTATATATAAGGAGGCAAACATTTAGTATTGGCTCAAGAAACAGGAGGCATTCCAGTACGAACCCAACAGATTTTTATGGGCCTCCCAATGATGCTTAGAGGACCACAGCTGCTGTGTTAAAAAGAAAGAAAAAATCCAAACAGTATGCAGAAAATGCACTCACTGGAGACAAAATAAAAACACTTGTTTGTGTTTAATGACTAACAGGCCATTTGCAAGTGTACTGTTTATAATGTGGTCACCGAAGCGGACTTTGACTTCCGGAATTCAGAATCTGGTTAGGAAGGATTTGAAATCACTGCAGAAGGAGTAAGATTTGCCTATGCAAATGACTTGGAACTCTGCTTCACAGCTCAATAAAACTAAGAACTAGGTTATCTTTTTATTCTGGTTTCACTGATGTCACAGTGCTTTGGCACAAACGTATTACAATTTAGGTAGATACTAATAACTCACTTTAAACTCCCATTATTTTAAGTGCAACTTACTTCCAAGTAAGAGTACAGTGATGCCTCGCAAGACGAAAAGAATCCGTTCTGTGATTCTCTTCGTCTAGCAGTTTTTTCGTCTTGCGAAGCAAGCCCATTGACGGATTAGCGGATTAGCGCTATTAGCGGCTTTTAGCGGCTTATCGGATCAGCTGATAAGCGGCTTAGCGGCTTAGAAAAAGGGGGGAGGGGAAAAACCCGCAGGAACTCGCAAGACATTTTCGTCTTGCGAAGCAAGCCCATAGGAGATTCGTTTTGCGAAGCACCTCCAAAACGGAAAACTCTTTCGTCTAGCGAGTTTTCCGTCTTGCGGGGCACCACTGTACTTAGGATAAGTTCCTGACACCTTGGTCTGAAACACATCCCCAAAATTCAGTGGCTTCACCAGAACTTACAACTGTGTCACAATGTTCCAAGGATCAGACCTAAAGCTTCAAACTATTTACCCCATATTTGAGACACAGGACAGGTCCACACAATGTCGTGGCGTCCGACCCCAAGTTTAATCAACTGCTCAATCCAGTTTCACAAACCAAGTTGGCTCCACTCAATCTGACAGTATTCCTTACGCTCTAAGAATTTCAAACAGCTGCCCTCTATTCATTTGCCTCACCTTCCCATTACCAAAGCTCCTCCCTTACAATCCCATGCTGAGGAAAACCTGAGATTGACCCCCACCCTGAGAACTGCTCACAAGCAAACTGGCAACTTTAATCCAAAATAAAGAAGGAGGGGACCCCAAGCATCTTCTGTCAAAATAAAGTGCGTTTCAGGGAGGGGATGGGTTAAACAATCTTCCATCAAAAGCAAAGGAACAAGTAGACCTTATCAAAATTCCCTTTACCCAAAGAGTGGAAATATTTAGTGTGGGAAGGAGAAAACCTAAAAGTAAACTGACTTCAAAAAGAGATTTCTCAAACAGCCTCTATTAGTGGAATGTGAGGAAATTACCATATTTTTCGCTCTATAGGACGCACTTTCCCCCCTCCAAAAATGAAGGGGAGAAGTGTGTGCGTCCTATGGAGCGAATGCAGGCTTTCGCTGGAGCCTGGAGAGCAAGAGGGGTCGGTGCGCACCGACCCCTCTCGCGTTCCAGGCTTCAGGAAGCTATCCGCAAGCCTGCGGAGCCCAACGGGAGTTCCCGCCGGGCTCCGCAGGCTTGCGGATAGCTGCCTGCAGCCCGAAGCCCGGGGAGCGCGGCGCTGTGCACCCCGGGCTTCAGGCAGCTCTCCGCAAGCCAATCAGATCATGGATGAGGGAGGTCTTACTCAGAACCTATCTGGCATTCAGCAGCAGCAGCCGCAGCCCCAATGGCTTGCTGATAGGACAACTGCAATTCCCAAGGTTGGAGGAGGGGCTGGCACATGGTACAGTCACTAACTGCTTGTGTCATGTGCCCCTTCCCCAGTCTGCTCCCCCCCCCCACTCCATACTTCTCCTTGCCCAGAACCACTGTGATTGGGGTTGTCCCCGCTCTCCCCACACTCAGCTTACAGCCCTTTAAAAAAAGCCAAAGTTTTAAATGCAGAAGTTAAAAAGCAGTTAAAAACAATTTCAAACATTTCAAACAATTAGGGCAACAATAACAGCAACATAACCCCCCTCCACACCAAAACCAAAATCCCTAAATACCCCAACCCAATTGTCTGTTCAGCTGTCTCAGGTTTTGTAGGTGGAGTCATTCAGGGCCTCACCCTCCCAGGCTTGTTGGGGAAAGCCTTCAAGGCAGGGAGCAGGTCTTTCAGAAGTCACAGCCAAGACAGTCTGTATTTATTATATATTTATTATATTTACATATAATAAATATGTTAGTGCTCCAAGTATTACTAAAAGGAATGAAAAACCAGACCAGAGAGTGAGAGCTTCTGGCTGCACAAGAGTAAGCTACATGCAGCCCTACTGCCAGATACTATACCATATTTGGTAACGGGATAGCCTTCACCCTAGTCTTTTAAACAAGGTTTTATTAAGGTGGGATTCAAACTCAAATCTTTCTGGGTGAAGAGCACCTTAGTTTAAACCTGAAAAAACTATGACTAAGACAGAATCCATTTTAATATTTAAGCAAACTGTAAAACATTGCACTTCCTTAGATGCTAAAATATGCAAACTAAATCCCAACATTGGAATATATAATATAGCAGAGGTGAAACTGTATTTTTTTCAAAAAATCAGCACTTGGTTGCAATACTGTAAAGCAGCATTATTGCAGAGAAGTCATCTATTTTTCCTATTCCAGACTCCATTCTTTCGTAATATCAACAAGAAGAACTGAAGGGAATTCCCTAAGGTCAACTCTGAGGAAACATAAACCTCTAATTCAATAAACTCTGCTACTGCACTGAAAAAGGCCTTATTATTGCAACATCCATATGGAGTCAATTGGACATTAATGACTAATCAATCCCTCCCCTTTCTATTCTACTTATAGTGTCACAAACCATGTTTAGATTAGACCATTTCCTGCTTAGGATCGCTCAAAATGGCTTTTGTTCTTCCAAAGCTGCTCTGATGAAGGCAGCTTAAACAAACACACGGCCCAAGTGGTGCAGGAGTTATAAACTGCCATATGTGAATGAACAAAGGGGCCATACTAAAGCCTTTTGTGGTATTTGTTAATGTTTTTCATCTGAGCTTAAAAAGACCTAATGACTTTGCGGTGAGCTGATGCATGTGGCTCGTGGCTTTGCAAAATGAAGGAAATTCTAGCCACTTAGATTTCAGCATATATTTTCCACTGTTCTTTGAGCTCAGTTTTGATGGCAAAGTGTTTATTGTTGTCACAAAATTACATTTGTTTTACCCTAGCAAATATGGTTGCCCATTCCCCCACCCCAATCTTGAGAATAGGTTCTTTCACAATGAGAAACATTACACCTACAGAATTATCTTCTCTTGACCATTTGGAAAGCAGAAGTCAAAAGCAATTGACTTTCCTCAGTAACAAACAAAAATTAAAGCATGTTAAACATCTGTCACATCCTCCAGCTTTTATTAGTGACGGATGATGACATATATATATCTGAAACTATTTTGAATGGGCTATTTTTAGCTCCCCAAAGCCAGCTAGACATGTTAAATTTCATAAAACCCCAAGGAATCTTGAATAGGCTATCAGTACCCATTTGTCATTATTAAGTGTAGATTTGTTTGAATTAAATTAATAGGAAAAAGTAACCTTCATTCAAAACAATGGTATAAAACATTGTCGTAAATGAGGCAAGGTTTGTTACTAGTTTAGGCAGTGGGGTGCTTTTACATGCCTACATTATCATAAATTACTCTGGAATATTTTGAGCAGCACTCCTCACTTTTTTTCCAGGGGCAAATTTGATCTACCTTGCAAATACTATGGAGTGTATCGAAATCTGCTCTTCTGCTAATAGAATAGACTTCCATTTGAGGACAAAAATTCCCACACATTCTTAAAATCTGCTCCAGATTTTAAGAGAATTTGTGGACGCAACAGCACAGATTTATTTTTGGAGTGGGTAAGGGGTATGAGGAAGAAAGTAAAGTTCCATTGTGTGATCAGAATTCCACTTGTGTAGCACTGGATACAACCCAACGGCCTCATTCTCATGGTGACTACCCCAAATGTAATAACATTGCTCACATTGTCTTCTGTTTGCAAATGTAATATGTAAAGATTTCCATGTGCAAGTTGATGGCACCAGTAAAAAAACCTGCAAAGCCGTTCTCCAGCCAAGTAACATATACAAAAATGCATATACTAGGGTAAAGTGTCCATAAATATGCATGTATTAGGGAAAATAACATACTAAAATGTGTGCTAAAGAAATGTCCATGTTTCCCATAAGATCCTATATTTCCCCCCACCCCGACCTATCACTGGAAACTCTGATTGTACAGGATTCCTAATCACAGGGAGATCCTGTGCATGTATGCCAAGCTGCCTTTTATGGGTACATTGACATTCTGTGTTAAATTTTGCCCATACGAAAATAATTCCCATGTTGGAAAAAGCACACACATGCTCATGTATGAAGTGATTAGTTGCACTGTGGATATTTATTGATGCCAGTGATACTGGCAAATGTATATATTCTGGTCAATACATTGAAATATAGTGTTGCATAGCCTGTGGAAAAGTACTTCCTATAGAGCTGGCTGCAGACTGCAGCCTCAGGGCTGGATAAATCATAATACTAAGTATGCTATAACAGAGGGCCTCTATGGTGTTATTATCTGCAAATACCTGATACTGAAAAGTTCTGCTTATCCTGCACTGTACTCCTTTAAGATTATATCCGAAAATGGGAACTTCATCACATGGTGGCATGTGTTTTTGAATACCAACGTCAGTATCCTGACTAGTGTAAGGAATGCAACTGCTATGCTTTCCAAAGTGTAGCATATTTTAAGTGTGGTGTTAAGTAGGAAGAAGCAGTTTTGAGTTGTTTACATATGTGAGGCCTAAATACTTTAAAATGTGGTTTCTTCTTTAACAAATATTTAGCTGTTCAGTTATCAAAAGACAGGTAAAGAGTGCATGGAGAACAAAGCAGACAGGGCCTGGTTTTTCAGCATTCCTTCTGGAAACATTTCCTTGTCTTCAGTTGGCTTTTTCTGTTTCGTGGTATAGCCCCTTTCCACTCTCAACTGTCATAGCAACTCTCCCAAATATTTATATGCGACAGATACTGGCTACAGGAGTCATTTCCCTCCCTGTATTTTATGAAAAACTGTCACAAAAGCAGACGATGCTTTGTCATGCATGTACTTCCCGCTGTTTACACCTCAGCGTAGTACGGTGTTAAACAAGTTACCTCACAGTTTTGGATTCTGTTGGCAGGCTGCCATGATTGATCGGCTTGCACAGGACACAGTGTCTGTTTCACTCTTTTTCTTTCTCTCCTTCCCGTGACAGGTAAAAAACTGACCTTTTTTCTTTGTCTTTCAAGGGGAATTGTTTTTGCAAGTGGAATTTTGCTACCACTTGAGTTATGGGGCACTCCTTGTTCTGAGAGCCAGTTCAACTGTTACATGGAAGCTGAACAAGAAGAGCTAGTAACTTCCTCTTTCCATACTTATGTCTAACATATTAGGAGCCAGTGATAAGCATTGTGGGCATCTGGGTATATACAGTTACCATCTGAAAAGAGGCTTATCTGTTCCCCGTTTGAAAAGTTTGACACTTGTTATAATGCATTCAACTTTTTTCCTGTCAAGTGCTTCTGAAAGCCCCAAGGGAGTCACCCTGAAGTGATGGGGAGTCAGCAGGTGGTAGCTATGACTCAAAAGCATAGCCTTGCAAGTAGTCCAGAAAAGCTACAAGCCCACAGCATTTTTACAAGTCTACCTGACAATATAGTTGTGAATTTAAAAGTCATTTCTTTGGTAGGAGATAATCTATAGTTTTCAGACCTTCTAAACCTTAAAAAGAACGCCACCATCTGTTCTGATATCATTGGGAGGGGGAGAAAAGAACACTCAAGAACAATTAATTTCCCCCACCTTGATGTTAGGTGTTATGCCTGAACAGGGAATGTGAACATTAACAGGGGATGTGAGGCTGTGCACCCACAAACATTTTTGCATTGAGTGGGAGGTTTTGAAGTTCCCGAGTGCATTTCATTCAGCATGCTAAGAAGTCTCCACACAGTCAGGAATTCTGATAAGAAAGGCGTCTTAGTTGCAGGGAGGCTTTTAACTTAGGAGCCTCTTCAGAGCTTCCCAGGCAATGAAGAAAGGAGCCATCAACATGATCCTGGTCACCTTCCACAGGTTGAAAACTATTAGCACTTCAGTAGGAAACCTCAGGCCTCCTCAGGTCATACATCATACTGGATCTTGCTTCACAGTTTCAAGAATATGAATTTTTACCTTAAAATATTTAACAAGTGGCCAAGTTGTGCTTATTATTCTCTCTCTATATATTCTCTCTCTCTATATATATATATATATATATTCATCTTCACAATGGCCTTTCTTTCTAGTGGCTGTTTGCCGCTGCTGCCTCCTCTGCACTTGCACTGCCATGGCTGTCTCCTCCATACTCAGCCACCTCCTCAGCCAGTGCACTTGGAGGTGATGGAGGCAGGCATGTGTTGGGGGTATAGGAGGAAGCTGGGTGTGGAGGTAGCAGCTGCGGTACATGTGCCCTATGTCGCCTCATGGATGGGCCAGCCCTGCATATCCTTCAAAGTATGCCAACTGTTGCTTCCTCCATGGCCTACTTTTCATGAAAAGAAAACATAAAAAGATAAGTTTTGGATGCAAACTGAAGAAGAAACTAACAGGTACTAGTTTTACCCTGAAAGTAAATTATGGCTGTCCTTCTAAAAATAGCAAAATGAACTTGACAGTGCTCAGCTCAAATCAATGCCAACACATTTTTAAAAACTAGACCTTCTACCAATACTGATGAGCCTCAAAATTACTTTAAGCGATTTTGGCTTTCATGTATTTCTGCAATAGGAAATATATTACTAAATATGATGTAAACATGCAGATGTTAGAGAGCTTTTTCTTATAACTGAGCGGGGGTAGTATCTTTTCTTTCCTTTTTTGGAATATTATAAATTTACTCATATCTACAGGAAACTGCTGCCTTTCCTTCGGGTTCCACAAAAGGTTGATGGTTTTTTTACGATATATAAATTAAGTTAAATTTAATAACTAGAACAGTTAATCGGGAATTGGCTTATAAAGGCACAGTTCGTTTGCTAAATTGACAATCCCCTTTTTTAATTTTAGCTAAGGTATTAATAAAATTATACATTATAGATAACAAAGTGAGCATGCCTACAGTAGGGTTGTTCTGGACATATGAATTGCATATTTTAAAGGTATCTGCTGTTTAAAGCAACATTTTTTCTTACATTCTGAATCTACACCTGAAGTAATAGGACTTCACCTGCAGAGTGAAGGCAGTGCCTCTGTGACATTAGCTTTTAGACTAATCCCCACTCCCATCTCATTTGTTTCACAAGGAAAGCACCGTTTTGATGTATGGTTAGACTTTGAGAAATAACCTGCTGATGCTAAATGTTTGAAGGGGGGAATCTCACCAATAGAACATAATGCATTTGCAAGGAAGTTCTTCAGGTAAGGACCAAATTAGACATTACCTGAGAGTTCCATGATTCATTCTTTCTTAAGAAGCAGATTTTCTCCATGAATCCCAAAAATTATCCACTCCCAATTATCATAAAATTGCGCCCATAAGTCCCCCTCCCATAGCAGTTAGGGGAGGAACCAGAAGCTAAGCATAGACACATGGATAATGGGTTGTATCCAATCCAAATATCCCCCTTTCCCAGCTCACTATACAAAAAAATTGCAGGTAGAATCATTACATAGATAGGAAAATGGGCAAAATTAGGTGTTATGTGCAAATTCACACCCACACACACACACACACACTTAAAGGCAGCCAACTAACTAGTCCTGAAAATTCAGACTAGTTCAGATCTTTAAGAAAATTTCCACATTTTAAAAATTAAAGCTCAATTGCTATTTCCACTTGCCTTTTACACAGTTTATATTAGGAAGGACAGTTGCAGGATATGATACACACATCAGGTTTGAATGTAGCTGTAAAAAAATTCTTAATAGAACATAACGTAATTTCACCCCAGTAGATGTTAATAATACTAATTTTTGGAGCTTCTTTTACAGCCTTTTAGGCAAAAGACTATAGGATAATAATGATAAGAGCTCCAAACAACATTTTCTCATGTTAGGTCACCTCTAAACCATATGTATAAGAACATTTAAGTTTAATTTGCTTTAATGGACATGGCATATATTGACCAATGACTACACTTTTAAATCTGCTGCAAACATGTGTGAAGCCATCCAGACTTAGAGTCACATTAGAACCAAATAAATGGTTTTACATTACTTATAATCATGTAATTTTTCTCTATAAAAGAAATACTTAAAAGCCAAATTCCGGTCAATGGCCAAAGCACTGCTGGCATGCTGAAAATGAAACAAAAATACAACCTTGAGCTATTAGATTTTTTATGATCCATGGAGCTCTATCCTAAGAGCATTCCTTCAGGACCCACCGCAGTATATGATCTCTAAGATCACAAGGATTTGTTTTAAACCAGTCTCCCCCAATTTGGTGCCTTCCAGATGCTTTGGACTATAGCTTCCATCATTTCCGACCATTGGCCATGATGCTTAGGGCCGATGGGAGTAGGAGCCCAACAATATTTGGAGGACACCAGATTGAGATAGGCTATTTTGAACACTTCTTTCTGACGAAGCTAGCTAAACTAAGTGGAACTATTTGAAAGGCTGACCTGTCACTACAGTCATCAAAATAACATAATGTGTTATGCAAAGTGAAAGGATGTGAGAGGGAAATGAGTTAATTTAGGGAAGCCCTGAGGTAACTTCCTGCCAGAAAAGCAAGTACAAATATGTTTTATTCTCTTCATTTCACATTATGCAAATAATGTGCAAGCCTATCCAAAGATTATAAAGTTATTATTCTATCCCAAAAGGAATATGTGAGGTAGGACTATATTGCTATGCTGTTTGTTTGATTAATTTCTTTTCTTTTATTACAGTTTTATTTTGTATTTAAAAATCCAATGAAATAAAAAGTTTAAACAATTAAAATTGGAAATAATATGCTATTAGGGGATGATTAGCTGCTTGTGCTTAAAATGGTGCCCCTTCAGAGTTTGTGCGGCCCCACAAACCTCTGTGTGTGACAGAGCTCCTCAGACATGTCTGCTCTAGTCACTGTTAGAGTCCGACAGTGGCTGTTTGCGGAAACGCCTCCAACAAAGAAGTTCCTTAACGGAAACACGTCTCCTGGACTCACGACGTGACAGCTTCCGACGAAGCATGGGTCTCCCTGCAATTGCTTCTGACACCTCCCCACTATTTTCACTGGACGTGTCTCTCACCCCTTTCTCCCCCCTGCTTCCTGCCTGCGCTGCTGCATCTCTCTCAGTATCCCTGAGATCCTCCTCCAGAGACCCCGCGCTCCCCCTGCTGGTCCCTGCTTTGGCTGTTGAGTCTCTCCCAGTCTCTGGGAGCCCTATCACCTCCTTTCCCTCTGAGGTCAGTTCCCTGACATCCACCTCCCCTCCAGGGCCCCCTTCCCCCCCGCCCCCTCCCTCTCCTCTGGGCGGTGAGGAGCTGAAACCCCGAAACGAATCCTCTTCATCTTCCGACGTCTCGAACATCTCCCTCCATCGGTCTTTGTTCCGACTCGCTGAATCCTCCTCCACCTCGGAATCAGAGAACCCCTCCAACTCCTCTTCTTCGTCTGTGGTGGCGAAGTATTCCCTCCGGAACCTCGCCACTGGCTGGGGTTTTCGAGGGAATCTCTGATGAAAAGTTTCAATTAGAACCTCGTCATCTACATCCTCTGCCCTGACCCAGGTGTTTTCCGACTCCGGTTCCCCTTCCCACATTACCAAATACTCTACTTGCTCTCCTTTCCACCTGGAATCTAGGATCTCCGCTGCATGGTAGCTGTGTTCTTTTTCCTCCATCGCTGGTCCCCTATTGACCCTCCCCTCTCTGTCCCCTATATACGGTGACAGCAACGATCTGTGGAACACTGGGTGCAACTTCATGTGGTTCGGTAACCGGAGTCTGAAAGCCACTGGGTTGACCTGTTGCGTGACTTCAAATGGGCCCAGTCTTTTGGGTCTTAACTTCTTACAACCTCCTTTAAATGGTAACCCTTGGGTGGACAGCCACACCTGGTCTCCCACCCTAAGGCTTTCCCCTTCCCTTCTGGTTTTGTCTGCCTGCCTCTTATATTCCTCCTTCGCCCGGTTTAAATTAAGTTGGAGTTGGCGATGGATCGCTTCCATTTCTTCAACGAACTGTTCTGCTGCTGGAACGCTCCAGTTCTCCCCCTCCCCCCCTGGGAAGGCTCGGGGATGACACCCGTGATTGGCCAAAAAAGGGCTCATTCCCGTGGACACGTTCTCTGCATTGTTGTAAGCAAATTCTGCCAACGCCAGCTTCTCCACCCAATCATTCTCTCTGTCATTAACATAACACCTCAAATATTGCTGGAGGACACCATTAGCTCTTTCCGCCTGCCCGTTGGTTTCTGGATGACGGGCAGTAGAGAAATTAACCTCTACATGCAGTAAGCTCATGAGCTTCCTCCAGAACCTGGAAGTAAATTGTTTCCCTCGGTCCGAAACCACCCTCAAGGGGGCGCCATGCAACCTAAACACATTTTCCACAAACAATTTGGCGGTTTCTTCTGCTGTGACCGCATGTGAGCAGGCTATAAAGTGTGCCATCTTGGTTAACAGATCTACCACCACCATAATGGCTGTTTTCCCTTTGGACCTGGGCAGATCAGTCATAAAATCTATTGCCACTGCCTCCCACGGTCTTTCCGGCGTGGGTAGTGGTTCTAATAAACCTGCCGGTGCCCGCCTCTCCCCCTTGGCTCGTTGGCAACGGTCACACCCTCTCACATATTCACGCACATCTTCCCTGACCTTGGGCCACCAGAATTCCCTGGTAACCAGCCACATGGTTTTGTGTTGCCCAAAATGCCCTGCTGTGGGGTTATCGTGCAGTTGCTTGAGTACCTTTTCCCTCAATTCCCCTTCAGGTATGTATAACGCTCCCTTGTAGTACAACGCCCCATTTCTCTCCTCAAAACCCCCGGGTTTGTCTCCCTCCCTCCTAAGACTCCTGAGTTTGTCCTGGGCGTATACATCCTGCCCCGTTCCCTCTACCAGTTCCCTTTGCCCCACCAATGCCGCCCCACACACCCAGCGGTCCTCGGGAATGACATGGGTCTCTTCGGGTACACCCTCTCCCTCCAAATATTCAGGTTTGCGTGAGAGAGCGTCCGCCCTAACGTTCTCCGGGCCTGGTACGTAACAAATCTCAAAGTTAAATTTGGAGAACTCCTGGGCCCATCTCAACTGCCGTTGGTTGAGCACTCGCGCAGTTCTCCAATACTCTAGATTCTTATGGTCCGTGCACACTTGCACCTTCTGTTGTGCACCAATTAGTAGGTGCCTCCATCTCCGGAAGGCCTCATAAATTGCAAGAAGTTCCCGGTCGTACACCGTGTAGTTCCTCTCAGACTTGTTCAGCTTCCGCGAAAAGAAGGCACACGGTCGCCACTCCGACCCCTCCTTCCCCGGCTGCAGAAGAAGCACCGCCCCTATGGCTCGGTCCGACGCGTCTGTTTCGACCCTCAGCTTTTTTTGTAAATCCACATGTAGAAGTTGTTCGCCAGAGGCGAAGGCCCTTTTCAGTTCCTCAAACGCTCGCTCCGCCTCCCCCGTCCAAACAAACTTCTTTTTGCTGCTGAGACAGTCCGTGATGGGCGCCGTCAGGTGGGCGAAGTTGCGGATGAACTTACGATAAAAGTTTCCAAACCCTAGGAACCTCTGCACATCCTTCTTGGTCTTGGGTGTTTTCCATTCCAGCACCGCTTGAACCTTGCCGGGGTCCATGGCCAACCCTTTGTCTGACAAGCGGTACCCCAGGAATTCCACCTCCTTGGTATGAAACTGACACTTCTCCAGTTTCACCCGCAGTCGGTTGGCTTGCAGCCTGCTCAACACTTCTCTGACGTCTCTCACATGTTGCTCCTCATTCTCCGAATACACCAACACGTCATCTAAGAAGGCCACGCAATTCTTGTAGAGCAAAGGCCCCAGTACGTGGTTCATGAAAGCTTGAAAACACGCGGAGCCTGTTTGTAATCCAAAAGGCATAACTAAGTATTCAAATGCCCCCAAAGGGGTGAACATGGTGGTCTTCCATTCATCCCCTTTCCTTATACGTATCAGGTTGTACGCCCCCCTTAGGTCCAGCTTTGTAAAAATCTTTCCCTTCCGCACCCTGGTCAAAATATCATCAATCCTGGGCATAGGAAAAGCCGCCGGCTCTGTCACTGCATTTAGGGCCCGAAAGTCACATACCAGCCTCGGCTTGTCCGTGTTTTTTTTGTCCACAAAAAACACTGGGCTACCCCCCGCTGCCTTGGACTCTCTGATGAAGCCCCTCTTCAGGTTCTTGTCAATGAACGCTCGCAACTCCTGCATTTCCCTGTCTGACATGGCATACAACTTGCCTACAGGAAGCTGTGCTCCAGGGAGTAAATTGATCTGGCAATCAAAGGGTCTATGCGGAGGTAGTTGGTCAGCTTCCTTCTCGCTGAACACGTCGCTGAGATCAGCATACTGTGGTGGCACCTTCCCCTTCTCCACTACTTCAGTCCCTGCCAGGGTGGCTTGGGCCCCTGCTGACCCCTTTTCCCCCCTGCAGTGTTCTAAGCAATGTGCGGAACCGAAGGAAACCACTCTTTGATGCCAGCCCACCAGCGGATCATGTAGGGCTAGCCAGCTCATTCCCAAAATAATGGGAGCACCTCCCAAGGTGGCCACATTAAACGCTATCAGTTCTGTGTGCCTTGCCACCCTCATTATCATTGGGATGGTCTGCAAGCTGACTCCTCCTCCCAACAGTTCCCTGCCATCGATCGTGGTCACCTGCAGGGGGTTGCTTAAAGGGATAGTCTGTATCTGGTGTTCAGCAGCAAACTCCTTGCTCATAAAATTGCAGGAGCTGCCTGAGTCCAACAGTGCCTTTATTTTTAGGGGGTGTCCATTTTGCAGCTCTAGCGACACTTCAATCACTAGAGCCGGTCGAGGAGCTTCTGGCACTGGCACTTGGGGAAGGGGCACTTTCACTGCTCTTTGGCCTGGCTGCAGTGCCCTGATGGCAACCAGGCGTTGGCTTTTACCTGCTCCGTTTCTCCCTGCTCTTCCCCCTCAACAGTTCCCACCATCCCTTGCCATTCCTTCCTCTGGGGGCAGACTCTGGCAAAGTGGCCTGGCTGTTGGCAGAGATAGCATTTCCGGGCTCCCTTTCCCTCCTTCTTCGCCCCCTCACTGGGCTTTGAAACTGCGCGCGCGCGGGCTGTTCCGATTTCCATCGGCTCTGCCGGCGGGAAAGCTGGCTCAGGAATGTCTGGAATGCGTAACTCCTTCCAACGTTCCCCTCTCCCTTCCCGCCTCTCCAAGGCTCTTGCCTCCTGGCGCGCTCCAATGGTCAGCGCAGATTTGGTCAGCTGATCCATAGACACCGCCCTGGGGCTCCTGGCCAGCTCGTCTTTCACAGCTGAAGAAAGACCTTCTTCAAATAGCATCTGAATGGGTGCTGCCGATAAATCCCACCCCAATCTGTGAATCAGCATGGTAAATTCAGTCCAGTACTCACGGACAGATCTGCTTCCCTGCTTGCAAGCCATTAACTGTCTGCGCACCGCCCCTTCCTCAACGTCGCTGGAAAACATGATATCCATTGCACGAAAAAATTTCATAGTGTCCTTTAGGATATCGTTGTGCGTTGCCATCAGGGGTCGAACCCAGTCTCGCGCGCCCTTCTCAAGATGCCCAATTACAAAAGCAACTCGAGATTCCTCATCAGGGAACTCATCAAACTGGACATTCAGGGCATATTGCATTTCAGTCCTAAAGGCATGGTAATCCTTGGGGTCCCCCCCAAACTTCTGCACCAATCCTGGTACCTTTCTGGGGAACTGAGTGGTTCTCCCCTTCTTGTCTGCATCTTGAGCCCTCCTCTCCTCGAGCCTCGCCGTCTGCAGCGCCAGTTGGACCTCCAATGCTCGGCATCTTTCTTCCAAGCTTGGATCAGCTCCTCCCCCTGCTCCGGCTGGGTCGCTCATGATGCTTTCTCCTGCACAGGCAGCGTACAGAGACTGTCGGACTGCTATTAGGGGATGATTAGCTGCTTGTGCTTAAAATGGTGCCCCTTCAGAGTTTGTGCGGCCCCACAAACCTCTGTGTGTGACAGAGCTCCTCAGACATGTCTGCTCTAGTCACTGTTAGAGTCCGACAGTGGCTGTTTGCGGAAACGCCTCCAACAAAGAAGTTCCTTAACGGAAACACGTCTCCTGGACTCACGACGTGACAGCTTCCGACGAAGCATGGGTCTCCCTGCAATTGCTTCTGACACCTCCCCACTATTTTCACTGGACGTGTCTCTCACCCCTTTCTCCCCCCTGCTTCCTGCCTGCGCTGCTGCATCTCTCTCAGTATCCCTGAGATCCTCCTCCAGAGACCCCGCGCTCCCCCTGCTGGTCCCTGCTTTGGCTGTTGAGTCTCTCCCAGTCTCTGGGAGCCCTATCACCTCCTTTCCCTCTGAGGTCAGTTCCCTGACATATGCATACAAGAAGAAAAAGCTAAGCTGAAATATGACCAATTAGCAACGTAATTTCCAACAGAGCTGTCAACCAATTAAAGGCTTTTAGTTGATTAATGGCATTGTTTTTAACTGATCAATTCAAGTAACTAATTAAAATAAACATTACAGTGTGCAGTCCTTGACCATTGAAATCAATGGGAATTCTTCCATAGGCTTGAACAGAATCATAACTACAACCCTTCAGATCTCAGTGCAAATATGTTTTCGCAAAGATAGCATGTTCCTTGAACTAATTGGCACGACTACCAGCACTCCACATCCTTTCATACTGGGCATCTCCAATTAAAATTTCACTGTAATTAATTCAGCAATTGATCAATTAATTGGATAATCCACTTCCTTGCTCTTTTCTTCATTATCGTAATGATAACATATGCTTAAAAGTTCTGCAGGGTCTCTTAAGATGACCAAGGGCCATACTTGCTGATTACTGAATATTGCCTATGAATATGTGAGGAAGTGATCATCTGTAGTCTCTGACTGAATTCAGCATCACT
The DNA here is from genome assembly GCF_965113315.1 of Podarcis vaucheri. Classification (NCBI taxonomy): domain Eukaryota; kingdom Metazoa; phylum Chordata; class Lepidosauria; order Squamata; family Lacertidae; genus Podarcis; species Podarcis vaucheri. The sequence continues at coordinate 73,505,327 of NC_138759.1, forward strand.
GCCTCCACTTTTCTACAGCTATTTCAATCTGGGGCAGCATAGGATGGTAATGCTGGGATTAATCATATGTCTGAAGGTGACAGATGACAATTTCTGCATTACCTGAGCCAACCCATATGCACTTTTCACTGCTCATATGAGGTTTACCCAATATATCCAGCAAAACATTAAGAATATGGCCAGGCAGCTTTCATGAGTGCAAGTTGCTCCAAAACCAGAAGTCCCTACTCAAGGAGTCTGATATATGATCTGTGGGCCACCATATAAACATTACACTATTTGTGTGAGCACTTAAAATGCACATGCCACCCATCTGAGGTGACATACAAACTCACTCAAGAGAGCTTTCTGAGAAGAGTTGAACCAGAGTGTAAATAATGAGAGCAGAGAATGCATATTGTATGGAACCATTTTACAACTAGAACTTATGCTTGCACATGTCACTAGAATCCATGCAAAATGCCTCAAAGCTCTGCATGGGGATTTAGCTGCACAATGCTCATTTAAGACATCCAACTTTAAGGAGCTAAAGGAAAGCAATGCTCAGTGGCTCAATATATTTGTTACAGAAACTCACCCTCTGCATCTTCTGGCCTTGTAAGATCAATGACTCCTGGGCCTAGTTTTCCATCTTCACTGGGCTTCCCTGATAGCTGTGGGCCTAAATTCTCATAGCGTGTTCTTTCCTGCCGAAGAGAAAGGAACATTAAGATTTCCAGTCTGTTCATGTCTGAATATCTTGAGCGTACTCATTTTCTATTATACTTCCCTGCCCCTCTGGCTACCACCTGCACTTCTCCTGCCCTCCATACTAATATGTCAGTCCTTTCTTGATTTCCAATTCCACATTTTCTTGTCCATCTAATAGAGGTTGCAAGTCATATTGGTAGGTAAATCTTTGTTCCTTACATTGCCCAATCCCACAGTTGGTACCTAAGCATGAGCTAGTACTAGTAACAGATACAGGCTATGCTTTTTTTCAGAAAGAACACAGATATTGTTTAACTGCAGGTATCAGTTTAGAATTTAGTGTCCAAAATCTAGTTTTCAAATATGCAATACCCCTCCAGTACTGATTAAATGTATGATGAATTAATATTCAAGCCAGTTCCTAAGTTATCTTAGCACCATGGTTGACTCTTCCGTGGTGCTTGCTTCCTGTGCTGCTAAATTTAAAGTAACGAGGAGCCCATGTTGAAGGTGTCTACAAGATGATTATTTCCCATAGCAGCAGGGAAAGGGTGATGCCTGTGTGGACAGTTATCCTATCCTACATTCCTCTCATATAAGGGTGAAAATATGTGGACATAGTAGCCCCATCACTTTGGTAATGTACAAATTGGCTTTTGGAAGTTAGCTTATTAACACCTTTGACTCACTAAATCTCTTAATAACAGAAAACCCACAACCACTATGTATTTTACTACACAATGAAACAAATAATTGTGTGAAAAATTAAATCGATTATTGCTAGGCAATAGCTTTAAACAACCCATTACAGTTCAGGTAAGTATAAAGTAGGGCAGGTAGCATTACTGTGGTGTAGAAATGAGGGATTGCGGCAGAAGCTCTAGAAATTACTAAGAACACAAGAAGGAGATCCTGCTGGACGAGGTCAATGGTCCATCTAGTCCACCATCCTGTTCCCACAGTGGGCAATACCCAATCACAATGCACAGTCCTATATTTCTTAAATGACCTTGGGAGAAAGATATTGGCATTTGGGGAAAAAATGCTAAAATTCAAAACTTAAAAAGCACTTTCTACTAAAACTCGCTAATTTAATGGAAAAATCACCACCAGCACAACCACCACTCCTCTCATCGAGATATGCGTTTGCATTGGAACCCTTGAGAAAACACAAGTCTGAATTTTATGCAAGAGGCTTTCAAAGACAAGTATTTCAAAGAAGGAATACTAGATGACAGAAATAGTACTATTATTTTGTCTAGAAATTTGAACTGAAACTCAATGGGAATTTTAAAAGAGAGAGCAAGAAAAAGAAAGGGCTGTGTTTGTTCCCAGAATAAACATTTTTGTGTGCTGTAAACTTCTGCTGTAAAACTAGATCAAGAGACAATTTATGTCCTCAAAATATGAGAGGACAAGAGCCTTGAAACAATATGGCAGCACATATCTTCTGACAGTGGTAGCCTCAGTGGTACTCTGTCTGCAGCAACGTGCTAAATAGTTATCATTAATGTATTGTTCTTGTGGGGGGAAAAACAATGTGTTCTCTCTCTTGTCTTGTTGATACTTCTTAAGACTGAACTTGGCATTGTGTTGAGAATGAACAAAACACTGTTGTTCATTACTATGAAACTATTAAATGTCATGTCATCTTGAATTTACAGACATGAAATGCCAGCTTTCAGTTTTGTGAACAGTTTTCTGTACGTTATACTTGATGCATTATGCAGCAGAAGATTGCTGATTGCTGTTCACTCTATTGTTCAATGACCTAGTTCTGTACTGAGCATATTACACATTAGAAGGAAAACATTACCAAGTTTATTCCCTGAAGAATTGCCAAGGAACCTGGTATTGGTCTTAACAAGCAAAGTGGCTCTGACTCGTTTGCTCAAATCTCTCTGCATTGGTTAGAATAATAGAACTGTAGCACTGAAATGGGACTTGGGGGTCATCTAGTCTAACCCCCTGCAACCCCCTCTTTTTTGCCTAGTGTGAGGCTTAAACCCACTACCCTGAGATTAAGAGTCTCATGCTCTACCGACTGAGCTATCCCAGGAGGCATTTGCTGTTCTAGTCAGATCGTTTTCAGAAAACAATTGCTTACTAATTAGTTCTCTGTAACCAAGTTTGCAAGAAGATGTTTAGATTCTTAAAATATTGTTTAGCTAATATTTGGAGTATTAAGGGAAGATGCTAGGCACTGTGTAAAAATCCAGACTAAGCTTCTTTTCCAGGACAGGTCATCATGTGGGGGGAAGTTGTTAAGGAGTACAAAGGTGCTGATATCTAGTTATCAACACATCAAAGCAAGGTTTTTGAGTCTGGGCAAACGGAGGTTGCCAGGGTGGCAGTGGGCAATGATGTTAATAGAAGGGGGTGGTATTTGGCAAGGAGTTTCTGGGAAGAAGAAGCAGGAAGTGGGGAGAATGCCATACGGGGCTGAAGAAGAAGACATTGCCACAGGAACAGACAGCATGGCTGATTCATCTAGTAGATTTGAGCTGGCTGCTTAGGAGGGCAACAAAGGACTCTCTTGTGATGCTAGTGTTGGGAACTCTATCTAGATGCAGGTTGTGAATGTGTATAAATAAACCATATTTCCTAAGACACTACAGCCTCTTCTGTGCCTTAAATTTCCAACGGAAACACAAACTCCGGTTTACTAAGACCCTTGAAATCTTGCACCTCTGGGCAGACATTGGGGTGACTTGCAGCAATATTAAAATGTTTAAATAATAACAGGCGGGGCAGGGGGTGGGAACCAACATTACACTAAATTGAAGTACAGGTGTTTACTGCATCACTCTGCTTGCATAACCTTAACATTCAACCATTTTCAATGTTTCTTGAAGTCTCCCATTTGCTGAAAAACTATATTGTCATTATTAATTTCCCACTATAACGTGTATTGAGATAATGCTGTTGTGATATGCAAAAATACTGAAACAAAGAGCACTGAGAAGAAACATAACTATTGGTTACAGGCAGGCAAGCACAACATTCAGCTGAAGAATGCTATAAGGTCCAATAGTAATACCTCACTATCAGAACGGATCTTGCTTTGCTGGTGCAAAGGAATGATTCTACCCCCTGTCCCCCGGGGACGCACATTTAAAATAGAAGAGTTGGATTAGACCTTTCTTTAAGTTCCTGCAGTTGGGAAGTAATTGGCATTTTGTACACTGTGTTTCTTTTCTTTCTTTTTTCTAACATTTGCATTTAAAATATTTCTATAAGGAGTGTTAATGTGGCGCCTGCAATTTTCATGGCAAAAACCTAAGTGTGTGCTTTGGGGGGGGGGAGGGAAAATAGCACACCACTTTAAAAAAAAATCAACAGAACCTTCTATGTATCAATATGCACATTTGAAGTATCCTTCTAGTCATTCATTCCCTTTGATTTTCTCCAGAAAATATTCTGTGTTAAAAAGAAAGTTTCTGAAAGAATATCAATATTTTGACACTGAAAGAGAAAAGGGAAAATTACATGATAAGGCTCAGGAACTGGGAGGAAGAGAAGCGTACATGGTAATAATACCTAAAAGAATTGAGGTGAATCTATGATTCTGTAATAACCTTCAATGTCTCATTCTTTTGAAATATATTGACTGCTACAATTCTGTATGTATGGTTTCATTTTTCCACTTAAAAGTATACCTCATAGCAATAGTAACTAATTTTCAGGAAAGCTGTAAATAAATAAAAAATCTATTACAACATAATTGGTAAATACAAACCTAAGTGTATTTCTGAAGGCAAGAAGAATTTAGACTGGACTCCTATGTATATTTACCTGACAGAAAGCCCAGTTGAACATAGAGAATTATTTCCAAGTAAACATACATAGGGATCACAGTCAGGTAAATAAATGCATCTGTAATTGAACTAAACTAAGCAGATTATAAAGGAGTACAAATTGCAAATTCATTAATAGGAAATGGTCTGTATATTTAAAATACGTTCAGTTGTGTGCGCTGTTCTCATGCACCTACCCAAATTCTATTTAAATTCCTATTTACAAGCATGCATGTCCATATGAATACATATTCATGTCTGAAAATAGCATATACTTGTGAAAATTTACACACACACTAAAAAATTACTTACTTAAAAAACTACACACCTGTCTTACACATCATAGAGATAGCTTATTTATCCTCAGGAAACCCTGAGCTCATTTTTTGTTTATTTCAAACTAAACTGCTTCTTGTAGGCATAAGGCCCTGAGAATATATCTTGAGTAAAGTAAGTGCGTTATGCCATGGGGCATAATGAACACAGAACAGAATTCTAACTCAGATCATGATTACTGGAAAACCAAGAGGGTTAATGCTTTTAAAGAACACAGTCTATGTCTAAGTACAAAATGGACTCTTGGCTACTTGGAGATATAGAAAAACCTACTCATTGCTACTTTCGTGGTTTTGGGATGACAACACACTGGGGCGGGATTCGTTTTACTAACAACCGAACCTTCATTTTCCATTCAGTGACACGATTAGGCACTTATTTATGCATTGTCAGGCACAAACATGCAGGCAGCATAAAAGTTATTGGGGAAAAATTAAAGCCTGCTTCGCTGTGTCGCAGGACCGTTGGTTAAGTGCTTTGAAATGATGATCTATGAGGTAGATGTTGCATATTAAATAAAGATATTTAAATGATAAAGCCCCCTTTAGTGAGCACTGATGAATGTTAAATGTTCCAAGCCACAAAGCTGAGCCATCCGTCATATTCACATGTTATCACAGTCAATGATGGAGCAACCCCAGTGATGACAGATGGACTGTGAGATTATTATCCCCTTATTTCCAGAGTCACCAAACCAGTCTCCTACTCAAGCATTATTTTTAACTTTGCATTAAATTAATAACTTCCTCCACACTTCTGTGGTGGGAATGATCAATGCTTTCCTCCTGGGTGTAAAAGGGAAATGGACTAGTGTAGTCAACTGAAGGAAGTAGGGGAAGAAGCCTGCTCATCCACTGGAAAAATCTGAGTGGGTGGCGGGGGGGGGGGAGAGAGAGAGAGAGAGAGAGAGAGAGAGAGAGAGAGAGAGAGAAGGCTGCTGGAAACTTCAGCTAAGTAGAATAAATATAAAATTGTGATCTCGGGGAAGAAAAGTAATGATAACAGTAAGCACATAATAATGGCTTTTCTCTGCACTTAGGTAAAAGCTGAATTTTTGATGTGCACAATATATTTTCATAAAATTTTATATACTATGTTTTATACACTTATTGGCTATTCCATAATAATGTGTGCGCTAACAGTAAAATTGCTCCCAAATTTATGTGTGTTATTTATTCTTTCCCACGTAACAATGCTTTTTGTTGTAAAAAATATTCTGTTTATTAATGTAACTTTACAACCACTGCATCCAAGATCCGTGGTAAATTAATGACATTTTTATTATTTTATAGTGTCATTAAATTTTTACTGATCACTCCATCAAACAGAAGCCATAAAGGCCATAATGTAAACTGGGACACTTAGATCAGGGGAGCAGGAAACCATTCCATATAGTCTGAAGTAAACGGCTTGCTATAAATGATATTTATACCATCTTTAAGCATGTGAGAATACTTGGACAAGTTTGGCAAAACTGTTTCAGTACAGCAGTGGATTGTGTACTTAAATAACAGTTTATTTGCCAGCAAGGCAAGGGTTTGTGTGTGTGTTTTTAAACCATATGAAAGAAGATGACTGATTGCATTCATCTCTTGAAAAACAATATATGAAATGTAATAATACACCAGGCCCCCTCCCTTTTGGATTACCAAGACTGATCAGACTATAACCATTCCTCAAATTATTTCAACATGTCGTTCCCGCCCCCCCCCCCTTGCTATGTATGCAGACGCTGAAGTGGAAAATGGCATACATAGTTGGACAGTGATGTAATACCTTTTATTTCAAGAGTCTAACTTAGTAGTTACCAACATTTATTTCAAGAGCCAATTTTGAGACTCCTTGTTAATGTGGGTCATTTACAGAAGCCACAGAGTAAATGCCTTTGGGACCGTTACACACTCTGCGGACAGTATTCCAGTTGCAAAGTGTGCAGACAATTCCAGGATGTTGTCTTTACATGCACAATACATTAAAGTTAAGCTATTCCATATTAAGCCCACTCAAGAAACAATAACACCAGTGTCTTGTTTCCCGCTTCTTCCTTCCCTAGACCATATTGGCTGAGTCCTGGAAGACCTTCCCAACTAGCCTGCGAAGGCAAGGGCCCTTACTGACTCCAGCTACAAAAGCCAAGGCTGCTGCACAGACTTTTTGGTTAGGGAATTGTTTAAGGGGGCTGTTGGGGGGGACAGTTGTGGCTGTTACTGATATTCATATTTTGTATCTACATTTTTAGTTGCTATGATTTATGTGAATTTTTTTCAGTTTGGTTGTGTACTTTTTGTGTGTTTTATTTATTGTTTACGACTACTTTTGTTATATTTGTAATTATGTACATTTTTTCATGTTGTGAGCCACCTTGACAGCATACAAATAAAATGTTTTGTGTGTGTATGTATGTTCCTCTGTTCAAGTACAGATATAATAAATGAACAGAAGGGGAATCTTTTCAAAACCTATTTAGATATTTTTCTAGAAAAAGTGCTTGTCATTTCTACACTCATAGCAGAATTCTGTGGGCATTAAATCCCAAAACAATGGAGGACAAAACTCCAGACTTCTAAGCAAGTGGCTTAAGGTAGCCATGACAACATAGTTGTGCTTGGTTCAGGCATATAGATTTGCTTTCCAAACTAGTGCACAAATAATGGTGCTCTGAAAAAACTTACAAATACCTCCATTTTTCTCTGCAAGGTCAACTTGTGCATTGTCCAAAGGCTTTCCATTACTTTGTGGCAGTGGCTATTAGCAAATTAAATCACTCTATGCTTGGAATCTCTGACAATATTCTAGGCACAGCAAGAGTCATTAAAAATGGACATGTGAGGATTCTTATCAGACCAAGGTAAGTGCCGTGGAAATTGTTGTCTATTAATTGATTTGTTTTTGCAAGCAATGTAATAGGCCTCAACACAACATCATCAGCTGCACCCTCCATGCAGCTACAGTGGTACCTCTAGTTATGATCTTAATTAGTTCCGGAGGTCCATTCTTAACCTGAAACTGTTCTTAACTAGAGACGTTCTTTTGCTAATGGGGCCTCTTACTGCCGCTGCGCCGCCAGCACACGATTTCCGTTCTCATCCTGGGGCAAAGTTCTCAACTCGGGTTAACTCTTTCAGGTTAGCAGAGTTTGTAACCTCGAGGTACTACTGTACTGATAAATTGATAAATGCGGTGATTACTATTGGTCTATATAAGTGTGCAGGATTATATATACAGTGGATGTTCGGGTTGCAAACGTGATCCATGTGGGAGGCACGTTCGCAACCCACAGCGTTCGCAACCCGCGTCCGCGCATGCACGGGTTGCCATTCGGTGCTTCTGTGCATGCGCAACCTCCGAAACCCGGAAGTAACCCATTCCGGTACTTCCAGGTTTCGGCGGTCTGTACCTCAAAAAAACGCAACCTGAAGCGGCTGTAACCCGAGGTATGACTGTATATAAGTATCAGGATTAGAAGAGGTGGGCTCATTTTTCACAAAAATGGGAAAGGGGAACACAAAATGATGGTTTGTATCCAATGCAGTGTCCATTGGTGCAAAGGGGCTTCTGTTTCCTTCCCCTCCCAAATTTGTAGGGTCCCTAAATCCCGTGGAGCTAATTTTGTAGCCACCTAGGGGGTTGGAGGGAAGAAGAGTCTGAGAAGTTCTGTTGCACACGGAAGTCCCTTGTGCCAGCAGAGCTGCAGCACTGGATACAGCCCTATATGTGGGACATCCAAAGTTTGGCTTGTGATACATGACTCCAGTAATTACCGTATTTTTCGCTCTATAACATGCACCCGACCATAACACGCACGTAGTTTTAGAGGAGGAAAATCCATAGGCATGCCACCCGTAGGCATTCCCTCCATAACACGCACAGACATTTCCCCTTACTTTTTAGGAGGAAAAAAGTGAGTGTTATGGTGCAAAAAATACGGTAAGTGGATTCATGTATGGCCCTCACAATCCAAATGCTATATCAGTTGAACAAAGGATGTAGATATTCACCTGGTTGGGCCAGGTGTATATTCTTCTCAATTCACCCAAAACAGGGGAAAGCAGTACAGCAGTGGCTTTAGGGCTGTGCAACCAGTGTGGCTGCTTCAGCCTCCCCACCTGTCACTGGCCTCCTTGCACTGTCTTGGGTTTTTTAAAGAGAACTGGGCATTCTTTCTTCAGATGTTCAAAGAGAGTAACAGCATTCCCATAAATACGTGTATCCTCCTTCCCCCACAGCTTCCCACATTGTTAATGGCTCTCTGGATTCAACCCCATATTTAGGAAACGTACTGTGCAAGGTTCAGAACAGAACAAATGTTAATTATTTTAAATCAAATAATTTGGAAAGCACTATACTTAATGAAAACCGAAGCTGCAGGTGGTAGGAAGAGCGGGGGGATTGACAATAACGGTATTTTTTCCCCAAGTTACATTGTTTGGGGGTGGAAAACCTCATCTGCTTCTCTGTTAAAGAAGACTTTTTGATTTAAGTCCTCCACACCTCTGAGCATATAGTCACAAATCCTGAACTACTGCCACACTTGCTATCACCTCTAAATTATAGACCTATTCCAGTTAGATTACTTTCATCGTTTATTGCACTCACTGAACTGCGCCCCCCCCTGCTTTAAATAGAATACGTTGTGTCTTTGTTCATCTGGTTTTAATATGGTTTTAACCAATTCCAAAGTTATTTATAAAGTTTGCAGCTCCCCAGTAGTTAGACTTATGAAGCATTGAGTCTTAAGCATATCCAGTTGTGTGGTAACCCAACCACTGCTTTCATGTGGTTCCCATAGTTTTATTTATGCACAAAAGCATGATCCATAGCGGTAGCCAAACACTTTGGGATTAACCCTTTGTTTCAAATAAGAGAAGTGTATCATTTTATATAGTTCAGCCAAAACTTCACGCAGACTAATTCTCACAAAAGGGTAACACATTAATTCTGCTGAAATTAATCTAGTTCTACTGGTCTTGAGAGTGAAAGGTTTGAGCCAACTGAAATAGCCCCTTAGCAAGTGAAAGGAAAGGGAAAAGGGGAGTTTTTGACATGCTGCATTGTAAGCTAAACAGAGGCTGCCAATCTGAAGCCTAAACTAAACAAGGAAGCACTTTCAAAATTTTATATTGGTAAATAAATTTAGAAGCAGCAAAAGTTTGATGAAACATTATTTCATAGTATAAGCTGTTCACCTTATGGACACAATGACCTCCCATCCTTCCTGAGCTGTTCCTTTGCTTTCATTATCAGCACCTATTATAGGACTGTTTTACTTGGTTGCATCTGGGACACTGCCAATGTCAGGATACTAGGATTTAATAGGCTGATGATGAATTATGTGGGACAAACTTTATATTGGACAAACTTATATTATTATCATGTACTGGAATCTGGAAATGTATTACTTTAGAGGAGACCTTTCCATTTAATACCACCCTGACAAGGCATGGGTAATTACTGACTCCTGCAGCTGTTATTTTAATAGTAATTTCTAACACCCATACCCTAGATTAGTGGTGGCCAAACTTGGCCCTCCAGCTGTTTGGGGACTACAATTCCCATCATCCTTGACCACTGGTCCTGTTAGCTAGGGATGATAGGAGTTGTAGTCCCAAAACAGCTGGAGGGCCAAGTTTGGCCATCACTGCCGTAGATACCCTAAAGTGTTTTCAGCAACTTCCCAGGCAGTTTCAAATATATGCAGTTCACAGGTACTAACAAGCTTCACTTGCAATAAAACTGCATAATATACAGAATCTCATGCCCAGGGGCCAAATATGGCCCGACAGACATCTCTGTCTGACTCCAGGCACTGTTCTTAGGTCACACCCCCTTCTCTAGGCAACACCAGCCATGCTATCCAACCGCCAAGTGCTTTTATCTAGAGAGAATGTGGTTTTGAACTCTGATAATGCCTCTTGCTTTCTTGTATGGAGATGTGTGTATCCCAGTCATCTTTCTTAGTGTCCTCCTCCCCCCAAAACTTACCCTTATGAAGGAGAAACTGGCAGCGTGAAGGACTCACTGGAGACAGAAAAGGCTTTGATGGCTTCAGCCTTAAGGTCTGGGTGCTCCTGCACATGTTATTGAGCATTGTTTCCTGCCAGTGTGCATCGGATTTAAATCTCCTGTGGCTCCCAATTCAATAAATTAGGTTGAGAGGCAGGTGGAATTACATCAGCTATATACCACAGCAGGAAAGGATGCACCCACCAGGCCTTAATGATGCAATCGAAAAGGCGCCTCCTATCTCAAGTGAGCTCTCCCTACAGCCATTTCCTAACTTTTCAAGAATAGCTTTGCTTGAGAAGGATGGTGAAGTGGCAAGAAGAGCTGGTTCAAAGTGTTGAGAACCTACTCCAAGTTAGGCCTGAGGTATGAAATAGGTGTGCACCTTGTTTGCAATGAAACCCAGTTTTAAAATGGGGTTCATATTCTAAGCCTCTGAGTTCTGAAATTCACACCCATAAATTAAGTCTCAATTAAATCAAACAGGCTTACTTCTGATTAAAAAATAGTTAGGACTAATCTCTCTCTCTCTCTCTCTCTCTCTCTCTCTCTCTCTCTCTCTCAAAAATCAGGAATGCTTAACTGATTGTCCCATTCCATTGTCAATAATAGTTACATCAGCAGTTAAGCTGACTGGCAATACAGATGCTCCAAATAATCTGTGCAGTCTGAAACCTGAGAGGAAAGTAGGAGCTGATGCATGCTTATAAATAAAAATATTGATATGCAGATTCATATATTCTACCTTCACTAAGAGTGATATTGTAAAATGTTTGCAAAAGCAATCTCTCTGTGTTTCAGAACTTAACCAGATGTTACAGACAGAGCTCCTGTTGCTCCTGGTCTCCTTCCTTTCTCATAATGTCTCTATGAATACAATGAGCGATATTAAGTCACTGCACTGTGTGTTGTCCTGTGCCTCACTTCACACCATTTGCTGTCAGCTGCAGGGATGAAACAACAAACAACGGGGCTGCATCACATCATACTTTCCGGGCCCCTCTTCACAAAGGTTGCCTGAAACCAATTCTGAGTAGTTCCCACCTCCCCTGTCAGCCATAACCCACCCCATTCAGAAAGGCTCCTGAACAATCATGAAAGGCATATTGGTGGGGTGCAGGAGGGGGGAAGCGAGTGAGAAAATTATTCTCCATGGCCCCCTTATGTGTGTACTTCAAAGAATCCAAGCAACAGAGAGGAATTCACTGCCGCACCCTTCCAATTATTTCATCAGTGCAAGCATTTCTGTTTGCCAATTCCACTCTCTTCCCCACCTCACTGCCCTGGGGATTCTGCTGACCCTCCAGAGAGGATTTGGGTGTAATGTTCCATTTTAAGGCTGGGAAATTCGATAATTTGGTTGGAAAACTTCAAGAGGTAGGACCTGAACTCATATGAGGAACCTCAACATTCCATAAGTGAGCAAGCTGAATGTTCTCTGCTTAATGAGAAGAAGAAATTGTTTTATTAAATAACTACCTACAGCAGTCCTCTGCTTCCAGCCCTGCCTCCTAGCTGGGCCTAGCAAAAATTGCTTGCAGGACCGTTGGCTATCTATCTCTGACCCACACACAACAAGAAAGGAGAAAGAAAGAGAGACTGAGTGGCAGCACCTCTGTGCTTCTTATAATATCAAGTTAGGTTGTCAGTTACAGAACTATCTTTACCACTTTTAATGCCACCCCAAGGAAAAATTATACAATGTACATGCGCTTTTTGTTGCTGCAATGGCAATCTGCATTTAGCCTAGGTGCAGAGAGGGAGTGGGAATTGCTTAGGCGTTTATTTGCCCAGTTCTGTGCTATTTGCTGTCTGTTTGAAGCATATGTTTTAGCAACACTTTGTTTATATGCAGGAATCTTTGGAAATGCTCAGAAGGAAGACTAAGACGCCTCTAAAGACACAGGGTGGATGACAATGGAATAATGATGCTAACATCACTATGCCATGTTCTTCCCTTGTATTTACAATAACTGCTGTGTTTTCCTGTGATTAATTCTGCCTCAAGGAAGAAAACAAGTGCTGCTTGCTGCTAGTGTCAGAAAAGCAGCATTATTGTATGCAAAGTTACATCAAGCCCGGAATAAAGGAATGTGCATGACAAAAAATTCACACATACTTCAACCAGCTCTTTTCCTTACAAGAAAAGATCACATTGGAGATTAGCAATATTTATACCACTTCAAGTATGCCTGGTGTGGAGTCTGAGTAAGATTTGGAGGGTGGGGGACCCCATCTGGCTGTGGCTTCCTTTTTCTCAGGGCTGGGATAGTCCGGTACCTGTCAAGGGCCCTGCCCCACAAGAGACTCATTGGCAACCACCAAAGCCCCTGTCCTTTGCTGCTGCTTCTCCAAAGGAAAGAGGGAGGGAAGGCACCACAGCTGATTCCACCTTCCCTCTTCCTCTAGGTGTCAGCAGGGACTGGATGGACACAAGTCTCCATACAGTGGGAGAGACTGAGGCAAGGAAAGCAGTAGTGATGGTGGTGAGGAATGGAGTGTGCTAAAGGGGATGGTGGACTGAGGATGGGGTTCCACCAAAGACATCATGACCAAGGGTCTGCTAATAACGCTGACGGACGAGCAATCTTTTGTACATCAGAAACATGGGTGTGTGACTTCAACCTGTCTCCTTCCCCGTGTGCCTGGTCTAGCTGTTATTGCTGTTGCGATGCTCCTAATCATGTGTTTCAGAGGGTGGGAGGTTGTGTGTCAGCGGGTGGGGGGTGGGGAGATTGGATGCAGTGGCCAGAGAATGAAGTGCCTGGGAGGGTGAATGAGAGTGTGTATGTAACTGTGTCACTAGATGACTTCAGAAACAAAACACTCAACCTTGACCACTTCTCTATTTTTAATGCATGGCCAACCACCTAGATTTGGTCCCTGTAGAGGCCTGCCATGCAGCAAAGAAACACGCTGAGATCCTGCTAGGGCAAAGTAGCTGGTGGGGTGGTAGAAGCTGCATGGAGAAATTGGTGGGCAGGAAAGGGTTAAGCACCCTTCTCATACCTTCTGTTTCTTCACTGCAAATTCTGCCTTCCCCTTGCCACCTTGTTCAGCACCCACCCAGGTTCCCAGACCAGAGTCCACCACTAAGCAGGGTATTAGGCCTTAAGACTGCTCTTATTTCTTAAGGATTATGTATTTATATAAAGGATAACTTTCATGAAAGCATCTGAAATTAGGCTATTTCTAGCAGTGCTATCACCACAATATTTTTAAATGGAACCACAAATGTAAACCTGTTTGCTGAAAGTCTCCATGACTACAATATCTCTTTTAAAAGACACTGCTAAAGTCACAGGGCTCACCTTTCCATAAGATGCTCCATTCTGCATTTCTACATGATCAAATTCTAATTGCATCAGATACATTCGGCACAGCACTTCAGCGTGTGTGAGCGGTATTGTAATCATTTAGCTATTCAAAAGAAAATTTAATTCGTGATCAGGCCGCCAAAAACAGCAGTGTGGCCCATTGTTCTATATGGGGGGAGCGAAACTGATTTAGAAATATTATATATATATTCCAAGCAAACATGGTAATTAAATGCATATGAAGAAGCCAAACCTTTTCTCTCAAAACTGTGTTTGCATACAAAAAAGAGCAAGAAACTCCCATGCCATGATATAAAAGCAAACTTAAGACAAAGCCTCACACACTGCAGCTGAACAATGCGCTTTGGTTCTCATGGCTCAATATTATTAATCCTATGCCTAATTTAAATACTGTCATACAGCCACATATATTTGAATTAGCCATGTGACTCAAACAAATTGCAAGTGTCCAGCATGCTTTTAATTTCTAATAAAAGGGGGCAGTATTACACCAGTGATGTTTCAAACTGCCCAAATATTTGTTAAGAGAGCTGATGAAGAATCAAAAGGATTTGAGTGTTTTACAGAATTGTAATTGTTATTTCTTGGATATGCATGCAGAAAGGTAAACTACTGGGTTTATTGTTGGAACAAATATTTTGCTTAAAGCATTGCCCCTGAAATATAGCTTGAAATTCTGGTGTTTAAAACTGAAGCTAGAAATTGAAAAGCATCAAGAGCAAAAATATGAAGACATGCCATTTAGAAAAGGCTATTAAAACTAAGAAAAAGGCAAAGAATGCATTGCCAGAGAGGACAGAAAGGAGAAATATATATATATATATATCTCACACTCTGGATTATGGTAATGTTCTCTACATGGGGCTGCCTTTAAGAGAGCCCAGAAGCTTCCATTCATCCAAATGTTTGCAAGTCTAACTATATATCTCCAATCTCATAGTAGCTCCATTAGCTTTCGATTTGCTTCTGGGATCTCAAAGTGCTTATTCTAGCCTTTAAGGCTCTATACAGCGTGACATTTTGTGGCAGTTTCCCCACACAATCAAAATCACATCACCTAATTGTCAACTTTTACGTTTTTAAAAACACACCTTTACTTTTGTATAAATCTTCATAAAACTGTAAGATGCTTTTAAAATTAGTATAATTAATGCAAAGAAAAATGGATTTAAATGTGACAATTCAAAGGCAATTTACAGCTAGACTTCAAAATTATGTGGCTGAGCTTGGGAGAATATTCCTTCGCAGTTTCAACTTTTGAATTGTCACATTTAGAGTTTCAAGTTTATTTGAACTAAAAAAAATCCTGCAAATGGTCAGTCGAACTTCGCCACCAACTGAATTCTGCTTGTCAGGCAAACAGATGGTGGTTTTTTTGTTTGTTTTTTAAAAAAGATTTATCATTAGCTGGTATTTGAAGAAGCAAACCTAATGATTTAGATGTGAATCTTCAGAAACCCCTTTTGAAAAGAAGTACTGAAAATTGGTCTAGGCAAAAGACAACTATTTCAAAGATGTATTACTTGATTTTTGATGCACTGGTATGCATAGATGTTTGTAGCCGGATTATCAATATTCATGTAGTGTGTGGATCAGTCTGCCCATGATTTAGCAGCTTGTCCTGTGAAATTCTGTTAATATAAGCACTGTTTTTCGTAATACTATAGGTGTCTATATAATTCTAGAGGCCGGTGGAATTAGCTCACAGTTTTCAGTGCTTTTCACAAACATAGGTTTATAAACAAGCCCTAAAAGCTCCCCATTCTGATTTGGGGTCAGTTTGGAATCTGAAGTCTGGACTTCCAGAGATCCTGTTGACCTTCGTCACACATCAAACCTTCAGTTCTTTCATGTTACAAAGAATTCTTTCACAGAGATAATCTGTATTAAATGAGTTTTAAAATGCTATCATTTAAACTAAAGCTTGTGCAAATAAATATTTATTAGGTTATGAATTTGTTTTGCAAACCACTGTTAATCCTCTAGGGGCAAGGGGCTAAGCAAATCCCTTTTACAGACACAGACCCTTTTCCCCTTGTTGTTCTGAGAAATGTAATAAGGCAACATATAAAATGCAAATGAAAAGGCATCTTGTCTTTGAGAGTTCTATTTGCAGGGTTATTTTCCCTTTGTGCATGCAACTATAGGCAATGAACCTCAGAACCCTACTCTCCTCTCGAGGAAACAGTTTGAAGGCAGCTGCCAGTGTCACAATCTCTTGGCTGCTGACGAATATTGTTTGGATATTGTTTGGATTAAGAGGAAAAATCAATACAACTAAAATTTAAAAATCTATAAGCTTTTGTTGTGATGAGACTGGAACAGATCACTGCAAGAAAGCAATGGCTGCAAACTATGGGCATGCTGATCGGAAGTTATTTCTTATAAGGCTGAAGTCATCACGGTGCTCTGCAGACAGGTTTTTCCCCATCTTTGTTTTCATACCAAATGACTGCAGTACATACTTTATCTCACTTTAACTTCTCAAAAACCCTTTGAGAGAGGATAAAGTAGAGTAAATTGTCCCTTAATCATCACACTTGTACCAAGTCTCAAACCAAACAGCCTATCAACAGCACCATATTAGTTACTATTCCTATTCAACTTTCCCAGAGCACTTTTAAAAATCAGTACTGGAAACAGATTACTCATTAAAAGGCTATGACCATTCTGACTCTAAAATTCACAGAAAGACAGACGTCAGACTGAAGGTTGTGTTTATGGTCCCTCCCCTTTGTCCTAATTCAGCATGAGAAAATGGGCACAGCTCAGTGGTAAAGCACCTCCTTTGCATGCAGAAGGTCCCTGCTTCAATCTACAGCATTTGCAGGTAGGCCTGGGAATATGCCCTGTCTGATATCCTGAAGAGCTCTTACCAGTCACTGCTCACAATGCTGAGCTAATGGATTTCATGCAAGGCAGCTTTGGACAGCAGTTTGAAAACTATAGCCTAGTTCATATGCAATGATTCTGGCTGAGGATTGCTAAATTGGGAACAAGCATCGTGTCCATGTGCTCACCCTCCTCTGCTTCTGTCATGGCTACTTAAGACCAGATATTTCCCTTTTAGGTAGGCTAATGCATTTGGAGCTCTTTAATACAGAAAAATAAGAAGTAAGTGGTGACGTAACAGAGACTTATAAAAATTTTGCATGACATGGAGAAAGTGCATAGAATTTCCATAGGCATTAGTTGGCCACTGTGGAAAGAAGGATGCTGGACTAGATTAACTTTTTGCTGCTCCATCAAGGCTCTTATGTCCACTCATTTCATCAGACATGACTCCCCCAGCCCAAATGCTAGTATAGATGCCCTATGATGATGATGATGATGATGATGATGATTTTATGTTTGGGAGTCTAAATTTCCTTCTTCCTGTAAGAGGAGGAAGTTTTGTCTTTTTTTAAAATAGAACTATATGACATAGTGAATAACTATTTTGTCAGTATCAAAGATGATTAAAACTAGAAGCTGCAACATGAGGTTCAGAGACCACTAGCTGGATAGAATTGCAAATAAAAATGAGCAGAAGAAATGACAGGAGAGGAATATAGTACCTTTTCAGTCCTACAGTTGTTTAGACCCATGTTATTCATGGCAGGAAGTTTTCCATCAAGGCCATGATGATGTTGTTGCTGCTCCCGCTGGATCTGTTCTCTCATCTTTCGAGCCTCCTGAATGGCTTTCATGACTGTATCCTGGTCCCCAAACAGGGCAGGTGAGTTAAGACTGGAAAGGATGTCTGGAAACAACAAAGATAATCTTTATTTAAGGATATTTTTGAAAGCAGTCCATTAAAAAACTTCCTCTTTGTTTGCATGAAAGACTGAACACACCCAACTAATCGTTGCAGACCACCTACTTATTCCAGGTGATGCAAACTTAAAAATACCCTACTGCTTCCATCTGTCAATGGAATACCATGAAGAGTGTGAAGAGCACCTACTGAAGCTCCGTATGAGCTTCCCAAATCTGCTCTAGAGGGTTTGGGGATCCTCCAGGGCAAATTTTAAAGAGATGGAGGACTGCAGGTGATGAACACTCCCACAAAGTTGGGTATCACCCTGTCTACTGTTCATTAAATACATGCACCAATAAGACATGGGCATAAATCCAGATTTGTTTTCTGCCCAGATGAGTGTCTACTTAGCTACAACTAGTCCTCTTAGAGCTGTCAGTATAGCACAGCCAATACTAAATGGCTTACTGAAACTATTTCATAACCTAGAATGGCTTGCCATAAATTCTTACAATGCATTTATAAAGACGAACACATGTATTTTTTGTTTTTATATTTATTTTATGAATATATACTTACATCATGGCATTATGTTTGCATAATGCTACAACTGTCTATATTTATTTTTAATAGCCCTCCATGAATTCAGGTGGGTAGGACAAATAACGGAGTGGCCCCTCTTTTATTTTCTCCTCACAACCATCTTGCGAGCTAGCCTAAAGATCACTTTGCCTGTTGCCACTACACTCACCGATTTTATCATGTTGTTAAATAAAAGATTTGAGAGTCTTTTATTGAAGGAAGCAGGGAGGGGACAATTTTACCCAACAAGATAACAGTGGTTTGCCATCACACAAAACACCTAACAAAAGGACTCTGCCCAATGAAGCAGCATTTGGGTTAGGGCATGAGAAAAGCAACCAAAATACCAGGTGTCCAGGTAAATACTATGTGAATTTTAAGTAGTCTTCTGTTGTGATTGTATAATTCTGGATTCAAGGCACTCTAGTCATGGAATGGCATGTTACAGCATGTGTGTGAGTGTATGTGAGATAGCACTTAAATAAAAGTCCAGAGCTGTAAATATACTGAGACAATACATTTTGATTCAGTTCTGATTGAGAAACAAGTCAGGGTAGGAATTAAATAAACTCTCATTGCTGTTGCAGATGAATTTGAGTGTAGAAAAGAATAGACTTCTGGAAGGGTTTTCTATGTTTATACCAAAGGACAAAAATCATTCAGTGTTTGTTGGAAACTTGATGTCACTGTGCTCTTGCCCAGCTTAGGCTCACGGAGGAGGGTAGGGGCAACCAACGCCTGTTTCTGTAGACTGCCCATTTGGCAAGGACAAAGTCTGAATTACTGCAGTGTGCTCTATGGAGAGCTGCTTGTGAAGTGTGCTTGGAAAAACTGGCACAGAATGACTTGGCTAGGCTATTTGCAGGGGTCATATTCAGGGACTTCCTTTCTAAAATACAAACATTGGTTTCCAATTTGTTTCCAAGTCCATTTCTAAATGCTGGCCATGGCCTTTAAAGCACATTGTTTCAGGACTAGGATATCTGTAGGACTACCTTCTCTCATATGAATCTACCTGCCTACTGCCCCCCCCCCATATGCCTATTTGGGACCAGGAGTGGGCTGTGCTGACTCTGGAACTCCCTCCTGAGAGGAGTCTCATCATAACCCTCTCTTACATAGATGACTGCTCATGTTCCAAATGATCCTGCAATGTTGGAGAACCCCATACGAAATGATACGAGTATTTTCAGGTTCATAAACTTGTTTCCATCTTTATCCAGTATTTAATAGTTCTAGGTCATTACCCAGAAAAGTATCCTGTTTCTTTAAAAACTCTTATCTGCTTCCTAACCTGATTCCTATTGTGCATTCACATCTACTAGCAGAACTTTCCCTGGTTAGCAACAAATGAACAATAGTTTCTGACTCCCAACAACAGCAGATGAAACTGAAAGTAATATATATATATTTCTCTGCTGTGGTTGGCTTTGTACTAATCACTTATCAGTCTCAGTGTTCCTGTTCTGTGAAATATGAATGTTAATTGCCTTCCTTTGGCCATGTCCACTAGACAGTTTTAGAGTTGTGTTTCAAATCCCCAACATGAATGTAGATTTGTACTTGGATATATCATGTCTGGCCTGTGTCTGGCTTAGGGGACACAGTAAGCCATTCACTCTACCATCTAAGACTAGCACCTGGCTCTCGTTGATGGACCTAGACAAAAACATAATGTAAATCCCACAATCCAGAAGTCTGCCCACCCCTGATTTACAATTGGTTCCAAATTTTTTTTAGGGGGGTGGGTGGGTTCCAGCTCAGTCCACTGTCCAGAGGGAAACTGTGGCAGTTGCTACTCCTCTTCCTTCCTCCTGCCACTGCTTTCTCATTTGGAGAGGGCAGTTGAACAGTCAGCAATAGCAATAAGTAGGGGAAGGAGCTGGCTCCAGGGATCAACAGTTGGCTTCCTCTAAAGTGTGAGCCTTGTTAGAGTCCCAACAATGATGACTCCTGATGCCAGCCATGACCAAACAAAAGAGAGGAGGTGGGGAAGGAGAAAACAGCAAAAGAAACATCATTTCTGGAGCTCTTTAAAGAGATAGAAAGGTTCTGCAGGTTATGACTACCTCTGTTGGCTACTGCATACAGGAAAATTGAGAATAGGGGTGTGTGTGTGTGTGTGTGTGTGTGTGTGTAATGATGATGATAAAAATAAGGTAATGATATAGAACAAAATGCAAACAGCTGTTCTTTGCATACTGTACAGAATGCTTATATTCTCTTCTTCCATGTCCCAATAGGATGGTATAAATTCTATAATACAAACTTGCTATATCATCGTTTTGAAAAATAGTGAAAGCACCTAAAAATAAAATACCTACAGAAAGTATTTTTTCTGTCTTGCTGAAACCATAAATGTGATTTCTTTTGCACTATAGAAACCCTACTTTTAGGTCACTCCTGTAGAGACACCAAAACCTAGTACTGGAGGAAACCGTCCCTACATGAGGAAAAGTACTGTGCTGTGTGGGTTTTGGGGTGTCCTGCCCTTGTGTGAACTGTACCACCAATCACATTTCCACCACAACAGATTTTCAGAAACAAGCAGGAGCTGTTCATAAGGGTGTGCGCTTGCACATGAGGGATGTGCTAAATCAACAAAAAGGGGGGTTTTTTAAGTGAAGCTTTAGAAATCAATAGCCTCAAAGGACAGTAATTTGTTTCTTTCCCAAATCAGGAGTGGGAAGAAGCTAGAAACACTGGTTGATGCTGCTGGAGTACAAAGCTCAGGGTTGGGGAACATGTGGGCTTCCAGTTATTCCTTGATTACAACTCCCATTATCCCTGACCACTGCCAATGATAGTTGGGGGCTAATGGCTGCTGGCATCCAATAGCACCTGGATCTAGCATCTTCTGACTTCAGTTTACTGCAAAGCATGTTGGGCTAGACAGACATTGGTCCGTCCGTCCCAGCATGGCATTCTAAGTTCTAAAGCAAAGCTGCATACCCAGGCTCAGCTAACATAGATAATTTCAAGAAGGATAATCTTGTTCACCTGTGGCAGGAAAAGCAAAAAGAAAAAGTCTTGTGGGCACTTGAAACACTAACAAATATATCATAGCATAAGTTCTTGTGGAGTTGCATTATCTCATAAATGCTAATATAGTGTGAGCATGCACTCAAGTAGTTCACTATGTAGACCATACAAAGCCTGCCAGCCAGCCCATTCCTCTGCTAAATCCCCAGCATTTCTCCCCTTCTGAGTACCTAGAGAAGATCCTCTTCCCAGAGTTCCACCAATAGGGCTGGGGATTCCACTTTTATTGGCTGCATTCACGGGGCTGGTTTTACTAGTAGGGAAGAGGTTCTGTGTTGGTGACGTCGGGGATTTGACAGGTTCCGCTGTCTTAGGTCTGGCTGAAAGATTCAGTGGCTGTGCGGCATCATCCTAAAAGAGTTTAATGTAAATAATTATTAGAAAAAGACAAATGAAACACATTATCACTTTGGAAGCCACAGCTATTTTACACCTCCTAGACAATGCTGCATTTCCTTGCAATAATAACAAAAGAAGCTAATTATCTACACTCCTTGAAGATTCAATGAAAGGAAAACCTCATTAATTTCTCTGTGCTATGCCTCTATTTACATTAACTATGGAGCTGGATCATTCTTTTTGGCAAATTAAAATTTGAATTAGCTCGCATTACTGCCTAATTTCCTAATGTGTTTTCTGAGATCTAAATTAACCCAGGGCATTTACAAAGAATTATTTAAGAAAAATTCTAGCAGCTCAGTTGTGTTGCTTTACTGGGCCTATTTGAAAAGTTATTGGAACTATAAAACAGACTGTATATATGTGTGTGAATGGTGGGGATATGGGTAAAATTAAACAGGAAAAGGTACTTAATACCTTAAACATTTATATTTGTTTACCCCTAGATATCCTTGACTTTGTTTTTTTTGTACAAGACTTTTTGGTCACAATATCTTTGTGAAACATTTCTGCATTCTCCCCTAAAAATCTGGAGAGAGGGGGGAGAGAGGTTGTTACTGCCGCGCTAGCACTGCTGAAGCATTTGCCCCACTGTAGGGCAAATGGATTTTAATGCCAGAATCTATGTGGTATGTCTTACAGCAATAGAGTGCAAGATCAAGTTATTAGCTATTATGTGGATCAGACTGGAAAGTTTTAAGGAATTCTGTTGCAATCTGCAGTATTGTCTATAGCTACACAACATGATGAATGAAAAAGAAAATATACTGTATTGTGATCTTAGAATTCAACAGGCTATGCAAAGCAAGGCTTATCAATATGTTTACAGTTTTCATTAAAACATCCCATTCTTATCTTGTGCATCATACAGCTTGACATAGTTCAAGTGGAACTAGATACAGTTGTGCCTTATTTTTCGAACAGCTTAGTTCTTGAATGTGGAAGTCAAACGGACTTCCGGAAAGGATTCCATTCCACTTCCAAGGTACGACTATATATGATTATTGTTAAATATTACAAAGGTCAAACTATACTTTGGGGATGTGTTTTACAGCACTTTTAAAAAAGCACTAAGGTGTCAGTCTCTAATTTATGGCATGCATGTAAATCTAGACAAGGGAAATATAAATTTGGTACTGATATAAGCAGATCCATAGTCATATAATTATAACTATCAGGTATTCACTCGTTTTGTGGTGTCTTTTGTACAAGTGAAAAGAGGGGAGATGGGGCTGGAGGAACTCACATAGCAAAAACCTGTGCACATCTACTCTTATGAAACATCTAACTTCTGGGAAAGGAAAAATCTAAGAAACTTGTTCTTTTGATCTAGCACTCCCCTTTACAATACAACCTCACCCTGTTCATTGGAGAGCTTGTACCCTGTGTTGAACTTGTTAGCAATCAGCCAGGCACAGCATTTTTGGAATAGCAGAATACTGATTTTCTGTAATTAAAATGAAAAGAGCCTGGTAACATGGCTCTCTCATTTAAAATATGCCCAAAGCTGAGATATGCTAGATATAAGGGTGCATCATCTATATTTTAGCAGACAGCACTGAACACTTCAAAGCTTAGAAATATATGAAAGGATACAATAATGCAGTCCATTATCTTATCATTGCCATTCTTCTTGCTGTCAAGTAGAGATTCTGCATGGTACAACTTGTCATATATAATGTATTAAATCGCCCAATGCAACAAATAAGTAACTATTTATAATACTGCACTTACTCTACAGTTTATGTTATTTCTAGGCCATTGCTATATAGGCACCCCTCTTTATTTGTAGAAGTCACATAAAATATAGCTTTTTCCTCAGTCAGTCATATGTGATTAAGTGAGGGAGAAAGTAATATGAGAAAGCTTTGAGGACAATGACATTAAGAACCTATTAAACATATCCTTATCACTGATGTTTTGGGGGGTTGGCTGTGTCAATAATAATAATAATAATAATAATAATAATAATAATAATAATTTATATCTAGCTCACCTTGCTGGGTTGCCCCAGCCACTCAGTCCTCAAAGTCCACCCATACAAAGATCTCAAGCCCATCATGGATCTCATCCTTGTCCACATGCATAAGGAGGTGATGGTGGAATTTAAATCTCAGCTTCCCATGCTGAATGTGGAATTGATAATGTGATGTGAAACAGGTGTCCACCATTTCCCAGGACCCTGGCTACTGTCCTGCTGATGCACTATCACATCCACCCAGGATTGTGGGCTCCCTGCAACTGTGTTCAAGAACCGTGTGAAAGTGATCTCATCTCCCCTTGAAGAACTGGAAGATGTGCTATCTGCTATCTGGTCCTGTGGAATTTGCATGCGTTTCTGTTAAAAATTTACAGTGATAGGAACACAGGATGCTGCCTTATGCTGAGTCAGGCCATTGGCCCATCTAGTTCAGTATTGGCTGTAGCTGTCCAGGGTTTCAGGTGGGGTCATTCCCAGCCTCGCCAGGGATAGAGCCTGGGACCTTCTGCAGTCCAACATACTTTGCTTTTTCGAACAAAGGATAAGATCCCACCTCCATTCTATCAACAGAAGCTAGCTAACTGGACTGGCAGCTGAATCCGCTAGGGGTGGAATAATGTCCTGGCACACTCAGCTCTGGCTTGCAACCTTGACACTGTTTGCTCACTGTCTGCCTGCTGCTTGCTTGTTGCCCATTCAAACAACTATAGCAATGCAATTATAGTGGCAACAGCATGTGTCAAATCAGCAAAGCAAAGGATGAGTGCCACCTCTGACACATTGGAAAAAGAAAATGAGGTGAGGCAAGACAGACAGACTGCAGTGGTCAAGAGCAAGCAAGCATTGCTGCTTCAGGAGAGCCAGCTCAGGAGGGTAGGAACAGCCAGGAGGTTGCCATCACCATGTCTAGCACCTACTGCCTCACTCTGCTCAATGGTAAGGGTGGCTCTATTCATACAATCCCAACATGTTCGAAATAGCAGTTTCAAATCATAGAAATGAAGGAATGAACGGAACCTGCAGATCATTCAGACAACTCATCTGCTGTGAACCAGCATTCTCAGTGCCACTCACGCACAGAGGATCCATGCAGCACAGAGCGGCTGCCTTGTTTTCTTTTATGCTGGGAAACATGCAACACAAACAATGGGGAATTCCATTTCTGAATTAAGGCTGGTTATTAGTGTCTAAGGTTAAAGGGTGCATACTGCACTTTCAGCCAATGATATTTTATACTTTTAATTGTATAAGCATATTATTATCTCTGTTTCACTTTGTTAAAAATCTTTTTGCTATATTTCTTAAGGAAGGATGGCTGATGTGGGAAATAGGCCTAAAGCAAACAAACAAATAATTTCCAGCTGCCTACAGAAAGCTGGAAAGGAGGCAGTTTAGTCATTGCATGCTGCTGCCAAGTATCACACTGCAGCTTCCTAGTTCTCTAAGCAAGTGACAATTAAGTATGCATGAGCTTTTGACAATACATCAAAACCAAATAGAAGCACGCCAAATACCAGCAACAGTGTGCTATCAACAAGGGTCCAATCAATCTGCAGTCATGGCTTTTTTTCTCTCCCAATCAATTGGCAGTGATGGTCTTTTCCCCCCTCCAGCCATCCTCCTTTAATTTTTATTTTTATCTGGGGCTTCTTTAAATGAAATGATCCAATTTGTAAAATAAGAAGGGGAGTGGTTTTGCTTGCCATTTTACATAGTTAAGGCTAGTTCTTGTTAAACCATTTGGCATGACTGCCAGTCTTTTCATGCAATACTAGTAAGATTTACGCAATCACTATCATATTACACATCACATGTTCCAGATGCCCTGCCCAAGTTATGTCAAACATAGGACTTAACAGAGCAGATACACCCCTGGCTCCTACACCTCCTCAATCACAGGGATTTTTCATGTTGCTCATGCTTAGGAATGAGAAAGGTGAATTTTCACTCTCTCGTCTCATGCATGCTTACTTGAGAACACCAATATAAATATAAAATAAGAAACTCTGGAACTGGCGAGTGATAAATTTTAATAGTTGAAAGCAGTGTAAAATATATTTAAAAACTAGGTTATAACTTATCCTGAAACAACAGTATCTCCAGTCATACGAAGGGCTGGTGAATATTGACACGCAAAAGAACAGTGAACTGGAAAAGAGTCACAACCAAAGGCCCTTGGCAAGACTGGGGTCTCCAGACTCGCCATATACCTTGTAAACAAGTAAATAGCAGCATGATTGTTATATGTGGCAGGCACAGTTCACAGGGTCATAAGGTCTGACCCCGGAGAGCTGAAATACCACCGGATTTGCTTGTTTGAAATTCTTATATTGCATTGTATCAGTGGGAGTATTCACAAAAGGAAACTTAAAGAAATACCTTAACTTGAGTTATAGGGCTGGTCCCTCTCTTTTCATTTTTCATCCCAGTAGGTGAAAGTGCCCCTGTTGTGTTTGGCGGCTGAGGGGTGGAGGGCATCTTTGCTCCAGGCGAAACCTGCATGCTGGCCAACTGAGCGGCATAGAGTTGCTGCAAAACAAGAATAACTCTTCTCCTTAGGATTATTTGCTTCAGCACTTTATAAATGATAGCTGAAATATTATGAGGCCCTAGGGGTGTGGTAACAGAGAATCTCCCATCTTCCTGGCAGGCACTGGACAGTGTCATTCAAGAGGCAAGACTTCTGGGTTAAGGCCTAAATGGCAGCTTAATGGAGAAAGTGGTTACCTGTCTTGAATATAAAGCACATCTCCAAACCCCATCAAATATATTTAAAATTGGAGTGCAAGTAACTATCATGCAATATTATAGTAATCTGCACATATTTCTTTTGTTTAACACCCTGCTGTTTTTCACTGATATGAGGCAGTCAACAGATTTTATATTTACCTGTAAGTACAATATACATATCAAATATATTTTAGTGCTAATTTGAATAGAAGCGTAAATTCCTACTTGTAAAGGTGGGAATATGAGTATAACTCTTCCTAAAACATTATATGGTATTTTCTGAACAAAGCTTAGGTAAGTTCAAGTTCTCTCTAGCAACCAACCTTAAAACCTCACCTTGAATTAGCAGTAGCAATAGTTCTACCACTATAAACAGGGAAGATCCTATTCCCTCTTTAACAAGTAAATCTGTATAAAATTTGCCTTATTAGTGGGGAAAAACCAGGTGGTTTGTATGTAATTTCCAACATGACTATCATTCAGATGGACAAATAAAAAAAATTACAGTAATCAAAAGCAGACCTTTCAGCACATGTAATTAAATGAAAGCTTAATAAAGAATAATTTGCAAGAGCCAGATGTGCTTATGTCATAATTGTTGCTTTCTTTGGAGCACTTTTTCTAATATAACAAGCCTCCAAAGAAATGAAAGTTACACAATACTGCACATGCTCTATGACTCAGTGGCTAGACAAATGCATGCAGAGTCAATACTTTAGTTTTTTAACAGAAAAAATAATAGTTTTCTGTTTGTTTCGCTAAGTCTATAGTACTCGACCCACTGGACTGGGGGGAAAGCCCATTCACATCCATAGGTAAGACTTCCATATATCACCTGAAGGGCAAGACCAACCTATTCCACTCCACTGCTAGGTCACGCAATCCCTAAACAAACAGGACACATGCTTTAAGATTTTGCTGAAATTAAATATTTAGGATGAATGCTGTGGTTTTTGCTCCTCTGTTTGAACTCTTGATTTCACAACTCTTCTTTATGTACTGAGTAATTACTTGTTCTGCTGCTGGAGCCTGTATCTTATCAACACCCCCTTGGCTATGGTACATAAACTAACATGCTCATTCTTAGGATCATTCCTTTTAGTGGGCTATTTAATTGTGCACTAGCAGTTGGGAACTGTTGCAAAAGTTTTTGTATATGATATATGCATTTCCTGTGCAAATTTGATTTGATTATTAAAGCAGAGTGATGACAACAGAACAAAACAACTGGGGAAGAAAAGGAATCTAGGGTTTTGTTTGTTAGTTAGCAAGGTCTATCTGAACATTTATACCCCAACTTTCTTCACATAGTTCACATTGCTGTATTTGTCCACCAATCTGTCCCATTTCAACTTGAGACTTCATACCATGTCCCAGGAAACAGACCAGAATCCCCCCCTCAATGGTGGGTCCAGTTTCTTCAACTTGTACTCTGCAACAGATAGCCCATTTGGAAGACGTGGCATTTTCAAGTCCAGAGACACAGTTAGGATAGACAGAGAAGAGAATGTACACTACCGAGTATTCAATTATCCCTATTCAAGCTCCAGGCAAATTCATTCAAGGATGTCAGCAAGGCAACTGGGACATTCTTAGTCCAAAGGCATTACTTTTCAGAGGTAATACATCCACAAAGTAAGAAAGTACATCAAGCATCCTGAGCATAGAAACTCCAATGGGTACAAGTCTAGAATAGTACTGTGTGGAGTCCCCACTTAGAAGCAGCTTACATTCCATGTGACCCAGTTTTCCTTTAATCAACATCAGGCAAACACTGAAGTGCTAAAGCATCCCATAATTTCTCTGACATTTCATAACCTTACCAAAAGGGATATCCTGCTATTGTATAAAGATGACTCAATGTATATATGCTGCTGCAGTTATTAAAGAATGTGATCATGTTGGCCACTGCCACTAAACCTAGTTTCAGAGCCTGGAACTGTGATATAGTGGTACATATTGAAGTTCAGGAGTTTACCATGACAACCTTCATAACCACACTTTAAAGGAGAATTCAAAATTTTTGATTTATTATAATTTTCCCCGCATACGGACACTCCCTCTCAAACAGGAGCATACACAATATATGTACTGTGAACAGCCCTGTGATCTTCAGCTGAAGGGTGGTATACACATTTAATAATACATAATAAAAATTTATTAGGATCAGCTGACAGTCATAGAATAGGATACTAGCAAACAGTGGTGCACAGATGAGCACACTGGACGTTAGCTGAAGTCTTGGTTCGCATCCCTAATCAGCCACAAAGGTCTCTGGTGAGTTCACTTGGCCATAGACTAGCATATCTCACAGGGTTATTATTATGCAAATAAAGTGGGGTACTCGCATCCCACCCTGAACGCAACTTGCTCCACCAGGTGATATCATTGTTCCTGCCAGAAAAATGTCCTACAACAGTACTTCCCTGTGCTTCACCTCCACTATACCACTGCTGAAGTACTGGTCCCAGATTATTGAATCCAGTTCTGAGAATATTACTTTAACTGCTCATTTAAAAACCCGTAAGAAATTTAGAAAACCATTGAAGCCATGGGCAACATCAGGGCGGCATATGCTCCAGCCGTGCGGGGCATGGAGAGAGACCACTGCTCCTGGCTGGGCGCGAAAATACTGCCTTGGCAGCATCCTGACACGGTGTCACCCAGATGAGGAGAGGGGTGGCAGTGCTGCTGCTGACTCTCCTTTCTCTGCCCCGCCCCCGGGGCAGGCTTGGCTTGGGAATGGAGCTGCCGGCTGTGGCCTGGCTGCTCATCAGGGAGCAAGGGCTGGGAGACTGGAGGGGGAAGAACACCCTCTGCACTTTGCCGACCCCCGCCCAGTACAAGAGTGCCCGCTCATTGGGGGTGAGGCGCAGGTGCTCTTCACGCTCTGTTCACCCCGCCCTTGCGCCAACAGGCGGGCGCTGGCGTGTTGTGCAGGGACAGGGCATGGAGGGTGCTGCTCTTATACCTCCACACCCAGTCACACAATGGGGATCTCTACGGGGGTTCCTTGGTTCACGTGCCCCTCCCCATTGTGTGCCTGGGGCAGCAGGGCCCCTGCCACCCCCCACGCTATTGCCAATGATGAGCAGGAAACAAATTCGAATGGGAAACAATAATTTTAAAAACTTGTTTATCCCAAACTTTGGAAAGTGGATACTTTAACAGGAATATTTGAAGTGCTAGCTTTGTAGCTCTTGACTAGTGACTAAATAAATAAATAAATATTAACAGAGTCCAAAATCATGAATTTTAAGATGCATTATTCAGTCACCACAGAAATCCATGCATCACAACAGCTCTTTTCAGTCTAGTTATAAATATAAAATACAGTGGTACCTCAGGTTACATACGCTTCAGGTTATACTCGCTTCAGGTTACAGACTCTGCTAACCCAGAAATATTACCTCAGGTTAAGAACTTTGCTTCAGGATGAGAACAGAAATCGTGTCCGGCGGCGCGGCAGCAGCAGCAGGCCCCATTAGCTAAAGTGGTACTTCAGGTTAAGAACAGTTTCAGGTTAAGTACAGACCCCCGGAATGAATTAAGTACTTAACCTGAGGTACCACTGTAGCTCTAAATGTTACTGCCACATTTTTACGTTGGCTCACAAAAGGATAGTGACACGGTTGAAGCAATAATGTTTTAAGACTAGTTCAAAATGAAAACATCACTCTGCTTCCTTTGTAGTTCCAGAAACTGAAGCCAAATCAGCTGCACGTAGAATGAAGTGGCAGACAGCATCCTAAACCAAACTTGGATCTGCTACATTAAGCCGGCAGACATAGGGTACTGGTATGCAGAAAAAAAATAAGGTTAAAGCTAAAAAAGTAAGAGAGAAAGGAAAGGATGGGACTGAGTTCCATCACTATAGCTGAGGATGGGAAATTTGAATTTAATGTTGATGCTAGTAATGAAGGAAAGCCAGGTCAAAGTTCCAGTGGTCAGGTACAAGGGGGAAGATGGGGTGGGGGCGCAAGGGGAGAATCTGAGATACAGAACTCAGAGGAAGAAGTGGCAGAAAAATAAAATGAGAAACTGTGAGGTTCTGATCAATATGGTTGACATCAATTCATCAATATGCAACCAGATTGTAGCTCAAAAAAACAGCAAAAGAGATTCACCATTGCAGCCACCACAGCAGCAACAGTGGGCAATGCATTCCTTGGAGGCCAGATTTGCTGCCCCTGTGGATTCTGCCATCCAAGGTGGTCACCTCACCTTGCCTCATGGGTGGACCCCTCCCTGCTTGAATGCAACATAGGCTATTCTCATTTTGGCTAACAACCCAATTATGGCAATAATAATAATAATAATAATAATAATAATAATAATAATAATAATTTATTATTTATACCCTGACCATCTGGCTGGGCCTCCCCAGCCACTCCTTCCTTTCCTTTTATGATCTTCACTAATAATCATTGCCTAGAGGTTGATGGTGGACATATTGATCACTTGCCTGTTGGAACCTTATACCAATTATCTAACCTTTGCAGTGGCTCCATTTAATCTTCAGGAATAATGTACTTGTTTTGACATATGAATTGCTATGCATGAGACTTGTACTTGTTTCTCCCTCATGTCCTCTGCTGCTATGTCTGAGAAAAGACATATCAGAGTAGCCTTTGCAAAGCCTTTGCATTGGCTTTCATTTTCTACAGTTAAGTCAGTATTTGGGTAGGAGGCAAGGTTCTTTCTATGCTTCATATGTTCTTCACCAGAATTTCGCTGGACATATTACTACCGTTGATGATACTGGAAATATCAAAAGAGTATTGTAAGGCCAGGATTAAAACAGTCATTGAACTACTTTCATAAAATGAATGATTTGGGCTTGCTTTTTCTGAACTGCAGCAATCCATGCTAAACTGCTTTTAAAACCAATGGGTGGATCAAAAGCAGTCTGTGATATAGAATCAGGTAGGTAGCCGTGTTGGTCTGACGCAGTAGGAATATATATATATATATATATATATGCTTTCGTATATATACACACACACATATATATATATATACACACACACACACCGTATTTTTCGCTCCATTGGACGCACCCGACCATAGGGCGCATCTAGTTTTTAGAGGAGGAAAACAAGGAAAAAATATTCTGAATCAAATGTTGTATAAACTACTGTATTTAATAAACAACCGGTATATCAGAATCACATTACAGCCATGTAAAGTGAATAGCAGTCAACAATGGCATTAAGAACCATCACCACTGTCATTAACAAATGAAGAGAGACTTTAAGGTTTGAGTACCTTCTAGTCTTCTGTGAACCCCAAGAACTCATCACTGCTAAAGTCAGAATTTATGAAGCTCAGTTGCTCACAGTCACTGACATCACTTTCTTCGCTATCTTCATGTAAATACCATCTTCGTATCCATCCAAAGCATTGCTAATGCCACATTTTTTCCTCTCAATCCTCTTCCTCACCTCTCTCAGCGAACAGCCTGCCAACTGCTCACAAACATTCCCTTTACTTGAATTACAGTCAAGAAACAGCCAAGCAGAGCTTCTCAGCGGCAGGCTTGGGAGGCTTTCCTTTTCCCCACTTTTTTCTCCCCCCCCCAAGCAGAACAGTCCCCTTTTCCAGCCTCCTCCTCTCCATCCCTTTCACCCAAACTCCTCAGGTGATGTCTACAATTTCTCCCCTTCACTGCTCCCTCTCCTTTGCCCTCTACCATGACTCTCCACTCACGGCAACCTATGGTACCTCATCTCCCTTCCCCAAGCTTCTTGGTCCCCCTCCTCTCCGTCCTCTTCCTCCCCTCTCTCAGTGAACAGCCTGCCCACTGCTCCAAACCTTGAGGGGAAGGGCAGGCTGTTGGCAGAGCAGCACCCCCCACCCCCATTCAGCAGCCC
Organism: Podarcis vaucheri; assembly: GCF_965113315.1. Taxonomy (NCBI): domain Eukaryota; kingdom Metazoa; phylum Chordata; class Lepidosauria; order Squamata; family Lacertidae; genus Podarcis; species Podarcis vaucheri. Next base: position 73,537,837 of record NC_138759.1, read on the forward strand.
AGGAGTGTGGGGCATGGGCGCACAGCCTGCCCACTGCTCCAAACCTTGAGGGGAAGGGCAGGCTGTTGGCAGAGCAGCACCCCCCACCCCCATTCAGCAGCCCAGGAGTGCGGGGGATGGGCGCACAGCCCTCCCGTTCCTCCACAGCTTCCCGGGGATGCAGAGGGAAGCCAAGGCTGCCGGCAGACTAGCGAGGCTCTCCCCACCTCCCCCATTCAGCAGCCCAGGAGTGCGGGGGATGGGCGCACAGCCCTCCCGTTCCTCCAAAGCTTCCCGGGGATGCAGAGGGAAGCCAAGGCTGCCGGCAGACGAGCGAGGCTCTCCCCACCTCCCCCATTTAGCAGCCCAGAAGCGCGGGGCATGGGCGCACAGCCCTCCCGTTCCTCCAAAGCTTCCTGGGGATGCAGAGGGAAGCCGAGGCTGCCGGCAGGGGAGAGCGGCTCCACCACCACTACCAAAGACCAGTCCAAGAGTGTGCCGCACTCCGGCAATTTGGCTCAAGGGACCACACATTCGCTCCATAGGACGCACAGACATTTCCCCTTACTTTTTAAGAGTAAAAAACTGCGTCCAATGGTGCGAAAAATACGGTATATTGTCCAGTAGCAACTTAGAGACCAACTAAGTTTGTTCTTGGTATGAACTTTCACACTTCTAAAGTGCTACTGGACAATTTTTTTATTTGTTATATATATTTCTACAGTGATATAGACTGTTGGTCAGCTATTCAAGGGCTCTTCCCATGTGAGCCTGAGCAGCTCTTTTGAGCCTAGCTTTATCAGATGCATAACTGCATCATACTGGTCTCTATACTACTGAACTCTCTGAGAATTAACAGGGTAGAAAGCAGAGTTCACAAAAGCTTAGGTGACTTAAAAGGAAATACAGTAGAAGGAATGCCAAGTGAGCCATCAGCAACCTAACCATGTGATAAACCCAGAGGCAACTCCAAAGCTGCTATGCCACTGCCTATGGAATCTGCCAAGGGACCAGATGCTCTTGCTAGAAAAAATATCTTCCAAGGCTCGGCATCTGGATCTTTTGAGGAAAAACTGGATAAATTGCATTCACAATTGTGTACGTGTATTAAAGCACAACACACACTTTTTAAAGTTCATAATTGAATTAAATTACACATTCACTGTTTCAAAATGAATATCATATGAAGTGGGGTGCGAATATAATGTAGCAAGTTTTAGGTTAGGGGGTTTTAAGTACACATTTTCTTTCATTTAACAGCTCATTTGCACAGATGTTACCTGTTACAAATGTGTATATTATAAATGCCAGTGTTTCTATATTGAAAACCATATTGCAACAAAACCACAACCAACTTTTTAGGTCTCAGAAGGATTTTCTTGGTTAAATATAAATATTATCTTAATAAATTGAAAAGTTAATATACCTTTTAAAGAATAGAAATGTTATTGGCCAAACCCCCAGCTCATTAACACATGCCCTACTCAATTAATCTAAAAGACTTAATATCCTGATCGTTTATAGTATTCAACTTTAACTTAGCTCAAATATTAATGAGTGTCATGGAATGAAACTGAATCTGAATAAGGCAGCCTATATACAGGGTGGATGGGAGGCTATTAGTTAAAATATTTCTAGACAATAGCAAGTAATATTTGCTAAACATGTTAACATTTTAATGGACAGGTTTTCACAGTTAATTTTTTCTCTCCATGCAAAGGATGTGGCACCCACTACTGGAATCGGTTTCTTCCCCCTGTACATTCCCAGTGGAGTTTTTCCCAGACTCAACCCACCCCCGCAACCCTCATAAACCCCTTGCACTCAAGAGTGTTGATTTCCATGTTTCACAGCCCTATCTACCTGCTCTCAACTTTGCCCTCTATAAACATTTTGCCATTATAGCATTTTTAAAAACCCATTTTTAACTAGTATATTTATTGTATGGAAGGTAGATTTATGTCACAATTCTATGCCAACCACTTGAAAACTAAGTGTTAGTGGGGTTTTTACTGCCAAGTAAGTGTGCACCGTATTGCAGTCTTAATTCTTTTGCCAGTAATATAGAAAGGAAATGAGGTGGCCCTCACATTTATAGAGTGGGGGCTATTAAATCTGTATCTTATTCAAGTCAATATGCAATACAAATAGTGTATAATCCTTATTAACATTAAATAATATTAATGGTAACAGTAATTATTAAGGTAACAATCCTTATTACCAAAGGGTAATTACTTGTCTGACAGTTTTGCTACCATTAGCTGTCTGACAAGTTAGAACAAGCACATTCAGTAGGTCTCTCAGTTATTTCTCATTTTACTAATAATTAACCAATAGTTAAATGGAAGAAAGCATGACTAAATATGTTAAATGCTGTTGCTTCCATTGTTAACATGTTAATCTACAGCCACTTGATGTAAAAATAAGAGTTGGTAAAAGAACTGAACTTGAACCGGACCATGGAATATTTATATCTCTGTAGTTCTTTAATGAGTTATGTCCTTACATTTTTATGTCTATAGTTGGTCAGAGCACTACAAATCAATGCTTCTTTCCATCACTCCTACATTTGACTATAATTTACAGCTCAGCAAGAAGACTCATGAAACAAGTGCCTATTTTACTTTGGCAAACTAATTCTTGCTAATCAAAGCTTTCCAGCAAAACAACTCAGCATGAAACTCTGCAAGGAAAATATGCAGAGAACAAAGCTTTTTGTCAAACAACACATCTCAAGATGTAAACACATATGTCTCTTATAGGAAATTTTATCGCTTCCACATTAATCGGCACACAAAAGGAGTATTCTTGTCGCAGACCTGGTGCAACTGGGGAGCCATCGTCACTGGAAACAAGAGCCTGATTAGGTTCCCACACAGATATGAATAGACTTTCCTTTTTTTAGTGCAATGCCGCTTTTCTTATTTCTTAAGAACAGACTGGCAATTGTAACTGTTCAGAAAAAAAGCTCCAAACAACTCTCCTGAATTGTCTTGGAACTTGGACATTTATTTCTTCATTTCTGGCTTCTTTTGTTGTCACAACCCAATAACATCTATTATCCCATCTGGTTGTCCTCTTCTGGAAAGCCTGAGTTAATCCACAGCTGTAAAGATGAACAAGAACTTAGCAGGCTCTGAGCACACTAAGGTCTCTTATCTGCTAATGAAGTCGGCAGTCTGCGGGACAGATGTTAAAAGGATCTGTAAAATAAGTCAGTGACAAAGATCCTGACCTCTGCTGGGGAATTTTTTTTATTATTCCGGAAAAGGACATAATTGCATGGAAAAGCATTAACAATTAGAGGAACCATATCAGTGCTTTATGGATTCTGATTTCTTGCCTCAGCTTTCAAAAGAAACAGACGGTCAGTTGTTGCTATAGGGAACAGATAATGCACTCTGGTGCAAATATTAGTAGCCACAGATAATTTGTCATGGACTCCAAAGAGATGGTTCAACTGCTTCTCTTTGCTGTCTTCTTGAATGCTGGAGTATCAACAATGCAGTGTTAATTGTTGCAGTATGTGCTAGCGGTATTGAAAAAGCAGTGCTAATTTACAATGCCAGTCATAGTGTTTCCGTTTTTAAAAAAAATTAGCATGGTGGGAAACGCAACATTTTCTTTAAATGTTGCTAACAGTTCTTTTAACCTTCTTGCATTTAAACATCAAACAATCTCTGACTGTTCCAGGTCTCAAAATTTTGTTTTTTGGTTGCTGTCTTTAAAAGAAAACTGTAAAAAAAACTATAAAAAAACTAATAATGATTTCTCTGGCCATTTTTTTTTAAATCACATGAAAAAAACAGTTTTCATAAACATGTAAATTCTTTTGCTTCAGACATTAGGCAAAAGTGTGCTACTAAGCCACTTCAACTCTGGAACTGTCTTTTGCCATTCACAATTTTTGTCCTTCTACCCATGTAATGTGGTCCATTCAGAATGTGTAGATATGGGTACGGGCCCCTCCCTTCTACCGTGTCAATTATGCCTGGAATGAAGTTGGCATTTTCTGGGAACACCCATTCATGCAGACGACTGGTTAGCACGATCTCTTTCTTTCATTCTCTTTTGGCAAAATCAGACAAGTCAGATATCTGCACGGGAGCCCCTTCATACAAGTCATAGCCGCTTCATTATCTAAGCTGGATAAGGGGAATCAGGACTAAGCCACCTAATGCATGGGTTCACTCATAACTCTGTTATTTTTATTTTTAAGGATTGGTATAGGATTATCTGTTATCGAATTTGTTTTAATGTGACTGAAATGAGCTTCATGGCATAAAAATATATATAGAAATGATTGCCTTTGTAACAGATAGCACTTGACAGGGTTACATAGGCCAGGAGTTTTCAACCTTTCTGAGTCCACTGCTCCCTTGACCAACTACATTCTTTTTGTGGCACCCCTGTGGGGCTCAGGATCCCAGTTACTTCACCCCTTGCCTGCAGAGCTAGTAGCCTCTCACCCCTTTTTTGAACACCCTCCCTTGTGGGGTGTTCCCTCAGCCTCCTCTCCTTTCCCCTCTCCTTGGAAGTCCTCTGGGCTGCTGCTGCTACTGCCCCTGGTCTCTGAGCTGCCGCTTCTGCCCCAAAGAGAGGTGCCTCCTCACACTGCCCTTTGGGCCTGAGAAGAGGATGCCCCTAGCCTTAGTGGCCCAACAGAGACTGGCCAAAGGTGAACCTGAGGCTAGCACCTTACCTTGGGAGGCAGCAGTGGCAGCAGCAGGAGCTGGCAGGCCTGCATGGCAGAAAGGCAGCTCTCAGGCAGGCCTCACACACAGCAAGCACAAGAAAGGCCAGCCCAGTGCCAGCCTGCCCAGCCTCCCACTTGTCTGTCCATTCCCAACAGCAAGGGCTGGCGGACTGACTGTCTGGGCTCCCTCACCCACTTGCTTGCTTACTCTGAGGCCACCTCTGCTCCTGGCAACCAGCACCCCCTGGCCAGCCCCAGAGGCACCATTCACACGTGGAGCTTATAGCCAGGGCTGCTGCAACAAACAGCTGTGCAAGCCTCTGGGAGGCAGAGACGCAAAAGGGCATCAGAGGAGGGAGGGAAGGAAAGAGGCTAGAGGCCAGTGTTGCCCATGGCACCCCTGACCATCATTCAAGGCACCCCAGGGTGCTATGGCACACTGGATGAAAACCACTGACATAGGCTGTCCTGCATAAATGGTTTTCCTCCTTCATTTCAGTGGAGGGCTGTTCTTCTTGTACAATGGGTTTTATGTGCCTGCAGTTGAAACCTCAGTTGAAACTAAAGTGGGCTTGTGGGTGGAGGAGCATGTATGTGCATCAGGACCTCGGCACCCACAGCCCCTGTAGGAGTGACAAGAAAATCCCCTTTGTGGTTTACATGCATAGGGTGCTCTTCAACAGAGGGCTTGACACTTATTTTTCTGAACTGCAACTTTGACATAGCAAATTGAGGGGTATTGTGCTCCCTGAGAACAGCCAAATTACATAGGGCAGATTCAATTATGATGTTTAAATATAACTTCCTTGAATTACCTGTTCACAACCAGTTTACCATAAAATCGAAAGCAAAGCCACAAAAGTACACTTGGATAAACCACAAATAGCTGCCAGCCGCTGCGGCAATTGAAAGAATTTGGCACTTGGCCGTTGCCTCTATATACTAGCATTTGCTTCCCATCTGAAATAAAGCAATTGTTTTATTAGTGTTATTAAATTTCAGCAAATTTCTAAGTATAATGTAACCCATCACCCTATAATGGCATATATTTACTGTAACAGCATCAGAACTGACAAAAAGTATACAAAATGGGAATTTACATAAATTTGAAATGAGTGTGTGTGTGTGAGAGAGAGAGAGAGGGAGGGAGAGAGAGAGAGAGAGAGAGAGAGAGAGAAGACAGTTTCTAAGATTTTATCAGCACTCTGAAGAAACTAAAGAACAGAAGCCTTAAAGGGTTACATGGATAGCAGTTAGAGGCATGTAACCTGGAGCTGGCTCCACTCCATGTTGTGCTTTACAGAACATAGTAAATGGGCTGCAGCTTTTGCCACAATTGAGAAACTGATCAACCTGCTTCTCACTCAAGAGATTGGGGGTCAGGCAAGGACCCCCCATTCTGAGCAGAGCACACAGGGAAGAAAACGTATTCCTTTCAGAGGTCCTTAAAATATGTAGGCTTGTCCATTGTTATTTATTTATTTTAAAATATTTCTAGGTCACCTTTATGGACAACAATGGGCAAGGAGTTCCAGAGTCACCACGCAGAAAGCTCTCTCCCTTATAGTCACCTACACTGACCTAGAAGACAGGCACATCAAGAGGGCCTTCTTTGTTGATCACTGTCTGGAAGATAGGAATCTCCCTGTTCTGGACAGGTTTCCACTCCCTCTAAAGGAGCAGGGACATAGCTTTGGTCCAAGTGATCTCTGTGACTAGGAGTGCCTTTTACCAGCTTAAAGTGGTACACCAGCTATGGCTGCACCTGGATTGAGATCACTTGGCCAATGTGGTCCCAAACATTGGTAACCTTGGTACTAGATTACCACAATGTGATCTATGAGGAGTTTCCCTTGGGCCTAGTCTGGAAAGACCAGCTGGTGCAAAATACAGCAGTTAGATTGCTGATTGGAGTTGATGGCAAACAGCATTTGACACCTCTCCTGAAATATCTGCACTGGCTGTACATATGCTACTAGGTCATTTTCAGGGTTCTTGGGCCCAGGACTGACTGCACTCTTATATCCCATCTTAATTACTGAGAGGATCCAGAGGAGTGCTGTTAGTTGTCCCCCAACTGGCCTCAACTAGAAGTTGGACATTTTGTGTTGCAGATCCCATGCTGTGGAACACCCTCCTAGCAGGGAAGTATTGAGCTGAGGGGGATTAAGTAGTAGGCTAGATGCAATATCCTTCTAATCCCTGGATGCAATGTTAAAATATAAAACAGACTAGCTTCCTGTGTTGAGGTGATCACCTGGGTGATGTGCAATTAAGAGAACGAAAAAAAAGGGGTTCTGTGCAAGTTGGCAAATTGGTGGAGCCCCTCCCTCAATCCAGAGATAGTTAGAACAAACCCTGAGTTTAGAGTTCAAAGGGGCTGTGTTGTGACCCAGAAGTAAAGCAGTGAGCTTGAGTGATAGTCAGAGCAACCTTTGAGAGCAATGCTTGATTTCTATTTGAATCCAAGGCAGTGGTGGAGGAAGGGGGCGGGGGCGGTCTGCTCCGAGTGCCATCTCTGAGGGGGATGACAAGAAGGCACCCCACGGGGGGCTCACCTCGCCGTCCCTGGGCGCGGAGTTGCAAGCCGCTGCCATCGTACCACCGCAGCTGCGTGCGGAGGATCCTCTGCTCATGGCTGCACCTTCTGCTGCCATCCGTACAGCGCTCGAGTGGTGCTGTTGGCAAACCACCCAGCGGCGCATGCGCTGTACGTACGGCGCATGACAGTGCCGCTAAGTGCATGCATGTGCGCTGCTGCTTGAGCACCGTACGGATGGCGGTGGGATCCCTCCACTGCAGCTGCAGAGTATCCTGCTGTACGCACGGCACGCATGCATGCACAGTATGTAGTGGTGTGTGCACCTGCACGGTAAATAGTGGCGTGCACGCATGCGCCATATGTACAGCACATGTGCATGCACCGCCGGGCGGTTTGCCCTGCCCCCCACAGCGGGGGCCAGTTCTCCTTCCTTCACCCCTGATCCAAGGCTGCAGCTATGGAAGAAACAAGACCCTTTTGGGGTGTTAATGCTGTGAACCCTTCCATTGTAGGCTCAGGTTGTTATAGATGTGTAAATAAGTCTCCTAAAGACAACACAGTCTCTACTGTGCCCCATTTCAAAAAGAAAAAGGAACCCTGGGTAAGCATCTGGTACCGTTGGAATATTCCACTGCTCAGAGATTGGGATGGTGTGCTACAGTATTATGGTGTGTGTGTGTGTGTGTGTGTGTGTGTGTGTGTTAAGCCAAGGGTTCCATGGAACAGAAGAAATTGTGTGAAGCCACTCAAAGAAGAGAGATGAACTTAAAGTTCACACAGAGCTCAAAGTTTCTGAAGTCTGACCAGCATGCAGTTACACATGGAAAAAGGCTGACCTCTTCTGTAACATTAATACCGAACAATATAGATAGCAACATTCCCTCTCCATATGCGTGTGTGTGTGTGTGTGTGTGTGTATATCACTCCTGATGTCCAGAAAGCAATATTTCTTCTGTGTCCGAGTCAAAACAGTAAATTGGGAGTAGAAAGGAGAGAGAATTTTGCTATATTGAAAATGGAGCTCCTCAACTCAGAAGTGCAGCTCCCTCATGAAACCATCTTGAGGGTAAGGCAAAAACTCACACTGACTCTGTGGCTGCGCCTCACCTCATTTCACTCATATTTTTTTCAACAGACTGAGTGTTGCTCTGCTGAGAATATGATGCTAAACCACTTTTCCTGTCGAGTTTTTTAAACAGGGCCTCTGAGAAAGGGTTTGATACAACTCAATGACTGAAGTAATACCTTTGTCCATCTGAGCATTAAATGGCCCATTGAAATACAGCTTAGCTTGAAGGAATTTTTCAGTAAATGGTGGTTTCTAATTCCCCCCCCCCAACTCTTCTCCCAGCTGACTAGATTCTGGCTTCAAAACTGCAGTTCAATCACTTTCAGCTGCCTCTCAGGTCAGGCCTTTAGCCAGTGTTAATTAAATATAACCCCTTTAGAATACTAGAGGTTAACCGAGAGCAACAAATTGGTCTTCAATACAGAATCTAGCACTATTCAAACAAAAGAGATTTGTGTGAGAGGCCTTCTTTGCTTATATTGTCCTTAATACATTAAATATATAAGGGGGAGAACAAAGGATTATTTCTTTTCAGTTTGAAATGGTAAAAGCATTAAAACATATTTCCTGCTTTGCATATGATTTGTCTTTAAAAAATACACACCATAAAAGAAAAGTGCTGCAGCAGATAGTTTTGCAACTACAGCAGCACCATTCCAATTTGATAAAGTGAAACTGTAAAAAAAGAAAACCAATGCACCAGACTGACACTTTTCTTTCCTTATATTCCTCCCTGCAGTTGTTAGAAGTTTACATTTTACGTATTTCATTTGTTTTGGTCTCTAGTCAGCATAGACTTTCATATACCTTCAACTGTACATAGTTAGAATTAGCTGTCTGTTCCATACACTTGGACTCAACGCCACGATTGAAAACTAACTGAAATTGTCTTTCTTTCTCTTCCTAATGATTTCAAATGAGTATTGTTGGCTTTTCGGAATGAATATTTGTTTAGCGCTCTGTTAAGAAAATTAAATAAAATGGGGGTGGGGTTTTTTTGTTTTTATAATTGTCCATAGCTATCTGAAGATTAAGGTAAGCTGAAAGGTTTTATTTTAAATGCACAGCAATTAGCCTTGTCTCCATGAACATGACTTTACTGTAAATACTCCACCTTGACTATCCCTTTGTCCCAAGTTTCCTTGAAGAAAGCAACCAAGCGATAATTCAGCATTATTGCTGCTTCAGTGCCCTAATCGCTTAAAGAGCAGCAAAGACCCTATTGCTCACAGCCACAAGGCTACTACAGTCTCCTGGCCTAAGGCAGGCTTCACAACCCAGCAGCATCCAGATGTCAGGAGAAATATCCAAGTCCTGATGCAGCATGCCGCTCCATTCCAGTATGGCCTAACAGCTGTTTCAGCTGCTGGCATTCAACCTGCTGAATATACCGAAACCGTGGCAGGCTAGGGAATAGAAATAGGGTGGAACTGAAATACTGAAATTGCCCCATTTCACGTGGGTATCACGAAAACACCAAAAAGTTCTACGCAAAATGCTTACTAACTTCCATTCCTTCATATATGTATTCTGTGTTTTTAATCCTTAGGTCTGATTGCTTGACCTGCCTACTTAGGAAAGCGATCCTGTTGCAAGGATATGATGTGGAGGCCGACAGACTGACCGGCAAACATGCAGAATCCCCATCGCCATTGCTTTTAATTAAAAGGAATCCATTTTCACCAACTCTCAGCATGTTATCTTGCTAATCAAGCATGGCAAACTTCCTTTGCTTGAGTTACACAAAGAGATGGAGGACTGCAAAAATGGAAAAGGAAAGAATACACAGCGCATAGAGTTTGCAAAACTCATAAGAAGATGGTGTTCTGTAGACGATAAACATTAAAACTATGCTGAAAATATGTCTGTCTTAGTTTGTGAGTTATCTTAAGAGCTTTAAAATTGCTAAGCACCTTTTCGTCCCCTAAAGGAACAAAGAAAAAAAAGAAAAGTCTGTAATGCCATTAGAAAAGGAGGGGTCTAAAATATATCTGGGTAGGAAGTCAACCATTCTTTACACTGGCTCAGTTAGTGACCTTAGACAAGCCACCAATTTCCACAAATCTTTTATAAAATGGGCACAGTAATAACAATACTTATGCACCTTGCATAGGAGTTGCAACGAGGCCTAATAGCGCGCTCGAAAAGTGCTGGATGAGAGTTGCTACCATAAATGAGTAGGAAGTTATCATTATTTGTATTTGTATCATAAATCCCGTTAAAGTTTGTAATCTTGTCCTTTGCTTTTTCACATGAGCCTTGACATTTTAACAAAATTCTTCTTGAAGGTTAAGATAAACACAGCCTCATACCAAGTGCTTGCTTATATTCACACCTTGTTATTGTTGCCTCTGCCTTCTTTCTCCTCCCTGCATTCCCCCCCCCTCCTTCTGAGCTGAGATCATTCCAATCATTACGTTCCTTAGGGCATAAATGCTTTTTATACTTAGGCAACTCTGTAAAAAGCAGACTCCAACTTTATTTTCCAACATAAACTTGGGAGGGTTGTAGCTGGGGAGAGGGGAATAACCCTCTTGTATATCCCCATCCTCATTATAACCCTGCAGACTTTACATGTTCTTGGATGGATTCACCCTTAGCAGTACAGTGGTACCTCGGGTTAAGTACTTAATTCGTTCCGGAGGTCCGTTCTTAACCTGAAACTGTTCTTAACCTGAAGCACCACTTTAGTTAATGGGGCCTCCTGCTGCCGCCGTGTCACTGGAGCACAATTTCTGTTCTCATCCTGAAGCAAAGTTCTTAACCCGAAGTACTATTTCTGGGTTAGCAGAGTCTGTAACCTGAAGCGTATGTAACCTGAAGCGTATGTAACCTGAGGTACCACTGTACTTGACTGCTTCTCTGCCTAGTGTTGCTTTTCCAGCCATGCTGCTGAGGCCCCAATCCACTCCCCAGTTATGAGCTCAGATCTCAGGTCATAACACCCATGATCCTAACCCAGCCTTAATATATATATATTTTAGTTTCAAAGTAGAATGAAAGAGGGGAAATTTCAAAGCAGAAAGAAACAAAGAAAGGGGCAGGGGGAAAGGGATTAAGTCTTTTAAAATTATAATGCATACAAAATGCAAAAGAGAAATCTGCATGCGTGTGTGCCAGTGTCCAATCCTAGTTCATAATATAGTTTGAAATTATTGGGTTATTTTCCATTTGCAGGAACTGAAGGACAGATAGGGATATTATAAATATATGCTGGCTCTACTGATCAGGAGAAGGTTTATCACTCAGCTGGGGCACTTCTGGGGAAAAGAGCCATTCTAGCATCCCATTCAATTAACATATCATTAAAAATAGCTTTTCCCCACTGAGGTTGCTGTGTTACCTGATAAGTAAACATATTATATGTAAAGTGTATGTATAGATTGTGTAAAAGAGTCTGTGTATAAAACAAGAAGAAAAACCCTGAAACACTTGGAAACTAGAAAATTGAATATTATAGCCATACAGCGGTACCTCTGGTTAAGAACTTAATTTGTTTTGGTGGTCCGTTAACCCAAAACTGTTCTTAATCTGAGGTACCACTTTAGCTAATGCGGCCACCCGCTGCCGTCGTGCGATTTCTGTTCTCATCCTGAAGCAAAGTTCTTAACCCGAGGTACTATTTCTGGGTTAGTGGAGTCTGTAACCTGAGGTGTCTGTAACCCGAGGTACCACTGTAGTCTTCAGCTGCATCAAAGCTTTCAAATAATTCCAATGTGCAAGTTATTTAACAGACTTTGCCTATAGAGCATACACAGTATATGCTTGTCTAGTCAGAAGTAAACCCCACAAAGTTCAATGGGGCTTACTCCTAGATAAGTTTACATAGGATTGCAGCAACAGAACTGTTAGATATTTTCAAAACAGTAAAAGTCACACCTAAACATTGTGTAAGCTTTTTAGATTAAAATTTTCACTTCTGCTTATTAGAAACCTCAATGAATTTCAACCATCAATGACGGAGTATAGATACAAGTGGCAAAATCTGCTTCTAGGGACTTTCTCTGCTGAAACATTCATTTCAGAGAGATTTGAATGAAACTATGCCTTTGAAAGTTGTACCCTGCTATTAGTACCTGTTTGCTTGTTTGTTTGTTACAATTAAGCACTGTATAAATTTTATTAAATAAGTAAAATAGATAAAAAAAAACCTTCTAAGCACATTAAAAACATATAAAATTGGAATTACCAAAAGACTTTTAGAGACATATCACATATATCATAATGGAAATCACAGGGGTAACGTTGGGATAAAGTCCCACGTTGATCGTATTTAATTGGACTAAGGCAGATATTTCAAAGGGAACAAAATCTCTTATATGGAATTTAATAATGGCAAAAAAGAGCATCTTTGGGGGTATGACAATGGTTAATGGCAGAATTGACATTCTCATTCATGTTTTTCTCCCCCCCCCCTTTTCATAGCACCCCCTCCCAAATTTCTTGCAGTTGTGGCAGCTGAACTCACTTCAGTGTTCACTTTTAGAGGCAACTATTTCCTCTCCAGAGTACCTGTGCTCACCACTTTGTTCTTGTACATCCCATGAACATGCCAGAACCAGAACCAGTGTGGTTCCCTCTCCCCCAAAGTAGTAGTGATTCCCCTCCCCCCCCCAGAATACAATGCAATGTCTGGCACTTTCGGGGGAGGGGGGAGAAGCCACCAACATTAGCTTCAATGCCACTAGCAGTAGCATCAACAATTGTTAAAACAGGAAATAAAAGAAAAATGAATATGAATACCTAAACAAATATAAGGCTTGTGCATAAATAATTACATGAATGTGATTTTTTTCTGATCATTTTAATAATGAAATTTCATGGCATTGAGACAGAATAAAATGTATTGCAGGCCCCTATTAAGCACCATTAATTAAAGAAAACTCAAAACAGGAGTCAACACTAACTAAATTACTGCACCCTCATTCCAGAAGCTGATTAAAGAAAAAAGTTTACACATTTAAACTATATTACTTCCCCACATAATACTGGTAACTGTAGTGTGTATGCAGCATCAGTTGCTGTTTCTTGCTCATGCTTCTATTCCCCACCATCCCTTTGGCCCTTACCTTGTTCCTCACCATATCCTTCTTCTTTGGGTTTATTGTAGGCAGAGAATGGTGCTGGGCAAAACACAGGTTGCCTTTAGGTGACCCTCTCTGGAAGTTTGCATATCATGCACATCAGGCATCCCCAAACGCATCCCTCCAGCTGTTTTGGGACTACAACTCCCATCATCCCTAGCTAACAGAACCAGTGGTCAGGGATGATGGGAGTTGTAGTCCCAAAACAGCTGGAGGGCCGAGTTTGGGGATGCCTGATGCACATTATACTGATGTATTTTCTTCTCCCACTCTTCCAGGAAGCTGAAACCAGTGTTCTGACCCAAAGTTAGTCTCTCCTAATTCCCACTAATATTAATGAGACCTAAACTACTCACAGTTAAATAATCCCATGGATTTCACTGGGATTTAAGCACAACTCATTTGCTTTGGATTGAGGCTAGGGACTCTATAGTAGCAAAATACCCAAAAGTATGTAAATTGCACCCCAAATCTATCTGTAATAGTCACTAAATTTGGCAGACTGATTCATGATTGCATTTTCCAGAGTTAATTTTGATGAAAAAATTCCCTGTAACAGATCCATGATAAGCAAATGCATTTGGCTAAAATAACAAAACAACACTACAAGAAAAATAAGGCCATTGAGAGCTTAGTAGTCTTTTGAGTGCTAGCTGGAAAGATTCTATGAGGCTAATGAAGACAGAATCTCTGCCTGTAACAATATTAAGTTTATTTTCTCTAGTGATTCGAAGAAGTGAGCAATCTGTCACTAATACACTGAGTTAAATTACTTGTCTTGTTGGAATTCCTGCTGACAGTCAGTCACTCACAGCGCTGACCTAAACATCTACCTGCTGACAAACAAATTGCAGTGTCAAACTTTGAAAAGGTAACTAGCTGGTTTTAATTTTGATTGGTCTTACTTGAATCTCTTGTGCATTCTTCCCTTTTCCTCCTCCACCCACCCTCTCCCCTCTCTCAAAATCCCCATTCTTTACTAGGCTGAAAATGAAAATAAAGGAAACTCCTGTTTAGCATTTGTGGGGGAAATTATTATTGCTGGCTGCATCAGAGAAATGTTATGTCAGATAAAACTGTTAAAGTGTGTCTAAGCAACATTAAGAGTGGCAGGCCCGCCAGTGACTGACTGGGTGAGTGAACACATTACCCAGACAGCATTGTAGGAATTAATTTTCTTCAATAAAGTGATTTTTAAGGCTCATATATTTCACAATCTAAACATATGTCACTGTTTCATAAACAAAATAAATGGATTAAAATAATACATTACCAATATGCTGACACATGGAGATATTTTAATTAGGAATACTTAAGCTGTGTGATATTTAACTGCTTTATTTGCTGAAGAGGAGCAGGCATAATTTCATAAGGCAAGAAGCCGGCAGAGCACTTTACACGGTGAGGGACTGAATAGCTCTCCTTTTCGAAAGTAAGCCCACTGCGCAGCATCCTCCCAAACGTAAAGTGTTTTAAGCTTACAGAAGAATACAAAGAACTCCATAAACTAAGGCAGGCCACAAAACCAACTTTTTCATTGGAGACAGGATGGGGGATGGGAGGGAAAGAAGCAAGGAATATGTCTCAGACATGCCAGTTCTTGAGAATACTATTTCTTCATAAAAGGCAACACTTAACATCTTAGCTATTTCAGGGACATATTTACATGACTGTCACATCACAAGAGCCTCTTTCCTGCACATTCTTCTTGACTTTACTGTAAGGGCCAGCACAAAAATAGCTGAGGAAAGCAAATGTCAACCCCAGTCCTGAAATTTATATGTGTGAGAGAATTAGAATAAGTAGAAATGTAATATATTGTTTACTGTACTGAGTGCCCTCTGTTCTCTAAAGGTCAAAAGCATTGTAACCTTAGAGTTACAGTTTCTGATTGTTCCCAGGGTTAAATACATTATCAGAATTAATGGTTCAAACCCCCTCAACCTTCAGATATATGAGTATTCATGCCTCCATCTGCCAAACTGTTCAACTAAAAATAGCATTCTTTGGCCTTCATTCTGCTAATACTGCACCCCTGAGGCAGGCTCTGCAATGCTTCAGCAGTACTTTGGATCTTCACCCAGTGGTATAACAAAAGGTCATTACTTTGTGTAAGAAAAGGGGGGCTGGGGGAGGAGAAGAGAAACAGACTAAAGAAGCATGCTGCATGGGTATTTTGTTGTTGTTGTTGTTTAATTTAGTTGATGATAAAAACTTCAGTCTTCCAGCACACAGCTGCAACCATAGCTAAGACTTGCCAAGCCTCATTAATGTTATACGCAATAAACTTTGAAGGACAAACTATACAAGAAACATCAGGGGAAAGGTAAGAACCATAGGTTTGCTTGCTTGCTCTCACTTCTGTTACACTTTCTCTCTCTCTCTCTCTCTCTCTCTCTTCAGAAGATTACATTGTCTAGGAATAACTCCAGCTAACATAATTGCAGTGCATTATCTCTTTCAATAATTTACCAGTGGTTGTCATGCTACTGTACTATTTCTTTATTAACAAATTTTGTGTGTGTGTGTATTCTGGAACAGTACTACTACTACTACTACTACTACTACTATTATTAATGTTATTATTTATACCCCGCCCATCTTGCTGGGCTTCCCCAGCCACTCTGGGCAGCTTACAGAATATATTAAAAACTGTAAAACATCAGACATAAAAAATTCCCAATACAGGGCTGCCTTACTGATTTTGCTATGGGGAATGGAAGGAGAAATGATAGGGGGGCCTCATAAAAGATTTCATACAGTGAAGCTTTCTAGGACAGATGTGTGTCTACTGAGCTGCCATGAGATTTCCCGGGAACAGGGTTGCTATGAGTCCACTGAAAGGCTGGGAAACAATCCCTGAAGACTTACATTCAGCTGCACACATGTACCCAGAGTAAAACTAATATAAATTCTACAAATTTAAAAAGTTTGTTTTTTATATATAAAAAATACAGTGGTAAAAAAATAAGAGGGACTAGTATAGGAGGAGGACGAAAAGAAGAGAGGAAACACTGAACAATAGCACAAGCTGTATCACTGCTCCTTCTCTATCACTCTCATAAAAATCTGCCAATATGTATTAAGGAGGGTTGATTTAAACCATTATTTGTAAGCATGGTATGGTCCTTTCATAACCTCTTATATAAATGCACTGCTGCATCTGGGAAAGGATCTCATGTCAGAAAGGTAGCTAGAATGGAATCGTGCAAAGCTGTACACATACCATGATTTTTCCACACATTTCATATAGATAAACATGGTTTCTGCAAGGACAAGCCATGTCTTAGAAATGGACTTGGACTTTCAAAAATATTTCACCAAAGAGTCCTGAGTAAGCTTAACAGTCATGGAATATGAGAAGTGGCTCAGGAACTGGTTAAGCAGAGAGTAGGACTAAATGCAGAGGTCTCCAAATGGAGGGATGTAGAAAAGTGGAATTCCCCAAGGATTGGTATTGTGACCTGGGCTTTGAAACTTGTTCATAAATGGGATGTACAGGGAGGTAGCCAAGTCTGCTGATGATGCTACATTGTTCAGCATTGTTAAAACAAAAAGAGATTGAAAATAGCTCCAAAAGGACCTCTCCAAACTGAGTAAAATGGCAAAGGCAATTCAATGTAGACAAGTGTAAAGTGATGCATGTTCATATATACACTCATGGGTCTGAACTGGCAGTGACTGACCAGGAAAGACACCTTGGGATCCTAGTGAATAGCTCAATGAAAGTCTTGACCCAGCGTGTGGCAGCTGTGTAAAAGACAAATTCCATGCTAGGGATCACTAGTAAATGAATATCTTAATGCCATTATACAAATCTGTGGGGTGACCACATACTGTGTACAGTTCTCATCACATCACATCACATCAAAATGAATATGGTAGAGTGTAAAAGGTTAAGAAAATGGCAACCAAATTGATGAAGGGGATAGAACAACTCACCTGGGATGTAAGGTTGCAGCATTTGGAACTCTTAGTATAGGGGAAAGAAGAGTATGAGGTGACGTGATAGAAGTTTTTAAATTATGCAAGGCATGGAGAAAGTTTTTCTCCCCCGCTCATAACATTAGAACTAGTGGGGATCCAATGAAGCTGAATGTTGGAAGATTCAGGAGAGACAAGTACCTTTTGTATGGAACTCTCACATACAAAAGCCAGTGATGGGCTAAAAGAAGACTGGACAAATTCATGAAGGACAAGGATCTCAGTGGCTACTAGCCATGATGCCTGTGTGCTGCCTCCACAGTTGGAGGCAGTATGTTTTGAATACTGCACAATGGAAGGCTGTTCTTGTAGTCATAGCCCACTTGCAGGTTTCCCCACAACCAAGCATCTGGTTGGCCACAGTGAGAACAGGACACTAGACTAGATGGCTATTGTTCTTAAGCTCTTTGATTCTGAGAGTGAATGTGAAAACAACTATCAATGGTTCAGGAACACTTATAAAATGGTGTTTTTAAAAAGCTGATATTTTGCCATCTCTAAAGGTCCTAAGGTTTGAGAGACAGATTTCGTAAGATTCTCAATCAGGAATTTCACTATTGGGTTTGGTAGAACTTCTAGAAAATGATCCAAATAATAATAATAATAATAATTTTTATTTATACCCCGCCCTCCCCAGCCAAGGCCAGGCTCAGAGCAGCTTACAAGCAATAATAAAAACAAGTTGAATGATTACAATTTAAAAGCAAAATTAAAATACAACATTAAAATATTGAAACATTAAAATATTAAAATGTAGCCTCATCGCAGTAGGAGAAGGAAAGGAAAAAAGAAAGAGAGGGAGGGAATCAAATTGGCTCCAAGCCAATGGCCAGGCGGAACAACTTAGTCTTACAGGCCCTGCAGAAAGAAATCAGATCCTGCAGGGCCCTGGTCTCATGAGGCAGAGCGTTCCACCAGGCCGGAGCCAGAGATGAAGAGGCCCTGGCTCTGGTTGAAGCCAATCTAACTTCCTTAGGGCCCGGGACCACTAGGGTGTTGCTATTTATGGACCTTGAGGCTCTCCGTGGGGCATACCGGGAGAGGCGGTCCCGTAGGTACGAAGGTCCTAGGCCGTGAAGGGCTTTAAAGGTCAAAAGCAACACCTTAAATCTGACCCTGTACTCTACCAGTAGCCAGTGCAGTTTGAAAAGCACTGGGTGAATATGCTCCCATGGCAGAGACCCCATGAGGAGCCTCACTGCAGCATTCTGCACCCTCTGGAGTTTCTGGGTCAGCTTCAAGGGCAGCCCCGCGTAGAGCGAATTACAGTAGTCAAGCCTGGAGATGACCGTCGCATGGATCACTGTGGCCAGGTCGGGGCGAGAAAGGTAAGGGACCAACTGCTTGATGCGGCGAAGGTGGAAAAATGTCGCCTTGGCTGTTGCTGTAACTTGCGCCTCCATGGAAAGGGAGGCGTCAAGGATTACACCCAAACTCTTAACGGAAGGCAATGGCACTAATTGGGCCCCCGCAAGAGAAGGGAGTTGGTCCCTCATCCCCATACCATCCCTACCCAGCCATAGGACCTCTGTCTTCGAAGGATTTAGTTTCAATCGGCTCCCACGAAACCATCCAGCCACAGCTTCCAAGCATCTGGTCAGTGTGTTCGGGGCCGAGTCGGTGTGGCCATCCATCAGCAGATAGAGCTGAGTGTCATCAGCATATTGGTGACAGCCCAGCCCAAAGCTCCGGATAATCTGGGCAAGGGGGCGCATAATAGTGTTCTGAAGTACTTGCTGAAGTGCAAGCCTTTAGTTATTATCTGATCTCTTTAGCTTCTAAAAAAGCAATTAGATTATCTCTGAAATATGTAGGACACAGCCTCATGAGTAAGCCAACACATCATGTAAGTGATTTGTTTATTGGTAGTGTCATCTGTCTGTCAATGGAAATGTAAAATTTAAACAGAAACTTCGCAAGCACTGTGATAAAAAAATCTTTCAACAAAAAAATTGAAATGTGGGGGCAAATCTTAATATATATACTCTCATCCACTTTACTACTATGAGAACATGAAAGTAATTGTGTATCATGGATTGGCTGGACACAGAGAAATGGTGGGATAAACCAGCTGGGGAACCCCTAGCAGAAGAAGGCTCAGAGCCAGGGGATTTGTGGTGGGACGAGGATGAGTGGTTGGAGGGAGAAGACTAGGAGGAGGTGTTGGCAGCTGAAGAGGAAACAGGGCTCAGTGAGCAAGGGGAGTCTATAGCAGAGAGCAGAGGTTGAAGCTGCATCAGGAGAGTAGGATGGAGGAGGCCAAGAGGCAGAGATGAGTCAGGCTGGTAAAGAGGCACAGGTGTCTCTACCTCTAGCTGCAACAAGCTCCCCTATCTCAAACACCACTATCTCAACTTAAGCTAACATGTTATCCAATTTCTTCAGTGGCATCTCCTCAACATAGGTGAGAGGTGGGAGAGCCACAGTTCCCATCATCGCTGACAACTATCCATGTGGATTGAAGCTGTTGGAAGTTGTAGACCAACAACAGCTGGAGGGCAGAACATAGTTACCCCTGACATGGGCAGCCTGCTTATTCTTTTCAGCTCTTAGTTACCATATACTGTGGCCAAGTGGGGTGAGGGGGCCAAGTTCTAGGCACTGTTGTTGAAGAGTTTCCTGCTATGTGGCCTATTTGGCTGGCCATCCACATATGTAGCCTTATATGACATCACCTGAAGAAGAACAGCTGACTATTAACAGGATTTTAAAATCCTCTTGCACCCCACAGAATGACTATTTCGTTGTGGCATAAATTACCCTGTTGCCTGCAAAAACTAATATCTGAATAAGCCTATTTGCCTCTGAGGTACCACAGCAATCTTTTGCTGCTAGAGACTTAACACTACTACTCTTTTGGCTGGTAATAGGTATAAGATATATTTGCCACATCATTTAAATGTCCAAGAGGTAAACCTCTAGTGCGATGACTAAACACACCCTCTTGTAAGCTTTTGACTGTTGCTTCATTATTTGACACTATTGTGCCTTTTCTTGGGGAATATTAAAAAGCTATATAATAAATTGGAGTGTAAATCATTTTCACACAACATTTAGTTCCCCCTATGACAAAAATAAATAAATGACCTAGCAAGGGACCAAACTCAGACTCCTGATGGCTGCTGGCATCCAACCAACTTAACGCATGGAAAGGCTGAGATTCCATAAATACAGAAGCTGCAAGTGTTCAGTTTATGAAACAGTCATCACCAAGCCCCAAAGAAAAAATATAATGCATTTATTCAGACACCCACTATGAGCAAAAACAGCTAAACAGGGCACACTTAGAAGTAGCTTAAGAAACATAAATGCTATTAATATATCTTCCAGTAAATAGTTACATACTTTTTCTTCCCCAGTCTCAAAGCAGAGAACATGTACAGAGTATAGAGCTTAGCACAAGTTAAGCACTTTTTAAAATCACTTTGGTTTTAATAGAAGAATCAAATAATACTTATTTGACCAAAATCAATTGGATTAAAAAGTGCTTAATTTAAGCAGGATCCTGCCCAAAATGTATTAACTTCATTGTTATAAAATACAAAGTTGGCTGTATTTCCCAGCATCAAGGCTGACAGCATGCTGTTCTGTTTGCAGCATGTTAAGTACATAAGGTGTTAATCCTTCTGGGGCTGTGCTTAAAAAATTATTTAACATTCAAGCCATTACTTAGCATACAGCTGGTTAGCAGTTTTCCACTAAAGCATTGGCTTCAAGCCCACATATTTTTGTTCTGGCACATACCTGGAGCTGTAAAGGGCTGAGTCCAGAAGCAGCAGCAGCTGCCATTGTTGATGGAATGAACTGCACAGGATAGTTATCACCTGTCGAGAAGAACAATGCATACAGGTTTAGACAATGAGCAGAGAATAGCAGCAGACAAGTATGAACAGGGCCTGTGCTCCACAACACTGCTCTAAGCCTAAACATCTGCAAAAACAAAAGAGGGTTGCTGGGCACAGACTTGCAACTCTAACTTGGAACTTCTGCTCAGCAGATTGCTAGTAGGCAAACTGGCAAAACATAAAATGCAATGCTTAGACCCAAGCATGCCGGCTCTTATTACGGATCACAAAGCATAGCTGCCTTGGAAAATAATTGTTCATTTAAGATAGGTTTCAAGTGATAAAGCGACACAAAGTGCTATGTGCCCAGTCTTGTCAGATGCTGTGCATCTATTTCTCTAGATTTAAAATAAATAATTGCTGCACTTCTTTGGGGTAACAGGTAAATTAGTGGACATGGTCTGATTTCAATAAATTGCTCTGAAGTAACCTTGATGGACATCCCATGCACAGAGAAACAAGAACAAAACAGCAGCAGATCCCGAGCTCTTTTCCTCCCATATCACTGGGGCAGTGAGAATGTGGTCCAGACACACATATTCAGTGTGGATTATGGATTGGACTCTGCAAGGTGGCACTGAATTTGACCCAGAACTCAACTCACAGCAAAGAAAGCACAATCTCTTTCAGGATCGTCTCTCCCAAGACCACTGCAATCCCATTCCTGGTGTCTCACACTCAGGTAGGACTATTTCAAGAGCACCCCTGTTACCAGTCTTCCTTTATCATTAATTCGTGATCTTCATGTATCCTTCAAGGCAAAAGGGAAAAGATGTGCCCAGCAATGTGCAGAAGAACCCTAGATAATTTTTCAACAAAATGAAAGCAAGACCTAATTATCTGCTTACTGTTCTTAAAGTAACCATCTCCCATGAAATCAAGGAACATGCAGAACACTGTGAATTAATTTTGTGACTACTCATGCATTATGGAGGGAATGAATTTTCGAAGCAGGTGGGCTCAAATGACTAAGAGCACAGCATTCCCTCAGCAAGCCCCCTACCCCTGGTTCTCTGTCTCCTCTCCTACTCCACAAGCAGGAGAACAGCAGGAAGGAAGGCAGAGGGAGAGCATGCTCTCACTATACAAAAGTGTCTTTTCCCTCCAGCGACCTGGGATTCAACTTCAAATCCCAGGATCCCCAGTGGATAAAAATGCTCTACATACTGGTTGGAACATGTATTGATTCAGCTGCCTCCATCTTCTCCTAGGTAAAGGTTGGGCTTGGGGTTTTTTTAAGAGCTGTGCATAAACGGCTTCTCAAAATTCGCCAGTCTATTTGTAGGTGTGGAAATTGAGAGGACTGGTTCACTGAATTTCTCCCAGGGGCGGGGAGAAGTTCTCCAACCGTGTTTTAGGGGAGTTGCTCACAAGAAGTAGTGGTGGTAGCCCAGCCTTTTCCCTTTGTTTATGCCGATGTAAATGCAGCAGCAACTTCATGGGCAGCCTGGCCATCATTCTGCGCAATTCTATGGACCTAGTATCGTTCCAGGGCACAGTGGGGAAGACATGGTGGTTGACACGAAAAGGGAAAAAAATGTTTCTGAGAAATTTCATCTCAGCCTGGGTTCCCTACTTCACCTCTAAGATGGGTCAGTGCTCTGATCAAACACTGAATTAGCCCCAAAGTCATTATCTACTCCACATGTTGGCAGCAGAATACATTCACAAGTCACTACTGAGCATTGAAAATAAGCTGTTTGGATAATCATACTTTAATTGCATAGATGGGTTTGTTCACATTAATATTTGTCAACACGCATTTCTAGCCTTGATCCCTATCCTCTGCGCTCCCTTTGTTTCCACCACTGTTGAAATTTAGATTATGAGGTTACTGGGCCAGGGAACTGTCATTTTTGTCATGAGACTCTGTAAAGTACCATGCATATTGATGATGGGAAATGGGTTGGAATACATCTATCAGCATTTTACATCTTATATAAACAGTAAGCACTGGACACAAACCTACAGAATCCCTAATGTTTATAAGAATACAATCAGAGGTACTACTGCAATTCCAGGGTATTTATAAAATTACTGCTAAAATAAGAAACCCAGAAAAAAGAGGCTGCTTGCTGCCTATGTGAATATGGTTACCTATATATGGTATCTTTTCAGATTATCACCACAACTAGGCAGTGTCTGTAGCCACCCCAGTCCCCATGCCACTTCAGCACACTTTTGCAAAGTAGAAAGCAGAATGGGAGAGGGGGAGGAGGGGAGGTTAAAAAATGAACTTGCAATTAAAAAAAAAAGACAGTGATTGATAAATTACACAATAACCATGCTTTAATAGAGTATCACTTCAGCTTCTTATTTAAAGTCAGTGTTATGTACTATCTCTAGGCTATGTTTTAATAAGCTGCTCCTCTGTACATTTTTTACATTTATAATAACCAAGCTGCTTTGCATCAACTCTATATTACATTTAGAATGTAATAAGGTAGGTGCGGTGTAGAAGGGATACAAAACAATGCAGTCAGGGAATGGCAAGTTTCCCCCAACACACATAACACCTCAATTCCCAAGCCTCCGAAATCCTCATAAAGCACCCTCCCTCTGCTTACCACCCAAAGCGCCACAGGACTCAGATAAGCTCAGTGTAAATGTTAAGTTGCTTTCACTTTTTAAACAAATTGTGAAGTTCTAATCCACAATGTCTCTCTGCATCATATCCATAATACCTCATCAGACCATTGAGCACAGTATGTGCTTGTACACAGTCCACTAACAATTGGCTTCTGATTGCATATGGAGCACTGCTACAATGCCTTTGCTAACCTACATTGTGCTGGTGTCCTATGGAGTAACATTCATAAAATCTGATCTTATTTTCCCCCTTTCTATGAGGTTGATTTTAGTTTGCAGAGGGCTGATGTTGTTTTTTAAATAACTAAATTGCTTTCTTAAAGTATAAAACTCTTGTCTCTCTATGGTTAGATAATTCTGCTTATCTTCTTTGAAGGCTAAACAAAATTATCTGAATATAGAGTATCCTCATCAAAAAGTTAAATAATGTTTCTTTGGTAAACAGACTTTAAAAAAAGAAGTCATCACAAAGATATTGAATAAATGATGCTTTAAATAGGAGAGAAATAAGCATTCAAGCACAAGCATGGACTGCATTGCTGAACATTTCCAAGGCATTCTTTCTTTAAATATTATGAATTATTTATCCCCGTTCCATGCAGCAACCCTGTCACTATTTCCCCCTTTTGTAAATTCAAGAGTAGTTGCTTTATTTGTACTAAAACATTTTCCATGTCAAACATTTTTTTTGAGGGGGAAAATCAAACCCTAAAAGAATTCCCTGTAGCACTCACAGCTGTCATGCTTCCATGGAGATATATATACACACACACACACACACACACACACACACACACACACACACCTTAAGGTTAATTTATTAGTGTCTATACCACACCCTATAGTGTTCTCTGGATCACCTGCTGGGTATGGCTTTCCCTTTTATTTATGACACACACCCCCATTCCTATGATTCTCTCTCCCCGACCCCCCAAATCATGAAGTGTCCCTTCTAGGATTAAATGGAAGCATTTTAAAGTGAACTGTATATGGTTAACGTAATCCTCCTGCATTATATAATAGCATTATCCAGAGAACAAAGCATGACACTTCATACGAATGGAATGTTTTGCTGACAGGAGTAGAACTAAAGCAGGGACAGGTTCCTTGTGGGGAGAGGCAGGGGCCAGGAGCCGGGGACAAAGGAGAGAGATGGTGAAAGTTTTACATTTTTAATTGCAGAAGATGCATATTTCCACTTTTAATTTTCCAAGCATGCACACCACACACACACACACACAGACACATGCAAAATAGATCAAGGATCTTATTGGTAGCTGTCTTGGCAATCTATCACTCAACATGTTGTAGCAATTTTTTTCAAATTTGTTTCTGGATTTGGAATGCTTGCGTGAGGACCTATTCTTCTTTAATTTTATGAAGGTAGACAAAACAAGTCAGAACAGGTCCTTGAAGGCATAGGTGTGTACTAGTCTTGATTACTGGGAGAATGGCTCAAGGAACGGGGTGGGGGGAACAAATCCCCAGTCATCCTTGTTTTGAAAACTACCCTTCTCAGCTCTGCGGCTTTGCTGAATGCCTATTTATATTGGTGCTTCTATTGTTTATATATTCATAGGTGCTTATTAAGTCCCAGAATGATTTACCAACTTCTGTTTCAGATTTCAAACTGGCCAGTGCTCTTTAAACAATTGTGGGCAGCTGCAGCACATACTAGAAACACATTGTTCTAAATCCAGAGCAAAGCAGTGTTTCCTGGTTTTGAACATTAAGGGCTGCTCCGTACATTTTCATTTTCCTACATGGAAGGCACCTTTCATTCTCTAAAACAGTTGGAAATTCGTGTATAGACCATGACTTCCGATGATTCTACACAAATGTTTGTTGCTCTGTGTGCGCAGGTCAAGAAGTCCAATTGACCACAGCTGTTCGCTACATGCTCAACCACTTTGAAAACTGATCAGTTTCCCTTCCAGTGTATTTGACAAAACAATGTTAATGCTAATTAATGTAAATTGCTAAAGAATTGCACAACCCTTCCTAGAATAAAAAGCAAGGGATTTGATCTATAGCTCTTGGTGCTTTAGAGCTTGCTTCTGACATAATAAAAATAACAGTATAATAGAGTTGTTAGCCTAGATCTAGTCTTGCAAAAAGAACAGCCAAGATGGTAAATCTGAGTTATGCAGATGTTCTGATTTAACCATTTTTGTAGTTAATTCTTATGCACATCCTTTAATCAGGAAGTGAAGGACACCTTTTCTAAACTAAGCTAAACAAGGCCTCAAAATAAAAAGTATAGCAACACAAAACACCTTGGTTTTTGTTTTGCTTTTGACATATAATCTGAACAACTGAAACTATTAAGTATGTTAAGACTGTGTATGTCAAGAACCCAGCAGGATCGTACCAAAGTTCTGTCTAGTCCTGTATCCTGTTTCCACAGCAGCTAGCCAGATGCATATGGGAAGCCCATAAGCAGAATATGAGCACAACAATATTCTCCTGCTACTTTCCCTTAGTCACAGCATGGCACAAAAGAAAGGCTATGGGAGTAGGGAGGACCCTAAATCATGATATTAGCCACTTCTGGATCTTGAACACTACAAGTATAAATTCACAAAAACAACATAGCTATAGGACATCACCTGCATTACCTAAGACATCCTCACAACAACTGTGTAAAGTAGATCAATGTTATTATCTGCATATAGCAGAGAAAACAGTTCACAGTGAGAAATAGTGGTTTGCCTAAGGAAACTAGCGAGCTCATAAATTAGATGAGATTTGAATCAGGGACTTGCTGGCTCACTGCTCACTTTCTTAGCCATAAAACTTAGACCAGCTTTCATATTTCCTACCCAGTAACATTTCCCCCATGCTTGACTAAATTAACAGTCAACTAGCATGTCTTCATATTTGCCAAAGATCTCAAACTATTCATAGTACTTTTTTCATGATATGAAGGAGTCAAAGTAATCAAGAGTAATTGCTTGATCCATGCAAATAATTGTTGGCTTTGTAATAGCTCTGCTTTATGTATCTAATTTAAATATGGTCCAACTTCTATAGTAGGGTGTCCTGAGAGAATTGTCAAGTGTATGTGGGTCAGCAGATAACAGTAATTTGAGTTACACAGCATCTTAAAGTTTTAATTAATCTGGTATATGCTATATATACCAAAAGGAGTACCTATAAAAATTAATTAGGTGATCTATGCAGCCCAGATTTCTCAATTAGTACTTGCTATGCTGGAAAATTATATTATACAATCTTGAGAAGTATGCTAACTAATTTTAAGAAATCTGTTATCACATTCATGATTGATATTTGCTAGCTTGGGACCCTGTAATCTCTAATAGTTGTGACACAAGGGAGGATGTAGAAGACATTGTTGGCATGCAGAAGGTCCCAGCTTCAGTCCCTGATCTCTCCCATTTTTGTTTTTTTTAGGCTCAGATAGATGTGACATGAAAGATTCCTTCCTGAGGGAGTATATAGTGTTGGGTTTTTCTGATCATTCCATCAGCGCAAGAATTTCGGCTTGCAGGACAGAATGATCTCCCCTCTCCTGCCCCTTGCTGTTCCTGGTGTTCTCCTGACCCCTCCTGAATCAATTTCTGGGACGTGGGGGAGGGGAGGAAGGCAAGTCCTGTGTGCAAGTGTAGTCTTTGCTCAGGGCAGTAATGGGACCTGTTAGCGGAACGCCTCCTTGAGCCCCTAGAGATAAGGAGTGTGACCCAGCAAAAGGCCACTTCTTGTGTCCCATGTAGGTGACTCAACTTGCACTGTCCAAAAAAGTCAAGGCTAGAAGGAAATATGAGAGGCATGAACAAACCTGTGACTCCCCGTAATGCCCTTGCATGATGCCTGATGTGCAAACCTGGAGGGGAGAGATCTACATCTACAACATCCCTTAAAATGACACCCACAAGCAGGGACTGTGCCAGTTTTCTTATCTTCTTATATAGCTTGGTTGTTCACATTGCCAATAGTTAGACTGGTTTCAACATGTTTAGTACATAAAAGGACAATGTTTCTCGCTCACATGAGGACATCATCATTTCACAGATTAATTGAGGGAAGTTAAGGCAAAGTATGTATCCCAGATCACAAATCAGTCAATGACTGAGTGGAGGGCTAGATTCTAGCCATTCCAGTCCAATTCTGACACTTAGCATCTAAAAAGCCGTTTTCCGTAAATGTATTTTTAAGAAACTACCAAGACAGAGCAGAGCGGAACAAATGGAAATAATTTCTGCAGTGTTATTTGGCACAATATCTTACTAAACTTACTTGAAAAGAGTTTATATTTAACTTGGATTACATTTAATATGCAGTTTACATTCTAAAACATACGGTTTTGTTTCAGAACCGATCCCACCTTTTTCTGAAAGCCACTGCAACATTCCCATTAACAGCAGTAGCAGATTCCAAATGAAAATTTTGCATCTAACATTCAAAGGAAATGCTGTAACCATTTTGTTGTTTAATATTAATTAGAGGGGGTGAGATTAATTAGAAAAATAAAGATGCTGCTTCTGGCTGAGATGTAGGTTTACAAGGAATATACAGATGAAAATAAGGTTGATTTTTATTTACTTAAATATCTCCTTACCCTGAGTTTCTTTGCTAATGTGGCTTTAAACATTTAAAGTCCTGTTTACAAGCAGACTCTGAAAGTAGCTTCAAACCATTATATCCCTAATTGAATTCCCCAGGAGCACAGTAAACTCAAAGGAATAAAGAAAGAAATCATAATATTTGCTGAATCATCTCCAAACATCTCACACTGCGAAGTTGCATGACCTGTTACAAGCCTGAATTGATGATTGTAGCTGAACTGCTGAAACCTCTGTTATTTAGATGGAAATCGTATAAATTGCTGCCCAATTGAAATACACAAATTAAATCATACCTACCTTTACTTTTTATCTCTAATTATAAAGATGGGCTTGCACAAAACACTAGTATGTGTGTATATATATTCTGATGATAAAAGGGTCTTAAAAAGATATATATGTAACCTCATAAAGAGCCAGGCTACTCTCACAAATTGGCAGAGAAGAAAGTCAATAAATTCAAAGGAAATAATTTTGTGGTATACAGAAGTAAAATAAATATGGCCCTGAGAAGCCAATTCCCTGGTTCTTTCTGGAAGAAGTTTTCATCTAGACTTGCAAAAGAAATCCACATATTTCCTTTCCTCCCCACCCCTTCCCCCAGCTTAAATCCCCCAGCTTTTACATATCACTGTCCATACCAGGCAGATTACAAGGAGTAGCCATGGCTAATATCGTAACATGTTAAATAGCTTCACAACCCTGTCAACTTACCTGGCTTGTAAGTTATTCCTGGGGGGAAAAGGAATCCCTGCTGGGCTGCAGCAGCCGCTGCCAATGTCCGCTGGTCGTGTGGAAAAATTGGGATCATGAGCGGAGGCATGTGACCCTGAACCTGCTAAACAGAAGACAGTCTCTGATCAGAAATAGCACAAATTTGTCCTGACAGATAACTCTCCAGCACTGATAGTGTGCCTGCATTCACGGAGTCCAACCAAACCTTCTCCTAACCATAATCCTTGCCAATTTCACATTGTCACATCAAAGCCATAGTAGCTTTGTTCTCCCTCAATGTCAAAGGTGCAACAACCTGTACTTTTTTTTGTTCTACTAAGTTTTGCTTAAATCTGGGCCTGCTCTAAAAGAAGATTTCTCTCACTCTCATTTCTGTTTTTTATCCTGCTTCTGTACTTTATAGTTTCATTTGTTTCTAAAATGTTACGTTCAAGTGCAAAATTCAAGCACTTTTAAAAAATTCAACCTACTGAACCTATATGGCAAATAATTCAATGTTTTCAAAAGACTAGCAAAATTTCAGTACCTCTTTAAATGAAACCAAAATTCTTGGCTTTCAATTAAACTAATATTTTGCTTGTCTCTCCAGTTTATAGCTTTAAACACTATCATAAAGCCTGATATTTATTGTGTGGTATTGACCATTTTAGAATAAATCCCACTGCATCAAATTTCATATGACCTTCATAAATGTATCAAAAACCAAAACGTTGAAATAAAATAAAAATACAGAAGCAGAAAATTATTCAGATACTTATCGGGCTTTATATTTGGGCAAACAGAACTAGAGAGGTGGGAATCCGGAGATTTTAATATTCAGCTTTATTTCTTCAGATACCTAGATCATGACAACTATGCCAAAAGATGGCTGGATACAATGAAATGCCATGTTTCTTTTTTCTGTTGGCTTACTCAGAACTAATGCAAGGATTTTGCCGATGATTACAAAAATGTATAAAAATGAATTGTTTTATAATCAGAAAATAATTTCAGCTCCTTCTCTTGTTGCAAATGAGTGGTTTCAAATTCTATTAAAAATAAACTTCAATGGCTTTTTGTTGGGATTTAATTCCTACAAAACTTTTTTAGTGGTAAAAATCCATATGTTGACCTATGACACTGTTTAAATAGTGCCAAATTTTCTTGTCATATCCATGTTCCTCTCCCAACATCTGATGCAGACCAGAAAGGCTACTGTGTGTGCGCTTCTAAGAGAGCTAATTTACCAACAACTCTTCTCTGGGGGAAAAGCCCTAAGATGTAGGTTAATAAAGGTCAAGCAAAACATAAACACTTTACAGTATTTTTCGGAATCCATTTCTCAGGAAAATCAACTTATAATAAAAAGGTCTTTGTGCAATTACTGCCATGGCACTGGGGCGTGAAAGAAACTAGCTATGAGCAGCCATTTCTTTTATTTTAGCTGACGTAAGCCCAGTTTCTCCATGTTAGCGACAAATTTAACATGGTTAAATTGAAGTCGATCCCCCTGTGTCCAGTATCAACTTTTTATACACTACCAAGTTGGTTGCATGATAATTGTTCCTGTAGGCCGTTGAATAAACAAGCAAAAACAATGTCAGTGTCTAAAGGCGGCGGTATACCATCATTTAGGAACTAAATAAAATGAGTTTCACAATAATTTTGAGTGCTTTTAGAGTGGATGTTGAATCAAACTGATACAGAGTCATTTACAACTCCTGAAATTGAAGTACAGTAGTAAAGAGTAAACTTGAAGTCATCAATCACAATAGCCAAGTAGGCTATGGCCAGATGGTGCAGACAAAAGCCAAAAGACAACCGCATTTACTTGAGAAGGAAGCAGCAGCATGTATACTAACGCAGTGGCCATTTCTGGAAGTGACTGAAGTTTGTTCCTCTGGTGTGCATGATTTATGACAACTGTGCATTAAGTGCAAAATTAGATGTTATAGAAGGGGCTGGGTTGTTACTCAAAATATATTTGATTTCACCCCTCTGTCTATAATATCATCCAGTGAAACATATTGTGTGAAATGGTAGTCATACTGTGAGTGCCCCCCATTACTATTTCAGATCACTGACTGCTACTGCACATTGGGATATATGTAAGTTTATTTATGCTAAAATTTCAGAGAAGATCTATTCATGTGTAGATCTGGTATTTTTATTTATTTATTTATTTATATTCTCTCTAAAAATGGTAAACTAGGATATCTCCGGGCAATAAGGGACAATCCATCCATCCATCCATACTGCCCTTCATCCAAAGATTACAGGGCCGTTCACAATATAAAAACAAAAAAATACATACTACAGTGGTACCTCGGGTTAAGAACTTAATTCGTTCTGGAGGTCCGTTCTTAGCCTGGAACGGTTCTTAACCTGAGGTACCACTTTAGCCAAAAGGGCCTCCTGCTGCTGCCGCGCCGCTGCTGCGTGATTTCTCTTCTCATCCTGAAGCAAAGTTCTTAACCCGAGGTACTATTTCTGGGTTAGCGTAGTCTGTAACCTGAAGTGTCTGTAACCCGAGGTACCACTGTACATACAAATGAAGACAATACCCCCCCCAACAGGACATAGATTGATTAATTAGCCAAAGGCCTGGGAGAAGAGGAATGTGTTTGCCTAGCACCTAAAGATATGCTACAAAGCCGTCAGGTAAGCATCCCTGGGGAGAGCATTCCACAAACGGGGAGCCACCACAGAAAAGACCCATTCTCGTGTTGCTGCCCTCCAGGCCTCTCATGGAGAAGGCACACAAAGAAGGACTTCAGATGATGATCACAGGGTCTGGGTCACTTCATATGGGGACTGGCAATGCTTGAAGCATTGCAGTTCTGAGCTGTTTAAGGCTTTAAACCAGCACTCTGAATTGGGCCTGGAAACTAATTGGCAGCTGGTGCTGTCGGGGTAGGATTGGTACAATATGCTCAAACCATCTTGCCCCGGTGAGCCACCTGGCCACTGAATTCTGCACCAGCTGAAATTTCCAAACTGCCTTCAGAGGCACCCCCATGTATAATATGTTGCCAGAGCATAGACAACAGAAGTTAGGTTATCCCTGTCCAGATAGGGGTGCAGCTGGGCCACCAGCCAAAGCTGACTGAAGACACTCCATGCTACTGAGGCCACCTGAGCCTCAAGTAACAGGAAATATCCACAAGTACCCACAAGCTGTGTACCTGCTCCTTCAGAGGGAGTGTAACCCCATCAAGAGCAGGCAACCTTGCACCCATCCAGTCTAGGTAAGCACCAACTAACAGTGCCTCAATCTTATTGGGATTGAGCTTCAGATTGTTGGCTCTCAAACAGTCCATTACTGATGCAAAACAATGGTCCATCACATCTACTGCTACACCTGCAGATATAAAGGGAAAGTAGAGCTGTGTGTCCTCAGCATATTGCTGCCAACATACTCTAAAACTCCAGATGATTCCACTCAGTGGTTTCATGTAGAAGTTAAACAGCATGGGGGGATAAAACTGACCCCTGAACAACTCCACTTTGAAGGCTCCACAGGGCTGAAGAGCACTCCTCAAGCAGCACCCTCTGGAAACGACTATTCAAGTAGGACTGGAAGCACAGTGAGAAGCACAGAATACCTTTGATGGGGGGCCCATAATATGGAAAAAAAATATGCTTTTCTGATTTGCAGTCACGAGGCTTGAAGCTTACAAAGAGATTATGGGGATGAAGCTTCCACAAATCTTCATACTTTAAGTGTGGATGTTCTCAAATCCTCTAATATCCAGATAATGTGGCACAGTAGAAGCAGACAAGACTTAGTGTCCCCTTTTTTCTGAGTTAACCAGAAACAAGTGTATATTGGAGCACCAGGACAAATGTATAAGGTGTGTAGTGAGAACAAGAATCCCTACACAGGACAAAAGGCATAAGGTATGCACTATGGAGTAAAATGTGCCCTCCCTTTTTAAAAAAAATAAAATAAAATAGCATACACAGTGATGATAATTTGAACTAAGCGACTGGCATTCTCTCTGGGTATGCTGGAAGCAAACATTGAAGATGTAGCCCTTAGTGTTTTATGCTAGTTGATCTAGCAGGGTGAAGATAGCCAGTTTCATTAAGTCATATAAATTCTCAAAAAGGTTAATTGCTTCTCTGTTCCTTGAGTCTTTCTGAAAAATCATGACACCAGCAGATGCCAAAGAAAAACTCTGGACTCTCTTTTCTTCCTCTTCAGAAAAGCAATATAATGTTGCACCAACACCCCTTTCTTTCTGTCTCCTTTGCTAACTTGATGATGGTGCCTTTTTATTTTTGCCATCTGCCCTGGAGCTTCATTAAAGATACATGAATGGACTAACTAGCCTGATATCTTGTGAGGAACAGGTGCTATTGTTTGTCCCTGAAGACTTGCACTAAAGATCTGACTCTGAATACTTGAGAAAGAGCATCTGCAGCAGTCAGTCAGAGAGCAACTTGGCAAAGACCTTGCTATGTGCTAATGTGCAAACAGAGTGACACTCAAGGGGACTCATTTTCTCTTTCATGAAGATTTAACTTTCTTTTTTCTAACATGATTGAAAATAACTACTGAAATCTGAACAATCCTCTTTGTTTAATGCCTGTCACTCAGCTACAGAAGAGAAACTACAAGAAGTTCTGATTTCATTCCCTGTAAAATACAGATCCAATGAAAAGTAATTCTTGATGTCTCCCAATTCACAAAACAAATTGTCAGTTAAAGTAACCACAGTTGAAGACTGTTGAAAACAAAGGATTTTTTAAAGGCTTTGTCTAATTCTGCTGTTGCCTCAGATTTTAGTTTCAGGGGATTGCTAAATTTACCGTAGGTTTCTGTTACTGCTTTGTGTATTTAGGTGTTGTCTTTGCAAGTGCCGGCCTTTCTCAGTTCCACAATCAGTTATGGCTTAAATCATATAATATTTTGTAATAATGTTATAGCCCTCCAACACTTTGGAGTGGCTTTGTATCCATCAAAAAGGAAAAAAAGTTTTATATCCATTTGAAGTAGCATCTCACATCACCCCATCCCAAGCAGTAGATTCAGTCTACTTAGATTCAGGCACTTTTAACAGCACTCAAGAACTGGCAAGTGCCCATCACATTAGTAACATATGCTTTAATATTCCGTATGCACTGTATATCCATCTTTAAAGATGTGCACAGATGTGTATTGATTTATCGTTCATGTTTATTTGTTGATATACAAATTTGTTATACACGCTGTAATTTAAAATAAATAAATAAATGATGTGCACATGACAGACAAGGAAATAGCTATTCTAAAATGTCAGTTCTAATTTTATATCTCTGAGTAATATTTCCTATTTTTGTAAGGAAGTATGTTAAAAGGTGAATTTATTTTGGATAATTTAAACAACTGAGTGAACAATATTATAGTTTGCACTAGCTATGATTCAGAAAACTGTCAAAAGTTCCCTACTAAAGGCCAGAGCCACGCTATAAAGACATAAGGGATGTCTTACTACAGCTTTACAAAACTCTACCAAACATTATTGCACTGTATTGCCCTATATTTGACATTCTAATATGAGAACCTTATTCTTTGCCTGTAAAAGAATAAAAAGAAGTATACACAGGCATGCAGGGCTAGTTCAGTTCAGGAGTTCCTTGTGTATATGTAGAGCAAAGCCAGCTATAGATAGTTAGATGTTAGTATACACACATACAGCAAATGTACAGCTAACAAATTCCCTAAATGTTGGGAAAGCCCTGCACACTTTAAAATACAATCTACATGTAGTGTTATTAGTTCTAGTCTACAATCCAATTAGGGTGTGTTACATTACTGTGCTCATAGTTTATGACAAATTTATGATGAAATGGTCATCTGATTGTGTCAGGCTAAATTATGCACCTAGATTACCAACAAGCCTATAATGAGATGAGTAGTGTGGAGCTGGTTCATCAATATGTAACCCCTTTGCTTCTTTCTTCACTTATACTTGATGTAAATCCGTATTTTTACTGCCTGTCTACCGTTGTGATCAGTTTGTAGCTATACATTTAGTCATATAGTATAATACGGGAACAAAAAGACATCTAAATCCTATTTTATAATGCTAAAAGAATGAAAAATGACTAATTAAATAACTTTAAACTGTCTACGTTTTCATGAAAGAGTCACTAGGAGGGAAGGAAGATGTCTCAGCTATAAAAAAAATTAATAAAACATGTTATGCAAAAGTGAATTTATGGCTCATTTGGAATTAGAGATCTACCACCTTCTCAATCCATACAAATGCATAATCTTGTCAATTAAATATTATTGTTAAGGTCTAGTAGTATGTTAAAATCACTTTAAAGTGCAACTAAGGAAAATTCATGTGTGTTTATTACTCCTTATGGGTCTATTAGTGGGCATTTTATTCAGATTCGTGTTGTAAAATCTGCATAAACTCAGCATATTGTTATCCCCATGTGTGCATTTGTTTGGTTAAAGCATAACAGCAAATCTCGGTTACTACAACTTCTGAAAAAGTCAGGAGAGCTAAAAGAGTCTCACTTTTTAAGCAGAACGAAACAGTTTATGGCTACAAGAGAGAAAAGTTGACTATTATGCAAATTTTCACAGTCAGTGGTCACTCTGCCATGACACAAGACAGAACAAGTCCATTAATTCAAATATCCCATAAGACTAGTGAAGAGGTATACATTTCATGTTTCCACTCTACCTTGTTCATCGGAAGCAAGTAAAAATACTAAGGACACATATTTTCATTCAGTGTTCATATTCAAACACATTAGTTATACATGTTAATAAGGTCAATTTAGGTAATGACTGGCCTAACTTTGGGATAACACTAAAACCTGCAGTTCATATGTCCTCCTTACCCCATCCCACACAACCAAACAACAAATCTCTCCCTCTCTCTCTCCATGTTTTCTTTAAATTCTTACTGACATTTGTTTTTTAAACAATGGTCATGTATGGTGTACTCACACAAAACACAAGGTTTCTATTTTATAGCATTACAGATTATCTAAGTTTACGTGGGTTGCTCCATCCCACCCTAAGATCTTGCCTTGAACCTCTGCCAATAGCTCTGAGGGAAATGGGAGGGTAAATCTAATTATATTTTGTTAATGTAAAGGAAAATTCCCCATATATCAGTAACATATATATGTAATATTAAGAGAGAGAGAAGTCAGTCCTAAACAAATACTTCAGCCCTAAACATATTTATCAAATCCTGATTGTAACAAAACATATCTAAATATACACATTTAGTACCCAAACCTGCATATTGTTATAGGCTTTGGGTGCCAGAGTTTGTGGGTGCAAGGTACTCATACTTGCTAGAAAATGTTAGAAGTTAACCAATTTTGGAGTATTAAGAGAAGGTGCCATAATATTAAAATGTTAAAATATAAGCCATGTTAAAAAAAATAAGACAGGCTGGCTGATGAAGTAATCTCCTGGAGAGATGGACCATTAAAAGAGCACCAAAAATGAGTGATGACCCATTAAGAATGCCGTTAACAAAGACTCTCTGGGCTGGACAGAAAATGGGGAAATCCCCTCCCTGAGGTAAGAGACAGCAGAGACAAAAGGTCAGAGTTTCAGGAGGGAGGGGCAGAATTGCAGTGGGCAATGAAAAGGCCAGTTTTGCAAGCTGCAGAGCACAATGAGGGCTGTCTGTTTTATGCTGCAGAGAGGGTCAGACACATTGTTTGGGGTCTCTTTGAATCAGAGTCTGCAGCAACGGAAGGAACAGGACCCTCTTGGGACGTGAATGCTCTGCACTCATCTTCATCCAGGTTCAGGTTGTATGTGCAAATACACCATATATCACAGACACCACAGTCTCTGCTGTGCCTCATTGTCTCAAAGGAAACACATACCCTGGTAAGTGCCTGGTACCCCTGGAATCTTGCACCACTCAGAATTGGGGTGGTGTGTAACAAAATTCTTAACTGATACAATTCCTATCCTAATTAAGTAATGTATGTATCTATGGCTTCCTATTTCCGGTAACATCTAGATTCTGGACAACAGAGACACATGGGCTAAACAAATTGCACACTTTCTTGCAACCCCAGTGCAACTCCTGTCTTGGGCATGTGATGCTGGTGTCATCCACATTGTTTCCTTCTTATGGAAGCTACTGCTGGTGCAGAATGTAGCAGCTAGGCTGCTTAGTGGACCAACAGGTAGCATTGTGGTTAAAGAGGCTGCACTGGCTGCCAGTATGCGATTGGAAGAAGTTTAACTTTATATACAAAGTCCTAAACAAGTTGAGAGCAGGTTACCGTAGAGGCCACCTTATTCCTTATACACCTGCCTGGTCACTGAGATCATCTGAAGAGGCTCTCCTAGTGCTGCAAGATGCTCCTGAAATCCATCTTGTGGCTACCCAGAGTAGAGTCTTTGCTCCACATGGAAGGTACCACCACACTATTCTCCCCTTGGAAATAAAGCACACTCTGACCATTTTATGGGTTTGGCATATGCTGAAAACTTTATTGTTCAACCAAGTATTTTCAGAGTGAAGCTGTAGGATTGTATTTTATGTTGTTGTATATTGTTTTGTATCTGAGTTTTCCAAATCGGTTCCTATAATATTCATAGGCATAATGACCATGGTAGAAATTAAATTAAATTAAGTGCAAGAAGGGGAATGTGGAAGCCAGCAATGGAAGCTTGGGAATGACATACAAAAGAACTTACATCCCAAGGCTGTATTGTTTTTAATATTCGGTTGGAAGCCGCCCAGAGTGGCTGGGGAAACCCAGCCAGATGGGCGGGGTATAGATAATAAATTATTATATTATTATATAAGGCAGATCTACAAGGCAGATCTTTGAAGGGGTGTGTGGATGTGTGAAAAGTTAAACAGGAAGTAAGATTACAAGTGGTCCCACGTTCTACGTAAGAGAATATAGGATGGCTCAAGATCTAGGGCTAATCCACACACCACTATTGGACTTCTTTTCCACTGTAGCATCATTGAGGTCAACATAGCTTAAGCATGGATGCAAGGAATCAGTACTCCACTGGAAACCCAGACACTGATCTCAAGGGTCTCACTGCAAAAACGTCAGAAATATTGTTATCTGAACTGTGACATTCATGTCTCTGTCTGCAATACTGCAACAGAAGTGCAAGTACTTTCTTCCCTACATCAACTCTGGCTGGAATAGTACAACCTGTCTGCTGACATGTTGCACTTCCTGCATCAGCTTGTGGACGCAGACAGTTGTGCCTACACAATCAGTAATATTCTGATCATCAGTTTAGGAGTTAGATACGCAGTGACACCTATGCTGCTGTGCCATTGTTTACAAAGTGACTGACTGCTTTTCCTGTCAATCATTCCAAAATGGAAACCATGGCACTCTTCTATACACATTCTCTACCTTGCCCAAACAGTAATAACGACTCAGTTCCTATGCAACAACGTCTGACTGTAGGTTTCCATGATGAAATACGCAGTCACATCTATTTAGAATTATTTGTCAGTAACAATGAACCTTTGTCCAGCTGTGACTATTTCCCCACTACTACAGCCAGGCCTTATCTGCTCAGGAAATGCCTGTTTTAACTGACAGGTAGGAGATTAAATCTACAGCTGCTGAAACACAATCTCCACTGTTAGATAGGCTTTCATTGAAAAGCACTACAAACACATAATTTGTTTATGTTGTACCAGCAATCTTTGACAAAGCAGAATGTCTAGCTGAGACAAATGTGGTTAAACCCATTTATTGTATTATTTCTGCTACACAGAGCAAGCTCTTAAAACATAGAAACTAGTGAAGGCACAAAGCTCTAGCTGTCTAAAGAAATCAAGAATAGATGACTTCTTGTTACACTAGCTCCCTTTTCACAGCAAAGCATGCTCCCTCCTGGAAAATATCCATTGCATTTTTTAAAGCTATGAGGTTCAATTATACTTATGTTCTCAGGCTGTAAGATTTATTTGTTTTGTACCAGGCAACAGAAAAAGTTAACCATTATCTTAATAACTGGAGATTTTTAAAACCATAACTTTTTAAAATAAAAAACCATCATGCTTTTTGCATGAATTTATTTTTTTTAAATATCTCTTAATACAGATGGCATGCTGTTGCATACATTTATATATCCTTCTTAGATCCAGGAAACTGAGAGATTCTGTGAAGATTCTACACACATTGCTGCAAATACTGTGATCTAGAACAGGCTCCTCTGTGACAATCTGAATAGTGTAACCCATGCTCCTAACCATATTTGAGGTCTCTATATACTTCACTCATGCTTGTGTGGTGTAAACATTCCAACCCAAATTAACACTACTGTAAGTTGTGCACATATGTGCATAGAGTAGCATTCACTAACAAAAACTTCATCTTCTCTTTCAAACCAGGAAATCATGTGTGTATTTCCTAGGTACTGGAACAACAGCACAAGTTACCAAACAGAAAATTTTCACAGAAAGAGCAATGCATAATTGGGAGGGACTGGAACTGAGTTAGCATCCAAATGCATCAATCATCATTCACTTTCCTCCCATATTGCCCTATTTCCCATGAATTTTTTTACAAAATAATTATTTTTTAATTTAATCTTACTTGTAATAATCACTGTTGGATTTGAAAGCTAACCCAGGAAGTGCCACTCACAATGCTGCATTTGGCATATATATATATAGTATGCAATAAATGGGCTGAATCCATGGGGAATCCCTCAAAAAGCATGGATAATGAGGGGAATCCATAACAGACATAAACAAATGCAGAACGATGTCTGTGGCCAGCATCATTATGTAAGATATATCGGCATGTATTTGAATGTACAGCTTCAAACTCGGTGTCTATTACATTGATTCAATCACAGTGTGGGATTCAAACAAACCTTGCTTTTGGAGAGAGAGAGAGAGAGAGAGAGAACTGAGCGAGTGCTGAGCATGATGCACCAATCACTTAAGTCTTGTGAGAAGGCAATGCAAGTTTTACTGTTAGCACTTCATTACAGCAGGACTACATGGAAAAAACAGGTGCCCATCCTTACCTGAAAACAGATATTCCCTGACCCACACTTCCCAGCCTCAGTATTGCAACCTTTAAAGCTGCTGTCATCTCAAAGCTGCATTTCAGTTCTACACACAAGGGACACTTGGGAAGATTTCATATTAAGAATTAGAGACCAGTTTTAGTTCAAGGGTTTTGATGCACACCTTCTCATGTTTTTTGAGCATGATACTCATATCTTCTCCAAGAATACAACAATAACACTAGCAAATCTTTTTGGTAATTATTAATTTCACTGTAGAATAGATTTCATTGCTATGCTTGGCTTGTTAAAAATATATTTTGTTCACCTCAGGGCACAGCATTAGCCTGTGTATTTGCTCTTTCCATTTTCCCCCCTGGTTCCCCAGGTTTTGTTTAAAAATTCTACTTAAGCCCGGATATTAATCACTGCTCAGAAAGTAAAAGAATCTGCAGGAACAGCTGAAGTGCTATACGCTCCCCCTTCTTTGTCTCCAGACCAGAAGCTAGTTAGTACTGGC
Organism: Podarcis vaucheri; assembly: GCF_965113315.1. Lineage (NCBI taxonomy): Eukaryota > Metazoa > Chordata > Lepidosauria > Squamata > Lacertidae > Podarcis > Podarcis vaucheri. The sequence goes on from NC_138759.1 coordinate 73,578,429, forward strand.
AGGTTTTACTTATATTTGTGTAGAGATATTAACAAGACATAAAGAAAGAAAATAAAGGGGGAAAGTTAATTAAGAGAACAAGAAGGGCTAGCCTGGAGGTATGTTCAGTGGAGCGGGCTGTCAGGTTGCAAATCACAGTTCTAGTCCTGGGTTCCCTAGGCTAGAAAGGGATGAAAACAGGCGTGATGTTCAGCCTGCAGTTGAAGGAAATCCTGAGCCAACTACTACATTCATGCCCACAAGCTGTAGCGTGAGATGCCAGACATATCTAGAAGTGCCTATTCTCCATCTTGGTAATACAAAAAAACCCCAAATATTTCTATTACTCAAGAGTCTGGGACTTACAGCCTGTCAGCTGAATTGCTCTGCAGTTTTACTCATAGTCGTCGTCGTCGTCGTCGTCTTCTTCTTCTTCTTCCGTATTGCTTTTAATGTAATTATAAGCCACCCTGAGCATATGTTACAAAGGCAGGATATAATCCCAACTATAAATGAGTGAATAAATAAATAAATATCTTCCCTTCCTCACTAAATCTGGAGCATTTGCTTGTCAGGTTCAACTTCACAGTCAATGAGGGCAGAAGAGCACTGAGTGAATCCACTTCAGCATCTCCCTTTGCCAAAAGGGAACTACCTTGAAATGAAAAATACAAATCCTGGAGGTGAGCCATGTGGAGCTGTCCCAGTGTTTACTCTGATGGCACGAGGAGTAAGGAAACCATGTTTGACAGGAATTAGAGAAGACTGAAAAAATAATCAGGGCAGTATGACGGGATAAACTAATGACATTGCCATGCCAAATCAACCCATAGGTCAATCTATCTCTCTCTTTTTTTAAAAAAACAACAACACCAGAAGTCCATCTTGTTCAACACTCCTCTCCCTTGTGGTCTGCCAGATATGCCTGGGAATCCCACAAGAACTATGGATGGGAGAAAAGGAGGGCTTCTTTCTTCCCATGCTCTAGAATCATAACTTTTACTGTGATGTGCCCTACTGCACTTTAAAGAGCTTCCTTTCTTGCACTACTCTCTCCACTTTCAAAACTCAATAGCTTCTTCTACCAAGACTCATCTTTTCTGTGCTCCTTGCATCTCTCCAAGGAGTTCCTGGAAGAACTTAAAACAAAATTTAAAAAATCCTTCCAGTAGCACCTTAGAGACCAACCAAGTTCGTTATTAGTATGAGCTTTCATGTGCATGCACAAACCTCATACCAATAACAAACTTAGTTGGTCTCTAGGGTGCTACTGGAAGGAATTTTTTTATTTTGTTTCGACAACGGCAGAGCAACACAGCTGCCTACCTACCTGTAAGTGGAAGAACTTGGTGACTGCAGTTCATGCACTGCTAACCTCACAAGTAGACTACTGTAACACACTGTTTGCGAGCCTTCCCTTGAGTTTGGTTCTGAATTTGAACTCATTGTTGTCCCTAGGTATACAACATACTGTTACATCTGTGCTGAACAAGCTACACTGGCTGTCAATTAGTTACCAAGCTATGCTCAAGCTTTTGCTCCTGGCATATAAAGCCCTAAGCAATTTGGGACTGGAAATCTCGCAGACTGCCTTCCCTTATACATCCCTGGCTGATTGCTAAAATCTCCAGCAGTGGCCTTGCTAGTTTCACCATAATAAATAGAGTGGTACCTTATGAGAACGCGGGTGGCGCTGTGGGTAAAAGCCTCAGCGCCTAGGGCTTGCCGATCGAAAGGTCGGCGGTTCGAATCCCCGCGGCGGGGTGCGCTCCCGCTGCTCGGTCCCACCGCCTGCCAACCTAGCAGTTCGAAAGCACCCCCGGGTGCAAGTAGATAAATAGGTACCGCTTACCAGCGGGAAGGTAAACGGCGTTCCGTGTGCTGCGCTGGCTCGCCAGATGCAGCTTTGTCACGCTGGCCACGTGACCCGGAAGTGTCTCCGGACAGCGCTGGCCCCCGGCCTCTTGAGTGAGATGGGCGCACAAACCCCAGAGTCTGTCAAGACTGGCCCGTTCGGGCAGGGGTACCTTTACCTTTACCTTACCTTATGAGAAGCCCCCAAATACCAGGAGGGGACTAGTTTGTGTACTCCTGCCTCCATAATCAGTGTCATTTAATGTTTTCTTGTACTTGTAAATGTTGTTGGATACTGCCTTGATATTTTATGTGAGGGGCAGACTATAAGTATTGGTTTTTAAATAAATAAATAAATAAATAAATAAATAAATTGAGTTTCACGGCTCAGTTGAGATTTTGAACCCAAGACTCCACAATTAAAGTTCAACCCTAACCTATTCACTGCCTAGGTCTACCTTCTGCTAAGCAGAGTGTGGTTAGGTTGCTGACTAAGAATAATGTCATGCAGATTAACAAAGCTAAGTGAGTGAAGAGGGGCAATCATAGAATTGTAGAGTTGGAGGGGACCCCAAGGATGATGTAATCCAACCCCCTGCATTGCAGGAATATACAGCTGGCCTGTAAGGAGATTGAACCCATGACCTTGACGTTATCCTTACCAGGCTCTAACCAACTGAGCTAACATGATAATAAGTTGAAAACAACAGCAAAAGGAAGTATCTAGGCAAGAGATTTTGATTCATTTATACGTAATACAACACAGGTAAAACCAGCAAATCCGTTAAAAGACGTGTGAAATAATGCTCAATAAAACAGATATAAAGCTGTAAAACTTTTACATAGAAATATAGATAGCTAAATTTTATGTCTCAATAGGCATGTTGAAATGAAAATTTTCAAGCAGGCATCTAAAAACAACATAGTGAGATCACCTGCCAAACATCAATGGGAAGGTTGTTCCAAAGTGTGGGTTCTGTGCCACACTAAAAGACTGGCCCATTGCAAATGTTTCATGAACATGTAAAAGTAAAAGGTCTGCAGACTAAAGCAGGCGAGTGGGCACAAATGGTAAGGTAGTTCTTCAAGTAAACTCAGTCGTATCCCAAAGAATTGGACAATTGCACAAGGAAGAAAATGTGTGTAATGAGAAAAGGGGAAAAGAAAGGATGGTTGAGGAGAGTTGAGGGAGGGAGGAAAAAGCTAGCTGTAGGGCTTACACATCTAAGCACAGTCACCAGAAATTTCAAAGGAGACCAAACCTCCTGCCACTCTACATTCACAGTAACATCCAACAACTGGCTTTTTTTTAAAAGGTTTTAAAAACCCACAACTCAACCAATAGGAACCTTGTTTAAGCTGTAACCCCTTTTCAACTTTAGTGCCTCTCTGTTCTGCTGAAATGTTCCGTTCTAGGGGATATCGAAATGTGGTCTTGCAAAAAACAAGCAAGGAGGTGCAGTATTTTGAAAAAGAAACAAGACAGAATGAACAGCTTAATCGTATTCGGGGAAGATTTGCTAAAACTTTATTATCCATCCAAATTTAGCTCCTCAGGGCTGTGTTATAATTTCTCCTTTTCACTTCAGTGCATGTCAAGATTGTTGAGTGCTGGTGACATAGATCACTGCTGGGGCTCCTTCAAAGCTGTGCTATACATCCAGCTGCACTGCCTCCTTGTCGCATTCCCATGAAGTCAATGCTTCAGTTGTTGCTTTGGACAATCAAATTCCAATCAGCTTTTAGCCATATTCCAGCTTCACAAGACACATCCTCACAATGCCCTCAGCGAGTCCACCGTATGGCCAAACAGCAGGAGGTCAAGAGATCAGCTCATCCTTGTAAATCAATATTCAAATTTGCTTTCACAATTTGAGAAACGCTGTTTTGCCATATACACATAAAATAATCTCACCAAGCATACACATACACTGATGTAACAAAAACTAACAAAAGTCACATTGTGATATTACAATTTTTATAAACGTTAATTTCTGGCATAGAAAGGGAAAGAAAACATCATTTGGTGCTTGGAATTGCCTGCTGAAGGTAAATGCTTGAGGTTACTAGGTTGAATTATCAGCTTAGATTTCTCTATAGCTACAGGTATATATGCAATAGCCTAAAAAACAAAATGGAAAAACCCTCACCCAAATCAAATGAATTTTCAGAAATATCTGCAACCTTGGATCACTTTAAGACATATAAACGGGGTATCAATTTTTAAAATAACTTAAAAAAAAATCACTATTCCAATTTATAAACACTCCAGGATTATTTATATCAACCACTAGAAGTGGAACTTTAATTTGTGGACTTTAACCATGATATCTACACCTTTGCAATATTTATCTCTTTTTAAAAAAATTACTGAATTTTCAAATTATAACAACAAATTTTCCACAAATCTTATTTGAACAATTTATATTTCTCCCCTCCTCCCTCTTTGGCTTCCCCCGTACTGCCGTATTGATTTATGATGACACCCAACTCTATCTGTTGATGGATGGCCATCCTGACTCGGCCCCAGACACACTGACCAGATGTCTGGAAGCTGTGGCTGGATGGTTACGTGGGAGCCGGTTGAAGTTAAATCCTTCGAAGACAGAGGTCCTCTGGCTGGGGCGGGAAGATATGGGATCAGGGGGGCAACTCCCATCTCTTGCGGGGGTGCAATTAGTGCCAGCACCGTCCGTTAAGAGTTTGGGTGTAATCTTCGATACCTCCCTCTCTATGGAGTCGCAGATTACAGCTATAACAAAGGCGGCATTTTTTCATCTCCGCCAAGCTAAGCAGTTGGCCCCTTATCTCTCTCGTCCTGACCTAGCCACTGTGATCCATGCGACGGTCACCTCCAGACTGGATTATTGTAACTCGCTCTACGTGGGGCTGCCCTTGAGACTGACCCAGAAACTCCAGCGGGTGCAGAATGCCGCGGCGAGACTCCTTATGGGGTCTTCGCTGTGAGAGCACATTCATCCGGTATTATACCAGCTGCACTGGCTCCCGGTGGAGTACAGGATCAGGTTTAAGGTGCTGGTTTTAACCTTTAAAGCCCTATACGGCCTAGGACCCTCGTACCTACGGGACCGCCTCTCCTGGTATGCCCCACAGAGAAACCTACGGTCTGCAAATAATAACATCCTCAAGGTCCCAGGCCTCAGAGAGGTTAGGCTGGCCTCAACTAGAGCCAGGGCCTTCTCGGCTGCAGCTCCAAACTGGTGGAATGCTCTGTCAAAAGAGACTAGGGCCCTGCGGGACCTGACATCTTTCCGCAGGGCCTGCAAGACAGAGTTGTTCCGCCAGGCCTTTGGTCAGGGCGCAGCCTGACTCCCTCCTCTGGCAACCTGCACATAATTCTGCATAATTGGTTGCCATCAATTTGATTTAATTAATTTTATAATGAAATTTTTAGATTGTGTGATTATTTGACTGATTATTTGATTGTTGTTAGCCGCCCTGAGCCCGGCTTTGGCTGGGGAGGGCGGGATATAAATAAAAATTATTATTATTATTATTATTATTATTAAACAAATTCTATGCAATATTTATCTCTGACCTTTTGCCTGAATCCAAAAAGTGAATGAAAAGGAGGTTTGTGGAGGAAGGTTTCCTGTCCCATCCTTCCCTCACTTAGGATCCAAATCACTATCTATACCAGTACCACCCTATGGCACTGATAATTTCAAAGTAATGAGTGAGTCTGAGATTACAATCCATGAGGCCATTACAAACAAGTTGTTTTTCAGATGAAGTTTTCTGTTTCCATATGTTTAAGGGTTATTTCAAATAATCAAATAGGAGAACTTGCAGAGTTGGAGGCAGAAAATTGACAAAAAATTCCAGTCAGAAGGATGTTGGGATTTCTAGTTCCAGTCCTCTCTGTGGTGGGAAATGGCACGCTGATGAGCAGCTAGAGTGACCCCACTACTGTCACAGCCCCTGCTTTTCCAGGCCTTGGTAAATTTGGGAAGCCCTTGGGGACAGGGAAGGGGGAGCCAGCAGTGGTTTGAAGTCTATGAAAAAATTGTGCATGCAGGCTTGAAGTATGTGCAAAAACTTAAGCTGCACAATGGAAGGTTCCAAACAATGCAACTATTAAATTGACACGATCACAGAAAGCACCATGTGGAAAATAGGGCTGTATAAACTCAACCAAAATCTTTCCACCTGCCAACTTTGTTATAAATACAAACCTGTTATACTACAAGAGGAAATTTGGGGTGTACAAGACCCCAGTGAGCTATAATGGATGGTGCCTTTTCAACAAGTAGGAATAGCGCAATTTTGGCCCATGTATAGGCCACATTATCTTAATTAAATTACCTTTGATATCATTTTCAGAATAGTTTCTGTTCGTGATGAAATCTACATGAATTCACACTCTCTTATGTTTCTTCTTTTTAAAAGCACTCACAAAGGCTACTCATTCATATCATTTCAATTTACACAAGTGTGTGATGATGCACTGGTAACCTTGTTTCAGCAATCAGAATGCATACTACTTCTTTCAAAATATCTCACTAAATTAAGACACAAAGAGCTACATTAGCTCTAGGGCTTCCACACTCCTGATAGGATATAGATAGATTTAATCTAATTTAGATGCTTAAAGTGATCTCACAGACACACACCTTTCAGGCAAGATGAAACTGAACTATCTTTGTACAATTTTATTATTTCAATACCATCATTTCTAAGGAACATGTAAGTCAGTGCGTATACACAAACACACATATGTAGCTGAGCTTGTAAACATAAATATGTAATACTATGTCAGTGTTCTGGAACATCAGAGAAAAGGAAACAATTCAACTTGTTGACTGTTTAAATATATATTTGGTGGTGTGTTTTATGGCAATCAAGTTCTTTCAGTCAGACCACCCAAACCAAAACAAAAAGGAAAAATCCTACATTGTTTGTAATAATCTGGAAGCAAATTTAGGGCATATTCACGTTTTTCTGCGTTTTCCAGCTAGATTAAGCTGTTGTCTTCACAATTGCCTCCCAGCTGCTGTGACTTGCAAAAACAACAGACCCAGCTCTGTTGTCTGCAGAAAGCCTGGATTGTTATGAGTAACTTTATTGCAGGCGCATGAGTGTGTTAAGACTTTAAAACACGCTCAAATGTCATGTGCACACCCAGTGACGGGCAAGAATAATTATGAAAAAACAAGAATTCTATGTCTATGAAACACTGTCAGACAAAATGGGCCATTCATTGTGTCCCTTTGGGAATAGTCAAACTCTCCAGCCAGAAAACAAAAAAGGCACTTTTTTCTGCTGTAGGCTGAATGCTTAGCTTTCCCATCTGAGCCCTAAGAAAACATGGGCCCCCTCTCCAAATACTGGCTGGCTTGCACACAGTAAAATGTATTAATGCCCCCCTTTTCCCAGCAGCACCTTCTCTATAGGCGGCAGCCAATGTAAAGTCAATGCAAAGACAAAACAGTTTGCCTAACGCTCATGTTGTTGCTTTTTTTAAAAAAGAACAACCTACCATTCCAGCACAGTCTGAAAATCTCTCTGACACAGAGATTTTATTCTAAGGCTTGTGTATTTTCCTGTAGCTGCTGTTAATGCTTTTAGCAGGTAATAACAGCTGCCTGCTGCTACACTTGAGATTCTCAAGGATGTATAAGAAGCTACCAAAGAGTAGGAATGTGTGCAGTTGTTAAAGGTCATTATCTACTTCATAGAAAAGCCCAATTCATTACTCTCTCATTTTCAAATCTCAAAGCTTCTAAGTACTACTGCATGCCTCTCTGTCATGTGCAAGAGGATCTGCTCAGGTTCCCCTTGTGCTCAAGCACACATGTGCACAAAATACCTATCATCCCTCCTATCTGATCTTATTTTACTTCCTGCCCTTCCCACAACTCCAATAGCAGGATTTTGAGGACCCACAAAATACATAAATAATTAAATATATTATTGCTTTATATGTAGTTGGACTGCGAGATGATAAACTTTCACCAGGGCTGCTGATGTTCTTAAGTATCTTAAGGTTTTACTGACTGTTTCAAAGTTATTTCAAAAGCCCAGAACAGGGTGCTACTCAATTCAGATCAAAGTGCTTATGTAAATAAGCAAGTGCATCAACAATGCTTCATATGATCGATTGAAAAGTGGATATGATAGGTTTCAAAAAGATCTGAAAGCCATGGTGGTAAACCCTCTAGATTAAAATGTGAATAAACAAATGTTTGTACTGTAAGTCGGTCGGTCAGTAAAGCAAGATGAGCGTCGCAACCCCAGAGTCGGTCACGACTGGACCTAATGGTCAGGGGTCCCTTTACCTTTTCCTTTATGGGGGTATTGGTTTTTTCATATTTTTTTGATTTTATACTTTAAACCATCCTGTGATCTTCAGATGAAAGGCAGTATATTAGATAGATAAATGATAGAAAGATTAGATAGATAGATAGATAGATAGATAGATAGATAGATAGATGATAGATAGATGATAGATAGATAGATGATAGATAGATGATAGATGATAGATAGATAGATAGATAGATAGATGATAGATAGATAGATAGATAGATAGATAGATAGATAGATAGATGATAGATGATAGATAGATAGATAGATATCTCGGTGGATCACACCATTGGCCCACCTAGTCTAGCAACAACTTATTTCTCCAGTGGCCAACCAGATGTCTGTGGAGAGCCTACAAGCAGGACCCAAGAGAAGGTACACTCTCCCATCCTGTAGTGTCCAGGACTTGGTATTCAGAAGCATCACTGCCTCCGATCATGCAGTGCATCTACACAACATGGCTGGGATAGTCCTGGGGCACCTGGACTGTTCCTGACCAAATATTTAATAATAATAATAATAATAATAATAATAATAATAATAATAATTTATATCCCGCCCTTCCCAGCCGAAGCCAGGCTTAGGGCAGCTAACAACAATAAAACAGTACAAAAGTGCAACACAAACAACACTCTAAAATCATTCATTATAAAATTAATTCAAATCAAGCCACTGGCAACCATTGGGCCAGAGCTCCGCGAAGATTGCCGAGGGAGGGAGTCAGGCTGTGCCCTGGCCTGGTGGAACAGCTCTGTCTTGCAGGCCCTGCAGAAAGATGTCAAGTCCTGCAGGGCCCTAGTCTCTTGGGACAGAGCGTTCCACCAGATCGGAGCCACAGCCGAAAAAGCCCTGGCTCTAGTTGAGGCCAGCCTAACCTCTCTGTGGCCTGGGACCTTCGAGGTGTTTTTATTTGAAGACCGTAAGTTCCTCTGTGGGACATACCAGGAGAGGCGGTCCCGTAGGTATGTGGGTCCTAGGCCGTATAGGGCTTTAAAGGTTAAAACCAGCACCTTAAACCTGATCCTGTACTCCACCGGGAGCCAGTGCAGCTGGTATAGCACCGGATGAATGTGACCTCGCAGCGAAGACCCCATAAGGAGTCTCGCTGCAGCATTCTGCACCCGCTGGAGTTTCTGGGTCAGTCTCAAGGGCAGCCCCACGTAGAGCGAATTACAATAATCCAGTCTGGAGGTGACCGTCGCGTGGATCACAGTGGCTAGGTCAGGGCGAGAGAGGTAAGGAGCCAACTGCTTAGCTTGGCGGAGATGTTAAAATGCCGCCTTTGTTATAGCTGCAATCTGCTCCTCCATGGAAAGGGAGGTGTCGAAGATTACACCCAAACTCTTCCAGCATCTTTAAACCATTTCTTATTAAAAGAAATAAGTGGGATCTTTGTGCATCAAAATGGAAATAATAGACTCATGGGCAATGACTTTCAGTGTCACCCATGGTTGGATCTGATTTTTGTCATAATGGAAGAAAGAGAAGTCCTCAATGATCACATAGCCGTTTGTGCCTGCCCTGCTCTCCTAGTACAACAGATACCTTTGACTGCATGTTGCATGCCGACCGGTGGGTTCAACATAGATTGAAATCAACATTGTCTTCCACTAAAGCGCTAATGCTGCCATTGCCTTAGGCTACGTTTAAAGGGTGAAATGCATCCTTTCTGTTCTGGTTACTATCTTGCTTCTGACAGTTACAGCAGCCATATCCATGCATACAAACCTCCAGAAAGAGTACATGTGAGGCTTTCAATAGCAGCAACCGTCTGCTCCGTTTTGAGAAAGGCCTTTATTCCTTTCAGTGCCAGTTCAACACTCCCTGCAAGACACTGAGTCTGGATAACCTTAGCTCAACTAAAAGTCCAAGTAAAAGTTCTGCTGTAACTACCCTTCTTCTCTTACCTTCTGTTGTGAGGCTTGAGCCTGGTCAGTGGCGTAGCGTGGGGGGTGCAGGGGGGGCCGGCCGCACCGGGCACAACATCTGGGGGTTAGGGTTAGGGGGCGAAATCCACGGGTTAGGGGGCACAAATCCACGGGTTAGGGGGCGCAAATTACTTGCCTTGCCCCGGGTGCTGACAACCCACGCTACGCCACTGAGCCTGGTTCCTGTTTTCAGATACAAATTTCAATATGAAGGACTCATGCAGTATACAGGATCTGCAGTCCTTTTGCAGGGGCATCCCAAAACATTTTGCTGCCTGAAGCAAAGGACAACAGGGCACTTTACCTCAACCACATTCCACATACAGAAGCTGACTGGACTGAGAGTTGAACTTTATGTCAAAACTGGCAAAGGGATAGTGTTATTTGGTGCACCTGAGGGCAGCAGACTATTTATGGGAGTACAATGGTACCTCGGGTTACATATGCTTCAGGTTACATACGCTTCAGGTTACAGACTCCACTAACCCAGAAATATTACCTTGGGTTAAGAACTTTGCTTCAGGATGAGAACAGAAATCGTGCAGCGGTGGTGCGGCAGCAGCAGGAGGCCCCATTAGCTAAAGTGGTGCTTCAGGTTAAGAACAGTTTCAGGTTAAGAACGGACCTCCGGAACGAATTAAATACTTAACCCCAGGTACCACTGTACAGGAGACAGTGGGTAGCTCTGCCTTCCAACAGAAGGGTACAGCTAAGGGCTAAGAGAGATGCCAAAATGGCAACCTGCTCCCTGACAAGGAAGAAGGGGTGAGGGATGAGGTACACCAAGAACAAAGGGGGGGGGAGAAAGATTGGCATCTGGATCTGCTGCTCCTATGGATCCTGGCATCTGAGGCAGTCACTTCACTTTGCCTCCTGGGTAGGCGGACCCTGGGTTGGTCACTGTGAGAACAGGATGCTGGACAAGATAGGTCACTGGTTTGATCCAGCAAGTTCTTCTTACATCACAAGACATCTATCATGAACTCTGTTAATTTGCATTTCCACTGCTGCAGGTGAACCAAGCCACTTTCAGTGTAACCACAGCCACAACAATGTCTGTTAAATGTACAGCCAATCAATTTACCCTATTTAGTCTTGTAATCGCTGCACATTGCACAATATAATTAACCAGAACAACCACATTATCTTTAGCTACTAAGTTGTATGCCCTGCAAAGAAGAAGATCTTACTGCAGATATTTTTGTCGATAAAGAGAAACTTCGTACACACTGTTAGCACATTCACCATTATCTAACTTGGCTGAATCACAGAGAGTAACAATAAAAATGTGAACCACTGAAATCAGAATCCTTCTGTTTATTCTGCACCAAGCTAAGTGCAAGCATATAAACCTAAGAAATTTTTGTGGATTGTGATCTAGGATTTTATATCTTCCTCCCTTCAAATCCAAATGAGAGCCATTTTCAGGAGATTTACAAACATGTTTCCAACCAGTTAGAAAATTCAGGGCTGTTCTCAGATCGAAGAAGCACTGAGCCATCCAACTAGGCATGAATTTGTTTTAACAATCCAACAACATCACCATTTCTCATTCATCCACTTAGCTTAATTTTCCTACCATCACTTTCATTGCTGAGGTTGTCTCTATTAAGCCATTTTTTGTGCATCATTAACTTTTAACCAGGCATCGATAGCTTTATTGTTTAAATTGCGTATGACTTTATTTAACGTCAGCATTTCTTCTGGCTCCTGACAAGAAGTCACATTTTATAACTAATTAAATTGATCCCTGGGAAGCAAAAGCCACTAAACGGAATTATTCGTACCCAAGTGTCAATATATTAAATCAAAGGGCTAATGAGTTGGGTCACTGCTTCTTTTATCTGAAGGCAATAGAAGAATGGGATTCATATCATCTTCTATTTTCTGCTTTAACAATCAATTTTATCTCAACCAAAAAGGCATCTAATTAATAAATTTAGATCTAGCAGTAAATAATACATACTAAGTATGTTTTAGAAGTTGTATAAATCCTAAGTTTATATTAAGCACAGGGAAAATGCCCTGTTGATAAACACACTGTCCAAGAGTGTAAGTCTCCTGTTCCCTTATGGCAATAATGTTCCTGCTAGTTCTTAGGAATGTCTAGAGTGATCTAAAAGGTGTTTTGTAAGTAAATGGCTTTGAAGACTTTTTGCGTTCACAACCATTTCCATTACGGGTGTAAATCAAGAAAAACATTTGCCTCTTGGAACTGACAATACCGCCTAACGAAAGCGATTAAGAAATGACTAAATTTGTCATGTCAGCTTTTCCTATGGTTCTTGCAGCTGCTGAGTAATATTTTGGATGCTTTCACTATTTACATCTGGACACTTCTTTTAAAATTCATCACCTAATAATTCAGACCACTTGCTGTATTAGTCACAGCTGAGCTTCCTTTAACCAAATGTCTTTACATGGTAGAGAGAAAAAGCTATCATTTTTTAACTTGTCTTCAGTTAATCAACTGGCATTCAAGTGACCATTTCCCTTGACCTTTAAAAAACCACAATCCTGTCCCAAAATTTCCGCACCCCCAAGGAAAATGTTAATGGCGAACCTTACGCTTCAGGCAAGTTTCCACTTCCTATAACTTATTGAAGTGCACATACTAGTACATGGATGAACAATTCGTGGACTTTTTAATTCACCTAAGATTTCTCCAAAATAATGTTTAAGAAAAGTAACTGGTGATTAAACAAAGCTTACATTCATACAGTCCTTGCCAGCCGTCTTCCCACTTGAGCCACATCTACACAGCAGGGTACAGTATTCTATGGAAATAATGACATATTTCCTCCTTTCTTATCCCTTAGTTAAATATTTGCACTTACAAATAATACTGGTATGGCTCCAAGCACAGAACACACAACCCACCCACATGTACATACATTCACTGGTGGTCACTCTTTAGAGTGCTGGCAGAGAGTTGAACATTTACAGCTTCTAAATACCTTGGAATGCAGTGCCTACCTTTCAGTTACTGGCTCCTGGGCACAAAAGGAAAGGACCCAAAAGACTCAAAAGGAATTTCTTGGCAATGCCAAGAGTTTGTCCCCATCAACATCATTCTTGTTGTTCTTCATATACCAAATGCAGCACATGAATGCCTGGAGCTGCCTAAAGCCCAGGTAATATTTGACTGCCTCTTTTCTGAAATGGTTTGAAACAGAAGAAACTATGTATAGGTTTTGGGGAACTTGGCTGCCATATCATGCAGTTTCTGTCAACACAGAAAAGCATTTGCCAAAGGAATCTGTTCTTTTTATACTGTTTATGCTTTTCACTACTTTTAGAAACATTTCTTTACTTTTTGGTTTAAATTCCCCTTAAGTTTCAATTGTGCCTTGGATTTTTCAAGCTATGTCTATTTGTTCAGTAGTATGACACACACATACCAGACAATACCCAGATATTTGATTCCTATTAATTAAAAGTTTTTAAGGCATTCTGTGGACTAGAACACCTGTATAATGGAGGTTTATTTTTTTTAACTCTGGGGAAAATAGGGGTGTGGAGCAGGAGGGGAGCTCTGTACGGCTTTTCAAGATTTGTGAGCTTGAGTAAAATGTCACTATTTTGATACTTTATATTTAGTTTAAAAATAAGATGTCTGTTCTATCCCAAATAAAAAAATTCCTTCCAGTAGCACCTTAAAGACCAACTAAGTTAGTTCTTGGTATGAGCTTTCGTGTGCATGCACACTTCTTCAGATACCGTGCATGCACACGAAAGCTCATACCAAGAACTAACTTAGTTGGTCTTTAAGGTGCTACTGGAAGGAATTTTTTTTATTTTGACTATGGCAGACCAACACGGCTACCTATCTGTAACTGTTCTATCCCATTCCATTATAAGCTGATTCTGTAATCAAACTTTGACAATATCAAAAGAACCACAAGAACCACTAGTGTGTGAGTATGCAGCCAATTGTGAGATGCACATTTTCTCAAACATTAAATTGGGGTTTACTAATAGCACATCAACTTCTTTTTAAAGCAGAGGTGTGGACTTAAGATATAGCCAGACGGCTAGACGGCTAGATCCAGAACTGGCCCACCCTCTGTGAGCCACTTTGACAGGAGAGTGAGCCTGCTCTGCTGTCAGTCACCAGGTAATTATATTTTTCATTGCATCCCTGTCTTGAATTATTCCACTGCAGCAAAAATTCAGCTCTGAGGGGTTTTTTTTTGGGGGGGGGGGTAATCAAGTGAAATGAATGAATGAATGAATGAATGAATGAATGATGGTGTTAGATTGGTTATACCGGTAATTGCTAGGGTTAGATCTCTTAGAATTGCAAGAATTATATAACATTACTAGGCCAAATAGGGACACAGGTGGTGCTGTGGGCTAAACTGTGGGTGAGCTCCCATTGCTCGGTCCCTGCTCCTGCCAACCTAGCAGTTCAAAAGCACGTTAAAGTGCAAGTAGATAAACAGGTACCGCTCCGGTGGGAAAGTAAACGGCATTTCTGTGCGCTGCTCTGGTTCGCCAGAAGCGGCTTAGTCATGCTGGCCACATGATCCGGAAGCTGTATGCCGGCTCCCTTGGCCAATAAAGTGAGATGAGCGCCGCAACCCTAGAGTCGGCCACGACTGGACCTAATGGTCAGGGGTCCCTTTACCTTTACCTTTTACTAGGCCAAATAGGTTGATCAGAATACTTAGAAGACTGTCCCGTTTAGTTAGTAATCTAGAAAGTTAGGCAGTAATCAATGAACTATGAAAAGCTTGTGCAAACTTGATTTGTTCTAAATGTAGCACTTCCCAGTCTATGCTTGCATTGCAAAGTAATATACTACTGATCCTAAGGTCTTGAGTTAACCTAAATAGAACCTGTAGAAATTAGCTGCTCTAATTTCCATCATTTTTCTGGTGGCAGGCTTTCCTTTTCAAGTGACTTTTCAAGCTGGAATGTATGCAGTGGAATGACCAAGGTGATCAAGGGTCTGGAAACCAAGCCTTATGAGGAACGATTGAGGAAACTGGGTATGTCTGGCCTGGTAAAGAGGAGACTGAGAGTCCTCTTCAAATATCTAAAGGACTGTCACATGGAAGATGGAGCAAGTTCTGGATGGTAGGATCCATACCAATGGAATCAAGCTACAAGAAAGAAGCTCTGGTGGACTCTCCTTCCACGGAGGTTTTTAAGCAGAGCTTGGGTGGCCATCTGCCATGGATGCTTTTGTTGAGATTTATGCATTGCAGGGGGCTGGACTAGATGACCCAACTCTAAATTCTGATTCTATGTTCTAAGATACTCCCTAAGTAAATTTAATGCTTTTAAAGGGAAATAGCTCTGCAAGACTTAAAGAACCAAAGATAAATACCACCACAAGCCCAGAGAAACTTATTTATGCCATAGTTCTACAGAAATCAACAGAGCAAGTTAGTTGTGACTAATCCATGTCCTACTCATTTCAATGGAACTTCAGTGTAACTTTCTTTAGATTTGGGATATTATCATTTATATTACACAGATCACAATGAAACATAGCAATGCAAAGGAGACAAGGGACAACTATGCCTATTTAGAGACACGACTGGCAACAATTATTCTGTTTATTCAAGAAATTAGCTGGTGGAAAAGGCATAACAAAACATCACCCCTGCTTTCAGGCTTTGGAGTTGTCTGTTGAAAGAAGCTTTCAGAGTATAAGGCAACTAGGTATTTCCTATGTGTGAATAAACGGCCATAGAATTTTCAAAGACTTTTAGTGAGTGGTTTTAGAAACAAATCCTCTCAGCCTTACTCACATGTTCCTTAAAAGGAAATAATTAGTAATTATTTCTGTAATGCTTTGCAGCATGTGTTCAGTGCAAAGACACACCTAGTAAGTAATATTAACGTAAAACTGAAACAACACTTAGATTTTTGATGGCATAAATATACAAATATTCGCATTTTAAGACACACTCTTGAACAAGTCGTATTTCCACTGTGCCTCAAAGCTCTCCCCAAGCCCACTGTGAAATGAAGATAAAACCACAACAGACCCTCAAATTAGTAACACAGGTGGAAATTATCGATTTAAAATGGCTAACAAGTCTAGCAATGGCTAACAAATGGCTAACAAGTCCCCTTCTCTGCCACCATAAATCTCCTCACATGCATATATACATACATAATTTTATTTGTATGCCACCTATCCATGGTTGAAACCATGCCCAAGGCAGCTTACAACATAAAAACTACAAAACTGCAACATAATAAAAATAGTCAAAAACAATGTACAACCAAACTGAAGAATTTCCTCATAAATCACAAGATCTAAAATAAAGATACAAAAAAACAAAAACAGCAGCAACAACAGCAACAACAATCCTCCGCCCAAACAACACAGCTGCCCAAGAGTCTGTTCAGCAGCCTCAGCTTTTGTAGCTGGAGTCAGTCAGGGCCCGGCTATCCCAAGCCAGGTAGAAAAAGGCCTGAGAGGCAGAGAGCAGGTCTTCCAGGACTCACAGCCAGTATGTTATCTAGTTACCATGGAATTTCTGCATATGCTGCCACACCTTTCAGACCTTTTGGTGTGCTTGCAAATTAATTATTGTGACAGGAACATGTTCTTCATTGAGAACAGTACCTATTACTTGACATTTGATGACTGACAGTGAATGTGTGAACTGAAAAACTTTTGTGTATGAGGTTTATCTGGGCAAATATGCGACTCCTGTCTTCAGTAATGATCAATTTACTGATGCAAACCATCAACTGATGTCCATGCAGTTTTGCAACACCTCAGTCCATGGGAAGCATCTGACTGATTTGTAAGGTGCCTAATTTGCAATTTATCTTAAAGTTCTTTTCACTGGATTTTAAATAGTCTATAAACAATGGTCTTTGTGTAATTGAAAAAAATATTCTAAAGTTTAAAATTAAAATAAACATTAATCTGTGGGGAAATCTAAGAATTAAAAGAACGGTTTTGCTAACGTTTAAAACCTTGCCACTGAGGCCTGCTATTTTCATCAGTTTTACATGTATAAGCATTGACATATATATGCCAATACACAATTATATATGTAAACAACCCTGAAAAATTTGAATTGAAGCACATTATAAAAATGCTTTAAACACACACACACACACTTACTCTCTAGTGGTTTGCATTGTCATAAGCTATCATTGATAAAAAGTATGATTTGATACTGTGCAGCTGGGCATACTTTACGCAATGTGTGCGAGTGCTTGAAAGCAATAAAACATGACATAATGTACAGTATAGTTATACCACCCAGGAACTTGTAGTATCCGGAAGAACCAAAGTGTTGAAAGGACTTTTTGCTATTGTAAATTGGATTTTGTCACATATTAAAAGGATAATAAGGAGGGGAGGGAATCAATTAAAAAAGCATGTGCCTTACTATATTTCACTTGCAAGCCTCCGTTACCATTTTGTGCTTCTTTCTCACTTTCCTAGTAAAAATGTAGCACATCTCATTAAAAACAAAAGAACATATATTCATATAAACACAATGTCTTGAGCGCATTTAAATCACGTCTATCTCTCTGTACCCCACAATTTAAATTACAGGCAGACTTTCGTATTGAGTTTGCCTAATGCTTCAATATCCCTGCTTAAAATTACATATAGCTTTGCCAAATTATAACCATACTTACGGGGGTTTTTTTTGCCAATATTTAACTGCTCTCTCTGAAATTTTCTATGCTTGGTTTCTCCCACATGGATGTGGGTTTTTTGGGGGTGGAGGGAAGGCAATTGTACTACAAAAACAAAATCTATTTTTCTTATTTTGGGGATAAAACCATTAATGAAAAATAATCTGTTTGCACTGCCATTTTTCCTTTTAACAGCTTTGGCATTTTGAGGCTTTGGGCAAGGAACCTGAAAGCTGACAAGGACAGAAACTCTTGGACTCACAAGAACTGCCTTTTGTTCTTCCTAACCAAAGGGTTCTGTTACAGAACTGCCAGTTCCACAATTATTTCCAAGAATGACCATGATAGACCATGTTAAAGATAGATCCACAGATCAAAGTTATACAGGCACCATGGGTACATGTGCTTGTTTCACACACTGCACACGTAAAACAACACCCAATGCACACATGTCACCATGTCATTGCCGAGGAGGCAGGTTTAGTTGTTGTTTGAAGACTATCCCTGCCTCTGGGTCTGGTCTTGACCGGAAGGATATTGGAATTAGCAAGGGAGGCCCGCATGACCTGAAGTTGCTGCTGGGCAATGCCAGGTCAATGATTAATAAGACCACTGCCATTCATGACTTGATCATGGATGGGGGATTTGACCTGGCATGTGTGACAGAGACTTGGTTGGAAGAAGCGGATGGGCCTGTGCTTGCTGCTGCTTGTCCACCAGGTTTCTCTTACACATAGCAACCAAGGGCTGTGTCCAGAAAGTGGTGTTGGGGGATGAGTGTTCAGACCCCTGGGCTCTCACTTGTGGGGTGCCTCAGGGTTCTGTCCTCTCCCCCATGCTTTTTAACATCTACATGAAGCTGCTGGGAGAGATGGGAGTTTGGGCTGGGTGTTCATCAGTATGCAGATGACACCCAGCTCTACCTCTCTTTTGAATGAGAACCAGTGAAGGCGGTGAAGGTCCTGTGTGAGTGCCTGGAGGCAATTGGAGGGTGGATGGTGGCTAAAAGATTGAGGTTGAATCCTGATAAGACAGAAGCACTGTTTTGAGGGAACAGGGAGTGGATGGGTGTGGGGGACTCCCTGGTCCTGAACAGAGCAACTGTGCCCCTGAAGGAGCAGGTGTGCAGCCTGGGAGTCATTTTGGACTCACAGCTGTCCATGGAGGTGCAGGTCAATTCTGTGTCCAGGGCAGCTGTCTGCCAGCTCCATCCGGTACTCAGGCTGAGACCCTACCTGCCTGCAGACTGTCTTGCCAGTGGTGCATGCACTAGTTATCTCCCACTTGGACTACTGCAACGCACTCTATGTGGGGCTACCTTTGAAAGTGACCTGGAAACTGCAACTAATCCGGAATGTGGCAGCTAGACTGGTGACTGGGAGTGGCTGTTGAGACTATATAACACTGGTCCTGAAAGACCTACATTGGCTCCCAGTACGTTTCCGAGCACAATTCAAAGTGTTGGTGCTGACCTTTAAAGTTCTAAATGGCCTCGGTCCAGTATACCTAAAGGAGCATCTCCACCCACATCATTCAAGCCGGACACTGAGGTCCAGGGCCGAGGGCCTTCTGGCGGTTCCCTCACTGCAAGAAGTGAGGTTACAGGGAACCAGGAAGAGGGCCTTCTCAGTAGTAGCACCCGCCCTGTGGAACGCCCTGCCATCAGATGTCAAGGAAATAAACAACTATCCGACTTTCAGGAGGCAGCCCTGTTTAGGGAAGTTCTTAATGTTTGAAGTGTTATTCTGTTTTTAATGTTCTGTTGAAACCGCCTAGAGTTGCTGGGGAAACCCAGCCAGATGGGCAGGGTAGAAATAATATATTATTATTATATTATTATTATAATTACAATGCACCCACATGGTACAAATATGCAAAATTTATACAGAAAATGCTCAACCATCCTTTTACAATCCTTAAATCCTGCCCCATGAGCCAGATGAGGGTCAGAGAATGTAAGCAGCAAGGGAAATGGGAAGAACAGGGGTTACTAATGAAATGTTAATTTTCCCATATGTGGGCCCTACACCTAGCCCCTCCTGAAGCTGCCCTGTTCTCTCTGCCCCACCATCAGAACAGATTTAGGGGCGTGCAACCGGTTTTGTCGCACCGGACATGGAGCCTCGGAGGCAGCGGAACTATGATTTAGAATGGAGTGTGAGAAGCAAGGGGGTGCTGAATTTTGGCATCACACAGGGCACTGCTGAAATTTGAGACTCCCATCCGAGTTCCTTCATTCTTTCCTTCTTCCCTCTTCTCATTTTTCCTTAATTTTAAAGGTGGTTTGAGTTGTTGCAGTTTTCTATCAATGGAAAGAGGCAGAATTTTATGCTAGGAGAGCTAAAAATAACTAAGAAGTGATGTTGGCAACAAACAGACAAAAATGTTCATCTATTCTGTCTGACTTCTTCCATAATTCTGGAGAGGGAAGAAACATTCAGCTAACTCAGAAGAATGTGAGCAGAGCATACTTGATAGAACCAAAGACCCATCTAATCCAGCATCCTCTTTCCAAAGCGGTCAACCAGAAGGCTATTGGAAACTCACAAGCAAGATATGAGCAAAAGAACTCTCAAGTTGTGTCTGGACTCTTATTTTTGAATCGTGGTTTCCCATATCCCATAGTAGTCTTTCTTTCTTTCTTTCTTTCTTTCTTTCTTTCTTTCTTTCTTTCTTTCTTTCTTTTTAACAAACGAACAACAGAACTAAACCTATAATATCCAAAGCATATCTTTAAAGCATGGCTACAACTTGGTCCACAGCAGGACTTCCAGACTCTTATCCCCTTTGTCTGGAAACTGTTTCTTCCATACTGGAAATTTTGAAGGCATGTGCTTGAGGTGGAACATGCCCTTGTGTTATGGTCCAAGGGGGTTTACTGTTCAAATAAAAGTCTAATGTCTCATTGGGGATGCACAAGCTTCAACATGATTGCCTTTCCTGCTGCTCCTCAAACATTAAGAAAGTGAAATGAATAACATTTTAAAACCTAAATAATAAATTGCACTTATTATAAGATGATACATGGCTGAGTTGTACTGAGGCTGACAAATACTTTACCACATTCTAGTGCTAAGGCTACAATCCTATAGAATCCACATCTATGTAGGAATGAACACACACAGTGAACATCAACACAGTGTGGAAAGTGAGCTAAAGTAAGGGTATTCATTAGAATGCCAGTCAGAAAGTAGGAAGCATTTGTAATGTGCAGGATCCTCTGCTTTGTTTTTTAACATGTAGAAACCAGAGTAAGCATTGGGTTCTGAATTACAGAGAAGTAATTCTCCACGCCTCCAACATATCAAGAATAGTATATAGTACTGCACCTACAAAATTAAGCTTTTGTATCCCCTGAAAATAAAGTATGTAGCAAAGATTAACCTATTAATTTTAGCTGGAATTGTTTGTTTATTTTAACTTTTATTTGCAACAGTCCAAATAATGAACGTATATAGCTTGCAATATGCCTCAACAAAATCTAGGCTTTCTTATGGTATGAGGAAATAATCCTGTGTGGGACTTTCCATTACAAGAGAGAGAGTTGTCTCCTAATCAGATGATGAGAAAGGTAAGGAGTCCGTTTTCTTCCAGAGAATGGAAACAAATCTTCAGAGGGAGGCTTAATCAGAGAGTCTTTGAGAAATCCAGGTTAAACCGTTTTTCCTGGGTCTTGTTTCAGCACCAAATGCCCTTGCAGGACATGAGACTCTTTAACCTTATCCAAAGCTCATTTAAATCCAAACAAGATTTCATCCTCCATTATCTCTCTTTGTAACTTTATCTGAATGTTTCTGGAATCTGTACTCCATCAAACATTATGGGCTTTGTCATACAGAGAAAGTTTAAGGATTACTGTGTGAATCTGAGACTCAAAACTGTGACTCTGTTAGATTACACTATAGGTCATAGGTAAATTTCTGTTTGGTGGAGCTATTTTGCCCCCAAAATTCATATGCAACATCTAAATTCTAAACCTATGTATGAGGAAGAAGGCCCCATTTGTGGAAATTCTTTTGATTTATTTGTAACTGAGATATAAAGTTTACCAATGGCTTGTTTTCACCATGCCATTGCAAATATTGGGGAAAGCTTTCTCCCACAGTCAAAGGTAGGCTGAATAAAATTATTCCAAGTATTTCTGAGTTTTGCAGTCTTTCTGTTCTCCAAAAGAAATATGATATAATTTCCTTTTTCTAGCTAAATATGCATTTCGGTCTCAAGCCACTCATACATGTTTATAGTCACAATAGGCTGTACATGAGCTTTGCTCATGTAGAACACTCCTCCTGAAAAACATAAATAACTCGGCTTGTGCTAGTAAGATGGGTTGATATTTTTCATCCAGCTTTCACTAAAAGAGGATCTGTTCCTTACGAAAGCTTGAAAACATGGCGAAACTGAGCCTCCTATAAACATTCTTCCAAACAGTCAACAATAAAGGTCATTACTGTCAAATTTCACTATGAAACCTTTATCTTGTCCAGTGCCAAGGCTTTAAAAAGAAAACTGTCCTCAGAATAACCAGCTATGAAGATATCTATGTGGCAACAGTTCATCAAAACATTTTCAGATGAACACCAGCATAAACACATTGCACAAAACTTGTACACATTATGAAGGAGTGGGGCAGATTTACATTCCCCTGAGGACAACAAACATAACTTGTGTAATCAAAGGACGTTCTGCTACTGAAGAAGGTGGCACACAGAAGAGACTATTCTCTTGGATGTGGCACAAAAGTCTCTACTGATAGAAGGAAAGAAGGATTTTTCAAAAAAAGACATTTAAAATCCATATGCTTTATAGATTGTTGCTCCTGTTATGATCCAATACGATCTCCATCACTAACAGAAATTATCCCCTTAACGGTACCACCCACAGGCTGCAGTAATTAAGCAAGAGTATGCAGCAAAACGGGACGCGGGTGGCGCTGTGGGCTAAAGCCTCAGCGCCTAGGGCTTGCCGATCGAAAGGTCGGCGGTTCGAATCCCCGCGGCGGGGTGCGCTCCCGCTGCTCGGTCCCAGCGCCTGCCAACCTAGCAGTTCGAAAGCACCCCCGGGGCAAGTAGATAAATAGGTACCGCTTACCAGCGGGAAGGTAAACGGCGTTCCGTGTGCGGCTCTGGCTCGCCAGAGCAGCGTTGTCACGCTGGCCACGTGACCCGGAAGTGTCTCCGGACAGCGCTGGCCCCCGGCCAATAAATGTGAGATGGGCGCACAAACCCCAGAGTCTGGCAAGACTGGCCCGTTCGGGCAGGGGTACCTTTACCTTTACCTATGCAGCAAAACATTCACAGCATTGTGAGCTGGGCTAGTAAAGACCTCCAACCTGAAGCCTTGGGAAGCTGCTTCTAGTCAGATGATGTTATTTTGCCATATGTATCAATGAAATAACTCAATGTGAAAAGAGCTTCTTACATGTTTTAAGATATTAGAGTAGGCTTCACCAACTTTGGGTCCTCCAGATGTTTCTAATTACGTACAACTCCCATCAGCCCCAGCCAGACACATTTAGAAGACGCAAAGCTGGAAAAGGCCATACTAGTCCAAATTCATATTTTTATAAATACAAAAGGTAAGCTGAGGCTCTTACATTGATTTCACATGTTTTTATACAGGTGTAAACAAACCATATACTGTATCATAAAGTCACCACACTCTCCACTGTCCCTCATTCTGAGGAAACTAAGCACCTGGAACCCCTGGAATCTTGCATAGCTCAGAGATTGGGTGGCATGCAACAATGTCAACAAGCAGAACACCTTCTCCTTGGAAAGTCACAAGGACTGAATCTTTGGAAACATTCCAAAATCTGATTAAGTTATGGTGGATGGGGTGGGCTAGTGTTAATCAAGCCGCAAACTGAAGTTTAAGTCGTTTAATGATCTCTTAATTTTCAATATAAGGGGATTTAAATTTGTTTAATCTGCTATTATCCTACCAAACGTTCAGTGTGGCAGAAAACTTATCCCCCACCTACACAATTAGATTTGCCAAGAGTGCTATGTTGGGAGTGTGTTAAAAAGAAAACTTCTACCTTTTTTTGCTGCAACCCAGAACTCCTTTTATCACTTGCATTGCTTCTGGAGAAGGATATTTCTTCCTCCATTCTAGGCATGGCTCCTAGAATAGTTGAGCAAATCCTGACTTTTGCAATAAATAAATTAATTCATTTCTTCCTATACCTACAGAGCACATTTTTATGAAATCATGGCCCAACTGGTACAAATATTAGAAGAGCTCTACTGCAGCCAAAATATACTGCATTGTATAGTGCATGTGCGCTCTCTCTCTCTCTCTCTCTCTCACACACACACACACACACACACACACACACATCTTCAACTGCCTGTACCCCAATCCTGAATGTTATTCAGCATAACCACTGGAGCAAGTATAAATAAAGCATTCCTCATGATATTTGTGCTGACAAATAGGTTTGAAAAGTTAAATTCTATCCCCCATAGCAGAGAAGGTGCAAGCCCATTAATATTAGCTCTTCATTGCCTACTGGTGAATGACTGTGTATGTTACTCCAGACCTGGGTAGAAAAGCATCAGCTGAACCCTTAAAAAGCTTGCGATGTGAAGTAAAACACTGGTGTGTGTTCTCTCTCTCTCTCTCTCTCTCTCTCTCTCATTTAAAGCATGTTTGCATAGAACAAAAGTGGCAGTTCCATGTTAATAACCTCCATGGGTGGGGGGAGTAATTAGCCCTTTAGCATCTCCCTTTCTTCAGGAATGATTCCTCCTGGGCTGGTGCTTTTAAATGGCTCCAGTTCTGACTGCCTTTGTCGAGCTCGGAAATGGTGCACATATGAGAGAAATTAAGCTCTCATTTAACAGAGACACATGCCTGTCAAGACCAGAGTAACAAAGGCTGGTCCCTCAGGGCTACTCAGCTCCCCGAGGCTGCCACTCATTCTGTTAGCAATGCTTACCCTTTACAGACTGTGTATAAAACCCAATAAATCATTTCATCTGCTCTGGTTAATATGCACATGAACCCATTCCTTTCTTCAAAGTGTTTTCTCTTCTCATTGCAACATTCCCTGTCAGTTTTCTAAGAGGTGTCCAGCGGAGGGATTTAAAAAGATAATAAATAATGTGGCAATAGTTTCACTATTAAACACTAATATTATTGTGCCTATGGTATGTGGGAAACCCTGGACTTGCCCCCTCAGACAGTTTCCAGTTAAAAAACATTAACAAATCCCCACAAATGGTAGCAATGATCGCCACACTCCAAATGAGTGCTTAACAACTCATATTTTAAAATTAATTTTTTTTCTATCTGTATTTTACATACCTGAAGTGCTTGACTTACCATGTAAAAAAAACCACACACAAACGATCTTATTTGTCAGTTACAAAGTGTACAAAACAGGGCATAAGCACAGGAATGCAGCAAAATAGGAAGGCAGGTTTATTATTAGGAAATAAAAATAATGCAATATACAAACATCAAAGCAAAAGAAGAAGGTATTTCAACAACTGGTTGAAAATGAAGCTTTTTTTCTCCTCCCAGAACCATAGCTGTCAACTTTTCCCTTTTCTTGCGAGAAATCCTATTTGCAATAAGGGAATTTACCTTTAAAAAAGGGAAACACTGACAGCTATGCCCAGAACACTCCTGTTTCCCTACACAACCCTATAGCTCATTAGTCATAAATAAGTCTCTGTGTGTTCAACAGGGCTCAGGAGTTGTATTTAGGATAACAGACTTAGTTACCTTGTTCCTAAGGGTGATATTGAACACTAC
Organism: Podarcis vaucheri; assembly: GCF_965113315.1. Taxonomy (NCBI): domain Eukaryota; kingdom Metazoa; phylum Chordata; class Lepidosauria; order Squamata; family Lacertidae; genus Podarcis; species Podarcis vaucheri. The sequence continues at coordinate 73,603,904 of NC_138759.1, forward strand.
ATGAGTAAATGTCTGCTTACACAATGGAGCTTATCCTTTCTCTCCTCACCCTTCTGCCCACTGTAGCCTGCAATTATGCTCCAGAGGTTCCTCCTACCCTCCAGAGTAGATTTGGTGGTTATGCCGAAGGCTGCAGGAGGGAGAAGCGGAAGTCCCGTTGAGTGAGAGGAAGTCCATGGTGCTGATGGACTGACAGCATTGTATGTCAGCTTACAGGTCCTCCTTTGAGATATACGAATGACTTTTAGATGCCATCAAGCACCATTGGCCTAGAACACCTCCATCCAGACACCCTTTCACTAGCATTAACAGGAAAAGGCAGGAGAGAAAAGTGTTTAAATAAACAAACAAGAACTTCCCCTAAGGCATACCTATTAATAGGGAAAATATTTGTGGTTGAGAAGCTGTCCATCTCCCTGGTACATGGGCTGTGTAGGAAGCCATCTTATACAGAATCAGACCATCTAGTTCAGTATTGTATACACTCACTAGAGACAGCTCTTCAAAGTTTCAAATACAAGATGCTGGAGAATAATGCTGGGACCTTTTTCGTGCAAAGCCGGCCTTGCTGTGGCAATCACACAGGGTCCCCAGACGTTTAACGGTCTATTGATCCCTGTGCCACCACTGTGCCCGCTTCCCCGCTGCCACCAACCAGTTACTCTCTGGTAAAACACTGAGTCCAGTCAGTTGTTAACAGTTTTTTAAAAAACCAAGTTTATTTTATGAACATTAACAAGTTTATGGTTTCTCAGATAATATTCCTGCCAGTATCTTAACTTTAGTTTCTTTACCAGTCTCTACCTTCCTAATACCTTCTGACTGATTATCTCAACTGTTTGACTGACTTCTCTTAACAATTTCTCTCACTCTCTCACACCAGACTAGCCCAACCCACAGACTTATCTACTCTGTCTCTTCTAACTCCAGACTGTCTTCTCAACAACTCTAACTAAAAAAACTCTGTGCTTAAACCTTATACACAGTTAACTCTGCCCCCTGGGTTCCCATTAGTTAGTCATTTTACAATTAGTTAACCTTTTCCCTATGAACCCAGTATGATGTCACACACATAGGAGGGCAAACGGCACACTTGCCCAATCAAGATCATGGTCCAATCAATATTGTTGGAGAGAGCTTGGAAAAGCCAATCAGGAGATTTATGTTAACAGGGTTTCTGCTGCTAGCGCTAATTAAGCTTAATTTGAACTCAGGATGATTGGGGGGGGGGACTAGGAACCATATACTGGCTACCTTGAGATCCCATGAATAGAGGCTTAAGTAGGGATGCTTGGAGAATTTGATTTCTCAGAATTATGATGCAAAGTGACCTCATCTGCTCCTTCTGGATGAACCTGGACCTTTGGATTTTGCACTTTTCCAAAAAAATTAATTCAGCTCAAAACTCTAAACTATATCAAGGTGCATTAAAAACAATATTTTAGGATAAAACATGTCTTAAAATGTGTACAGTGAAATGAAATGTACAATTAAATAAGAATTTTTTATAAGATACATATTAAGATTCATATAGCAGATTAATCTGAAAATACGACTGAAGAGAATTACGAAGCAGCACACGTCAAATTGACATATGCTCAAGGTGCACAGGAATCAATGAAGGACCAAACTAGACATTACTTAAAATAGGTTTGACACCTAGTTCAGGATTCCCCATGTCTTTTTTCTTTACAAAGAACAATGGGGGTGTGGAATTCAGATTGGGACTATGACATGGGAAGGGTGATTAACCCCTTTTGCCATTTCCCCACTGAAAATCTATATATTTATAACATTTCTATACAGTGCTACGGTTCAAAATTTCCAGTGCAGTTTACAGTAACTAATAAAAACACCAAAAGGCAGTGATAAAAACAATCACAGCAGGGGAGGGAAATACATCAGGGATTAAAAGCCTGGGAAATAAAAAGGCCTTTGGTGCCTGGTGTGCTAAGAGAGGATAAGGAGATTGTAGAAATGAATTCTTTGCATCTGTCCTCACTGCAGATGTTGGGCTCACTCCCATTCCTGAACCGTTTTAATTTTTCAGAAAGGAGTTTTTTTCAGAACCAAGGCAAATAGTGGTGATGAGACAGGATCTAAGCACTACAGACAAATAAAAAATTAACAAAAACTTTCCTTCAGTGGTGCCCCGCAAGACGAATGCCTCGCAAGACGGAAAACACGCTAGACGAAAGGGTTTTCCGTTTTTGAGCTGCTTCGCAAGACAAATTTCCCTATGGGTTTGCTTCGCAAGACGAAAACGTCTTGCTAATAGCACTAAGCCGCTAAGCCGCTAATAGGGTTGCTTTGCAAGACGAAAAAACCGCTAGACGAAGAGACTCGCGGAATGGATTGTTTTCATCTTGCGAGGCACCACTGTTCCTTGTTTACAAAAAATTAGGAAAGGTTTTAGCAGAAACTGCAAAGCCAAAAAATAAAAAATGCCACTGCAGAACCAGGGCATCTAGATTAAAAATCTCCCAAACATATTCATTTAATTCATTTTATACTTCTATGCCGCTCATTTTACACTAAAAAGTTACTCAAAGCACACTTCAATTATTTAAAATCATAGTATGCATTGGCTCTAACCATAATCCATGCAACTACGAAAATAAAATGTACCTAGTATAGTGTAGTATAGGCAGCCATAGTATCCCAGGAAAGAGATTAATTCAAAATAAGGTTTCAGAATTGACATTCTATTTAACCAAGGGAAAGGAAATCAGGGAAAGGAAATCAGCAAAAAAAGTCCATGTATTGGCATCTGGAAGTGAACGAGTGTTTCAGCCTGGTATGGTCATGGTTAAGTTGGTGGGGGGAGATTTCCGGTTCCCATGTGGCTGATGAATGACATGATCCCCTCCATTGGCCACAAGGGCAGTTGGGACTCGCTAGCAAATTAGCCGATCGTTCACTAGCTTGAGGGCGGAACTTCAGGCTGACTTGAGCGAAGCCTAACCCTGCCCGGCTTTGCTCAGGTCCGCCTCCAGTATATAAAAGCCAGATGTGCCTGCATTCAGTTGGGATGGACTTCCTACCCTCCCACCCTAAACAACATCTTGGGCCTACTCAAAGCTGAGTGGGCAGGGCATGCTTAAGACCTTGCTGTGGAATTATTCAGTCACCATAATCAGGGGCAGGGAGGAATTTGCCTGGAAACTAACTGGGCCGGCCTGGAGGTTTTGCCTAACTCATAGCAACTGTCACAACCTGCTGGCAGGTAAGGCACTGAGGTTGAATCTTTAGTCTACACAGATGGAGCCCTATCCGACTCCAAAGAATTAGGATACCCTGGTAAAAGGGTTGGGGGTGCTTCCGTCTAAATGCCCAGATGAGGGTGAGTGAACCATAGAACCCTTCTCCCAAATGGCATCCTGGTGGGACCACACAGATTTGATGTACATCATAGGTGACCCCAAAGTGACCTTGAAGGAATAATCAGCCAGCAAACAGGCTGGTTGATTCAGGATACACACCCAATGCCTATGTCAAAGCCAACTGACATCTGTAATCAATAAAGTTGTGGCCTATTTGATCTCAGGCTGTTCGTTTTGTCTTTATTACTTTTTCCCATGCTTTGACCCCGACAACTGCAGACTCACTGCTCGTGGGTCCACCATAGCCTACCCTCTCATTCCACTGACAGAAACCTCAGCTGGATCAAAAAGCCTTCTATCAGCAGTGGGATACCATCAGATATCTTCCTTTATAATTATATGCAAGGCTATTTAAACTACAGCCCATCTTGCAATCCATTTATGGATTTACAGATCTTATTACAGCTTTGGGCTTGCTTGCTCTTACCCAGGGTAACCTGGATTTCTAGAATAACTCAGATCTCTGAATAACAATACATTGCATTATTTTTAAATTCTAGAATCAAAATGTGGATATATATGGTAGAATTTTGAGATGTTCTATAGCTCAGGCAGCATTGCAGATAGCCGCATTCACAGGGAGTTTGTTTGAAAAGGCTTTTCTATATGTCAAGCATAAAATGTTGGGCATACTCTTTTTAAATAAATCATGATACTTAAGTTTTGTTCTTAGCTTTTCAAACTGACTAATATAGCTTGTCTGGTAAGAATCAAATGTCCCATTCACTTCACCCACTGCCTCCTTTTGCAAGAATAAAATGCAAGAATACTTCTGCCATGAAAACAAGGGAGAACATGTGAAGGTGTCACAGGCTACATATGCCACTGACATAATTCTTTAATAGGATATGCTGTAATTTCCTGCAATTAATACCTTAGCAAAGCTATAAAGGTCTTTTTTCTTCCCAAATTCTAAAATACATGCAATGTGAAAATTAATGTTGTGTCAACCTTTCCATTATTAGTGCCTTTTTTCCATGTTTTTATATAACTTGGCTATAAAATTCATTCCAGCCTTTAAAAAAAAAGGCATGCTTGATACTAGCTTAAGGAGATATTATGATTAAATTATACTTAAAAAACAACTCCATTGATAAAACAATCACTGTGGGGTAATTTCAGCACCCTACAAAATGCATAAAACGGAGTGAGCAGCAGAAATGAGGAATTGTTACCAACTTCATTTGGAGCTTCACATTGCAAAAGTATTCTTAAGGCAGATGCAGTAAAATGACTTTTGGGCAGAATGCCATTGTTATATCGCAAACAAAAATTAGAGAGAGTTGTTAAAAAGACAATTCCATGATATGGCCTGATGAGCCAATACTTCACCCCCGCATTTTATTTCATTGGACTTCATGAAGAGTAAAGTAAACAAGTAAACCAGGAGGTTGTGCCTACAAACAAATGAAAAAGTGGCATAGGACTGGAGGAACATGGGAGAAATGCAAGCCAAAGCCCCACAATCTGAATGAATGGACTACATCTGCTTTCATCCAGGGTGCAGCAGCTGTAAACAAGGTGAATTCCATGTTTGGAATCGTTGTGAAATATAAATTACTAGTATTGCAAAGCCTTCATACAGATTTATGGAGTGATCACACTTGGAATACTGTGTACAATTCTGGCCATAATAGCTCAAAAAAAAAAAAAAAATCTTGTAAAGTTTGAAAAAGTGCAGAAAGGAGCAATCAAAACATTCAAGGGGGGAAGTGCCCTATTAGGAAAGGTTACAATGTTTCTCTAGAAAGGTGAATTATGTGCCTGGATAGCTCAGTTGGTTAGAGCATGGTGCTGATAACACCAAGGTTGCAGGTTTGATCCCCATATGGGACAGCTGTATTGCAGGGGGTTGGACTAGAATGATCCTCAGGGTCCCTTCCAACTCTGTGTTCCTATGATCTATACTAAACCCTATGAATTATGCCTCACTCATGTGGGTGGGGGACATGAGAAGGGGTATATAAAATGCATTGGTGTGAAAAATATGGATATAGAGGTCCCCCCCCCCTACACTCCTCATTACACTAGAACCCGTGGTTATCCAACAAAGCTAAATGGTGATAGATTCAAGATACAGAAAAGGAATTACTTCATCATAGAGAACATAGCTAAGACTAAGTAATTAAGACTACATTGGATGGCTTTTAGAAGTACTGTATTAGACAATTTATGGAGGCTGAGCCTCAATGACTATCCACGGCTAGTCATGATGACAATGTACTAACGCCAGTATCAGAGGCAGTGTGCCTCTGAATACCACCTGCTGGGAAACAAGCAAGTCAGTGTAGGCATAATGGTTTCGAGTGTTGGAACAGCATGGGGAAATCAGAGTTCAAATCCACACTCAGCCCTGAAACTGAAGGGTAATCTTAGGCTGGTCACTCTATATGAACCTAGGCACAGAGATGTTGCAAGAATAAAATGGGAGTTCTTACAACTGTTATGTTCACCTGAAATTCAATTATGGGCTAAGGTATTGTACAAACAGGCCCAAAGCTCTCAGTAATAACTTGAAAACTTTAATACAAAGTGAGCCCTCTAAGGCTAAATGTATACTATTGCTTAAATGAATAAACTTTCACCATGCAGCAACTATTCTTTACTATGGTTTTTACTCATGGCTAGATTTGCAATTAAGTACATCACATGAAACAATAAAAAATAATATGTTTCACAATATGGTTGATTATAAATTAAACTACACAAGCACACATTCCTAAGAAAGCTTCACTGAGCTAATAACAGAAAAATAGCAATGTGATTTATAAAATCATCTTCAGTATTTCCTTTTAGAGTTATATGCTTTGTGGACCCAATTTGGCCAAGATGAAGAACCTTTAAGTCCCATTGATTTCAGTAGGAATGCGGTTATGTATTAGCTTTACTTTAACTGGACCATATAAGCTTCTCCCTCACCCTCCCTTTTTTACTATAATCACAAACCATAGTCTATGAGAATAATTAGCACTTTCAGCCTATTGATGCTTTTGAATTATGCTGCTGGAGGAGACTCTTGAGAGTCCCATGGACTGCAAGAAGATCAAACCTATCCATTCTTAAGGAAATTAGCCCTGAGTGCTCACTGGAAGGACAAATCATGAAGCTGAGGCTCCAATACTTTGGCCACCTCACGAGAAGAGAAGACTCCCTGGAAAAGACCCTGATGTTGGAAAAGATGGAGGGCACAAGAAGAAGGGGACAACAGAGGACGAGATGGTTGGACAGTGTTCTCGAAGCTACTAACATGAGTTTGTGGTGTAATGTTTAAGAGCGGTAGTCTCGCAATCTGGGGAACGGGTTCGCTTCTCCGCTCCTCCACATGCAGTTGCTGAGTGACCTTGGGCCAGTCACACTTCTTTGAAGTCTCTCAGCCCCACTCACCTCACAGAGTGTTTGTTGTGGGGGAGGAAGGGAAAGGAGAATGTTAGCCACTTTGAGACTCCTGAAGGGGAGTGAAAGGCGGGATATCAAATCCAAAGCTCTCTCTCTCAAACCGTGGGAGGCAATGAAAGACAGGAGTGCCTGGCGTGCTCTGGTCCATGGGTCACGAAGAGTCAGACACGACTAAGCGACTAAACAACAAACAACAACATGTATGTACATATGATGCTTACTAATACAGTCATGTCTTGGTTGTTGAACAGCTTAGTTCTCAAACGTTTTGGCTCCCAAACACCACAAACCCGGAAGTGACTGTTCCAGTTTGCAAACTATTTTCGGTAGCCGAACATCTAATGGGGCTTCTGTAGCTTCCGATTGGCTGCAGGAGCTTCCTGCAGCAAATCAGAAGCCGCGCTTTGGTTTCCGAATGCTTTGGAAGTCAAACGGACTTCCGGAACGGATTCTGTTTGACTTCCAAGGTACGACTGTAGTAGTATTTTATTCAGCTGCCTATATTTTTAATGTGATCAAAACTCATTATGCCCACTCATTATGCCCACATGTGTATGTGTATATCTGTGTGTATGTAGATGTGTGTGACTGTGTGTGTGTGTGTGTGTACACACACACACACACACACACACACACACAATGTCTATGTTTTTACTTTTTAAAATTATTATTTTGGGGAATGAGCAGTTTATAATGAGTTTCTTTATTTCATCATTTAGTGTGTTATAGTGTACCTACTTTCTTTGCATATTGTCATTTTGGACAACACAAGATAAACATGGTCACCATAGTAAGCCACTGTGTACCATGCTCATGATTTGTTTTCTTTCATTGAATGGCTACAAACTTCAGTGTAGCATTTTATGGAAGTTCCTATAGCATAGGAATTTAAGCATGGTGATGTCAATGCTTCCCTGTGGAACTGAAAAGATATTCTGCTGTGTTATATCAAGTGTCGCACAATATATCACTTTTTATTCCCCATCCCTCAAGTATGGTATGCACACTGTTTAACTTCTTAAAATCTCAATGTAGACATAATTTACACAAGCTGTGCAAATGCCTGATTTACAGAAGATGGTCTATACAAGATTTATAGGAAAGACTTAGTTCTTTTAAACAAGCAGGACTTCTAAGTACAACAGAGCCAACAACCCTACTCTACCATGTAGTGAGAAATATTGTGCCTAAATAGAAAACACAGCTTTCTCTTTTTGAAGCAACCAGTTCTCTAATATAATTAGAAACTACTCATAGTGATTTTTTTCCAGTACTGCATTAAATGCTTACGAAAGAGACAGTTTACAAAAAACAAAAACTTCATTACTTGTCAATTGTTCATTCATTCCAAGTTAATAGACACCTTGTCCAAAAGAATATGAGGCAGTTGACGAGTTGTGACGCAGGAGCCAAAACATAAAATTCAACACAGAAATAGTTTCGGAAAGTCTTTACAAAACCAAAACATGAGGTGTGCATACATAGGCCTTGTGCACCTTGAATATTTTGAAGGAAAACACGTCTTCCCAATGCTTAAAGAATCAAAAAGTGCCAGTACAGAAAGAATTATATTGTTTCCAAGACTTGTTAATGTGCAGAGAAGGCCTGTTTTTAATTTAGGGCAGTTAAATAAATCAGCCCTTTTCTTCTGATCTTTCTCCTTTATGATCCTTTCACAGTCCTATGTAGAGTTGGTTAAAAATTATTTTTAAAATATACTGAGGCAAAGGAAGCATACAACAATGTGACTTGATTTCCATCTCTAGATGATATGAGGAGAGCTGAACTGCTCCATGTGTTCACTGCTCATGGCCTATGTTCAGACAACATCTCAGCTTCATGCAAACAAATGTTAGATTCCAAATGCAGCTGCTTTACTATTCCTTTTTCATGGGCCATCAAACAAGCCAAGAAGCCTTTGGTTAACTATAGTGTAAAACTGGTTTCATATCCTGATTTGTTCCAAAACAATTAACCACACTTTCCCAGTTAGACAGAATTGGGTAGTATAGTTAACAGGAAACTTCTGGGCTTCTTCACTCACAAACACACAAGAGAGGGGAATCTGTATCAGGAAAGCATGGTCCATTTATATCTCATCCAAAAGCAGCTGTTGACTGTAGAATCGAATGTTCCCTTGAATGGGTAAATAAGTCATCAGAGTTTCACCACAGATAAGTAAGTCAATTCAAAAGCAGTTTATTCAGTTCATACATTCAACTGCCAGTCACTGAGTGTAAAGAGATAAATTAATATGCACATAAGTCCAACAGTAGAGGCTTCTAACTGTATACAACACTATACAATTATATACAATTGTATACAATTTCAAGTTCCTGCTGAAATTCCAGTTCCTCACTTGAACTTCTCTTTCTTAATTTATATTATTATTAAAATTAATTACTATTAATTTAATGGATTTCAGGTCTGCTTTTACCCTTCTAGGGCAGGTTACAACATTCAACATATTTTTGAAAAGCAGTAAAAATAAATAACAATATTGAAATACAGCAGCAGATCACACCTTTCTAAACTATAATAACCATAAAACCACCCAAATGCAGACCAGATTTTTTTTTAATAGGATTTCCCCAAAGGCCAACAGACAGAGGGTCATGCAAACCTTGTTGAAGAGGGCATTCCCTATGTACTGAATTAACAACTTTGTTCTAATAGTTGATCAAAGAAACACACAAGGGCATCACCCCCACTTCCACAAATTTCTCTAATTGTTATATACTATTCATTATAACAACTAAAAACCACCTTAACTCCCCCCACCTGTCAAAGTCTGCCCTGTTTAATGGAAAAAATGGCTTATTGTCACAATACAGAAAGTATACTACAATTATTCTCTAATGCTTTAACTGACATTCTGCCTCCCTTTTTAAAACAGAGCTGTGTTTTATCATTTTTGTCCAAATACCTGAATCTCTGAAAGAAAACTCTGACCTTTGATATCATCACATTCCAGCGCTGCTTGTATACACGGCCATCACCATAAATCAGGTTCTTTAAACAACGCACTAACATTTTATTAACTATTCCCTTTATTCACTATATCCAGGAAAGCACACACTGCAGACAATATATTATTACTTAAGCTCAAATAGCTCACAATTAACCATCAAAGAAATATTCCATGTCCATAAAAGTTACAGCAAGCAAAAAACCCAGAACTGACAGTGTTATTACATCTTATTAAGGGATGTGTTTCAATGCAATCCTTAGAGACTATCCATGACAGTCTATTGCTGTAGGTACCAGCCCAACTTCTTCTTAATTCTTCAAATATAACACACACACCCAAAAAACCCAACCTAGTTTGTCACCTATAAATACAATGAATCCTAGCATGAGAACTTGCAATTTACCCAAGTATATTAGAAAACCATTTCTATTAATAATACCTGATACATGACATAAACTAGCTGTTCACTGATCATGTATTAATTACCTGTAAATACAGGACTTTGCATGATTAAATAGAATGCTATTTATGTATTTATTAACGATGTGTCTTAACTGTCATTCATCAAAAGGATTCCAGGATGCTATACAAAAATACTGTTAACTGTGGGTTGCCACTCCTAATCACACTGCTAACAAAACTTGCCTACCCAGCCCCCACCACATCCTCTACCTTCCGTGCCAACGCCGACCCCCTCCCTTTACACCTTACACAACCCCTGCTCTGCTCACAGCTCCTTCATCACTGGCGAGTATGTGAAGTCCTGTCTGGAATGCCAGCCTTGGACCATCTGCCTGCCCACTCCGCTGAACCACCTGCCCATTTGTTTCCTCACTCAGCCAAGCTGCCTGCTTGCTTGGACCCTGAGCTTCCCCCACTCTGTTCTAGGTGAAGGTAAAGGGACCCCTGACCAATAGGTCCAGTCGTGACCAACTCTGGGGTTGCAGCGCTCATCTCGCTTTATTGGCCAAGGGAGGCGGCGTACAGCTTCCGGGTCATGTGGCCAGCATGACTATGCCACTTCTAGCAAACCAGAGCAGTGCACGGAAACGCCATTTACCTTCCCACCAGAGCGGTACCTATTTATCTACTTGCACTTTGACGTGCTTTCGAACTGCTAGGTTGGCAGGAGCAGGGACCAAGCAATGGGAGCTCACCCCGTCGCGGGGATTCGAACCACCAATCTTCTGATCGGCAAGTCCTAGGCTCTGTGGTTTAACCCACAGCGCCACCCCTGTCCCCCACTCTGTTCTACATGCATGCAATAGGATGAAACAGAAATTATCTCAGTTTCACACACAATTTAATGCAAATCCAACTAATTTGCACTTCCCAAACCAATACAGGGACCTAAATGCAACTATAAGTTTTTTTCTCCAATTTTTGTGCTAGATTTATTCAACCCGAAAATGCAAACAAAATGTTTTTAGAGAAATGTGTACACTAAACTATGTCTATTAATGAAAATAGTACAAAATATATGCTTGCAAAAATGCACACATCAGACAAAAATGCACACAAAAATGCATAACTGTGTGTGTGTGTGTGTGTGTGTGGATTTCATTTTTACACAATTGCAAACTGTTGTGGAAATAAGGTGAACTGAACTTCTTTGGAAAAATGAAAAACTGAGAGAAACTAAAATTGACACATTTGTCCACCCTTAATCCACATTAGACTTTTCTGCAAAGTAATGACTAACTATTGAATACATCACATGATTGGATTTTGGCTAGTTTTTCAGCAGCAAGGGCACAGCCTTCTTATCAATTGTCCCTGATTAATCTGGTTTATTCCTCCATTTCTCTATCAAGCAAGTGTTCTGCTGCACTGATTGAAATGAGAAAAATGGCTATTGATTATTAGATACACTGCTATAGTACTTACAGGAATTAGGGGAGGGGATGTCCAACAGAACTTGGGAGTGAACAAAATACAGTAGCTAATGATGTCACCACTTTCAAAAATAAAAAGAGAAATAAAGAAACAAGCGTGATCAACCTTCATTTCCAAATTCCTGTTTCCTCTCTCCTCCTAAACCTCAGCTTTTGCTGCAGATTTACCTCTTTTCCACACATCAGATCATGTTCAGGTTCAATGCGCCAGAGTCCTATTCTTCAAGCCTGTTGAAATATCACTTTCCGAAACATGTGTGCTAACATTTGGCCAACAGTACCACAAGATGATTTTATTAACTTGTAGCTCATTTCATAGACTGCTGCTCATGTTGCTAACATATGCTCGCCTACCATTTACTGCTCTATAATTAGAAGAGTCATATGAAAGAGATACTGAAGGCCTAATCATTTTCCCCCTTTTTTGAATTCAATATACTGTTTGGATCTTACAATAAGAAATAAGACAACTCTACAGTCATCATTATTTTTTAGACCAATTTAAATAAAGCACATGGTCAAAGTAGATAAGCATTTAGTAGTTTTCCTAAGGAGACAACATTCTACAAAACTTGGGAAGTAATTGTGAGATGTTCAGTAGTTAATGCCAAACCATGGTTTAGTGTTACATGCCTGAGCCTCTCGCTTGCATGGTCCCTTCTCCCCTCACACATGGAAATTCCTTCTTTGTTGCCTGGCTATGGGCAAAGCACTGTTTTCTATTCCATCTAAAGCTGGAAACTATTTGAAACCAGGCCAAGGGTAAACAATAGTTTGTCAATTCAGATTAAAAGAAAATTTACTAATCTCAAACCAGAAATGGAGGGAGAGAATTGTTATTTGCAAAGAGGGATGCAATGGTTATGCCAAGCACATTCATATCATGGTGGTGATCAGTAATTTATTAGAGTATTGTTTTATTAGTGGTTGTACTTGTGTATTTTGTATTATTATTTATTAATGACGAAGGGATTTTTTAAATGAAGAGCAGTATAAGTAAATAAGTAAGTAAATAATACTTCAACTATGTCTATGGCTGGATTCAGGCATCACCCTAAAACATGGTTGATTGCTTTAGTTGCAGGGGCAATCAGAGGGGAAGCTGCTGCAGCGATTATAGCCTGTCAATTCGGATATCACACCAAGACAGTTTTGGATTCTGATTTGCTAGGTAATAAGAAACCATGGTTTGTCAAGCCTGATATACAAAACCATAGTTAAATTTCATAGTTTGATGCAGTGTGCCTGAATTGAGCCTGAATCTCTCAAACATATTCCCCTGCATGAAGTTCTGGGGGTTTGCTAACCACCACCCCGAGAGTGTTGCACACATAATTACCAACGTCATTATCATTATTAATAAACTTTTATACAACACCATCAGCTTGCAGATCAGATTTGTAAGTGGAGTATGTGCCTACTTTGAAAAGCATGTCCAAATTTATTCATTCATCTAAATATGCAGCAAGATATGGGGCATTGGTTGATTCCAATATACGTGTCATTGGCTGGTTGGATGCAGAGGAGTGGTGGGAGGCCCCAGGGGAAGAAGGCTCTCAGCCAGGGGATTTGTGATGGGGCAATGATGATTGGTCAGAAGGAGAAGGAGCAGACTGGGAAGAGGAGGCGTCAGCAGCAGGAGAGGTGGTAGAGTTTGCTGAACAGGAAGAGGCTGTGGCAGAGAGCAGTTCAGACTCTGACTCTGAGGCTGAAGTGGAGGCCAGAGGGGAGGCTGGCTAAGAGGCAGAATGGTGACAGGCTGCTGAAGAATCCAAGGAGTCTCCCCCTCCTTCTGTGACCAGATTCCCCTCCTCACTGGTCTCCTAGAACTCGCAGAGAAAGGACACAGCCTGAGGCTGCTGGGAAATAACTTGGTGAGGAGGAATCCTGGTGGACACTGGGAAGGCAGGGACCTTTAGTCCTTGCAACTGCTTCACTAGGGCAAGACCTCCTAGAAAGTGTTGTTGAGACCACTAGGCCAGAGCTATGGTTTGTTTCTTTGAATAAAGATTTAAGTGATTTTTATTTATTTATTTTTTGCTGCTGACCTATGCCTGACTCTAGCCTTGATAGTACTAGGATGTGTCACTTTCACACACACACACACACACACACACACACACACATTATTACTATATCTATATCTATATCTATCTATATATACAAAATTTTCAACAATTATAAAACATAATTTTATATCTTACACAGTTTTTTTGACTTCCATCAACCACATCTGAAAATTTTCCAATTTTTTCCACTTAATTTACATTTCTTACTTTCACTATTACCTTTAAATATCATAACTAATGTCTCTCTTCTTTCTCTTCTTTGTAATATTTCATATATTCCTCCTTACAAAACTTCTTGTAGTCCTGCTAGTGTAATTTGTTGATTACAGTTGCTCTTCAAATAGTTTGCATATTTATTCCAATCTTCTGTGAATCTCTGGTCCCGCAGGTTTTGAATCCTTCCTGTCATCTTATCCAATTCTGCGTAGTCCCACTTTCACCAATTTTCATAGGATCACATTGTGATCTTAGAAGCCTAAGCTTTCCCGTTTCTAAAAACTACAGGCCACTTATGTGAAGATACATGGGAGGCCATGTTTTCTCTAAAAACGAAGCCAAACCATGGGTTAGTACGGGCACACTAACTCACAGAGGGGAGCTCACACCTACTTTGCTCACCTTTTGGTTCAGTGTGGCACAGCAGCTCAGCCAAGGTTTAGGGATTTGCCTGGGTTCATGGTTAAGCTCTCTCCTCCTTATCCACGATCTGTAGCCCAGGTTTGTTCTGAGATGCAGCTAAAGAGAGAGCCTAACCACGAGAACAGGTGCAGACATCACACTAAAGCTAAACCTTGCTGAGCTCCTCTCCAGCACAGTCTCCATAAATCACAATTCAGCTTACCAAGACAGGTGAACCAGGCTGCAGATTAAGCAAAAATGCAGCACTTCCATCAGACCACTGTTCTGAAAAGAGGCCAGTCCTGACTTTGACTATGACTAATTGTGGAGCAGTCTAGAATAATATTAATGAGCTATGTATGGATTTCATATAATCATGGAATTGCAGAGTGGGAAGGGACTCCAAGGGTCCTGTAGTCCAACCCCCAGCAATGCAGGAATCATGACTAAAGCATCCATGACAGGTGGCCACCCAACCTCTGACTAAAAACCTCCAAGGAAGGAGAGTCCACTATCTCCAAGAGAGTCTGTTTACTGAGCAAGAACAATTATATACACACTCAGCTGTGTTCTGTGGTGAGCACAGTAGGTATGCCTATTCTTTTTAATCCAGAAAATCAAGTTAAACATTTAAAGAAAGCTCTAAGTACGTTTATCATAACTTTTAGAAGCTAATTAAATTAGATAAAAGAAATAATTAGATTTGCATTTTTATCCCTCTTTTTTTAGTTCTGAAGAAGATCACAGCAGCATGCCCATGGGCAATTAAAAACCGCACAGTGCAGTGAAAATATAAAGGGATGAGATGGGCTTGGGTCTCTTTTTTCCTGGCTAATTCATGATTGAATATACAATTAAAAATATTTTAAGGACTTACTAAAGTTGAGGGCTATTCTTAGAATTGGAGTTTTGCTTACAAGCCTTGTTTTTCTACTTTCAACAGAGCCTCTGATCCATGTAACATGCCAACAGATGTATCATATTGCTTTCAGCAACTTTATTTGGTCCTGTTCTGAGCTTACTGGAAGGAGATCAGTTCCATGATCGATAACAAAAGGCGGGAGGGGGTATTCCCCTGTGCCAGAACAGTAGTGCTATAATTGCTTTTTGCTTGTCAGTGCTAAATACAGTTTACAGAGAAAGAGACCTATGAATGAACAGTTGCAGCCCAGTTTGAGCTAAATTCCAGACAGTGCCCCTTCAGCAAACATATAGCAAATAGCTTTAACCTATTTCTAGAAGGCAATAAATGAAGGGTCCACCTCTGAAACAGGAGGTCAATTAGATACTTAATAATGACCAATATCTTAGCATTATTATCCTAGCAAAAAAAAAATTAATTAACCAGGTTGTGGGGGCCATGAAGGCTAATGTAGAATGTAATTATTCCTGATCTTTAGACATGCACTTCACATAAAGAGATAGTCCTTATTCAGCTCACCAGGTACCTCAATTGTCAGTAGTTAATCATGGATAAGGAAAGGGATTTGTTGGTTCAGCCTCTCAAGTTTTAAGTACAACAAAAATTATTCACACTCAAGGACAGTTAAACAGTTGTCATTTTTCATATTACTGCCCTTTTGTTTACCGTCATGCTCACTCATTTTAATAAAGTAAGACCAGGCGAGTTTGTTGATATTAAACTGCACAGCGTGAATGTTACTTTCAAG
The DNA here is from genome assembly GCF_965113315.1 of Podarcis vaucheri. NCBI lineage: Eukaryota > Metazoa > Chordata > Lepidosauria > Squamata > Lacertidae > Podarcis > Podarcis vaucheri. The sequence continues at coordinate 73,619,906 of NC_138759.1, forward strand.
AACAGGAGGAAAACGTATTCGTGAAAATGAATTCTAGTGACAATAAAAATGGAAGAGGAACTCAACCTTCAATGTGCAAAGATAACTTCGCGGATTAAATGGCAATCTAACTAGCTATGTGAAGGAAATAACTGCAGGGTTCACTATGGTAGGAAGGGAATGTGATGAGAAATGAACCTTTAAGCCACAATTAGAAAAATATTCCATTCAAAATTGACACAGTAACTTCCAGTGACAGAGGGATACAAAGTTTTCCAAATGAGTCAGATATTGTGTTGTACAGGGTTGTGGCAACTCTGAAGTGGAACATACTGGCTGACCGCCCTAATGTGAACACCACAAGGGCTGCCGTTAGTATTAGCTGCAATTCTGTTTTAAACTAGAGGAACATAATCCAGTTGTCCTTAAAATAAAGTTTAGAAATGACATATGGTTCAGAATATGGGAACCAGACTATTGATGGGGTGCTATCATTCAGATAACACTAACCTTAAAAGCTTCCACACATGATTCAAAGTGCTCACCTGTCTAAACCAGGTATCCCCAAACTTGGCCCTCCAGCTGTTTTGGGACTACAACTCCCATCATCCCTAGCTAACAGGACCGGTGGTCAAGGAGGATGGGAATTGTAGTCCCCAAACAGCTGGAGGGCCGAGTTTGGGGATGCCTGGTCTAAACCATTAAACAACTTGTGACCAAAGTACTTGAAGGGCTGTCTTCTCCTTTATGAACCTGTCTGAAGTTTCAAAATCTGTATTGAAGGCCCTTCTCTGAAAAGAAGTGTTGAACTCTGATCATGCAGGGTTCTAAATTATTCATCACTCATTTTTTTCTGTCTTCCTCCTCTCATGTTTATTCACCCATGTTTCATTCTCACACAGATCCCATACCAGACATCCCTCTGTTTTTCCCTTCTCCCTTTCCCCCCTTCTATTTATTTAATCAATCCATCATCTACTAATTCTCTCTCACATGCACACATGCGCACACACAGAGAGAGTCAAGAGAAGAGAGAGGGGCACATATTTAAGAAGTGCTGTTTTGCCTTTTGCTCATGCTCCATTTCATTTACCAAAACCATATTTAAATTGTCCTAAGTTTTAGAGGGCTAAGTAATCAGTATCGGCTTCACTTGTTTCTATTGTTGTTTTAAAAGGACCTACTCATTTTGCGAACTGACAAATGTATGACTTGTGTCAACAGACTTTTGGCATCAGTTCTTTGCCTATGAACTGCAGCACAACAGCACATCATAAAACTGTGAAGTACTGGTGCAGCTTCAGGCTATTGTCCAGGAAGACTAGAAACACAACTAATTAATGTTGCAGGCCTTGATCCAAGGAACCACATGACTAGCCCTACATGCCCAGGGGAGCTTTGAATTTGTATTTCTCAAAGAGCACATCCCATGCTACATACAAAATATCTTATGAAATCGATTGGAATTTCAAAAGCAATTTAATATTACTGGGGAGATCCTTAGCCATTCAAAGGTAAAAACAAAACAAAACACTGAGTTTGTGTATAAACTCTTTGGATCCTAGCTATAGCCCCTTCATCTTATGTGAATGGTGTCTCCTCATGTGTAATGTGCTTCTTCCATTCAATTTTTAGCCAATTTCGCCCAGCCTACACTTTCCAGGAGGGTCTCCTGAGTCCTGATCATCCTCTGAGGAGGATTGGAAGAAGCAGGCTCTTTGGTGAAAGGAAAGGACTTAAAATCCACCTTAAACCTCTTGGATAGGGCAGGCTGTTCAATAACTATAAGCAAGCTAAAAGCTGGAAACTTCTAAAATAATCCCACCCTCTCTGCCTTACAGTAGCATTTCCTTCATATTCGTTTGTGTCAGGGGATGGTTAGCTGCTTGTGCTTAAAATTGTGCCCCTTCAGAGTTTGTGCGACCCCACAAACCTCTGTGTGTGACAGAGCTCCTCAGACATGTCTGCTCTAGTCACTAGTAGAGTCTGACAGTGGCTGTCTGCGGAAGCGCTTCCAGCAAAGAAGTTCCTTAACGGAAACGCGTCTCCTGGACTCACGACGTGGCAGCTTCCGGCGCAGCATGGGTCTCCCTGCAGTTGCTTCTGACACCTCCCCGCTATTTTCGCTCGAAGTGTCTCTCACCCCTTTCTCTCCCCTGCTGCTTCCTGCCTGGGCTGCTGCGTCTCTCTCAGCATTACTGAGATCCTCCTCCAGAGACCCCGCGCTCCCCCTGCTGGTCCCTGCTTTGGCTGTTGACTCTCTCCCAGTCTCTGGGAGCCTTACCACTTCCCTTTCCTCCGATGTCAGTTCCCTGACATCCACCTCCCCTCCAGGGCCCCCCTCTCCCCCGCCCCTACTTTCTCCTCTGGGCGGTGAGGAGCTGAAACCCCTAAAAGAATCCTCTTCATCTTCAGACGTCTCGAACAATTCCCTCCATCGGTCTTCGTTCCGACTCGCTGAATCCTCCTCCACCTCGGAATCAGCGAACCCCTCCAACTCTTCTTCGTCGTCGGTGGTGGCGAAGTATTCCCTCCGGAACCTCGCCACTGGCTGGGGTTTTCTAGGGAATCTCTGATGAAAAGTTTCAATCAAAACCTCGTCATCTACCTCCTCTGCCCTGACCCAGGTGTTTTCCGACTCCGGCTCCCCTTCCCACATTACCAAATACTCTACTTGCTCTCCCCTCCACCTGGAATCGAGAATCTCCGCTACATGGTAGCTGTGTTCTTTTTCCTCCATAGCTGGTCCCCTATTGACCCTCCCCTCTCTGTCCCCTATATACGGTGACAGCAATGATCTGTGGAACACTGGGTGCAACTTCATGTGGTTCGGTAACCGGAGTCTGAAAGCCACTGGGTTGACCTGTTGCATGACTTCAAATGGGCCCAGTCTTTTGGGTCTTAACTTCTTACAACCTCCTTTAAATGGTAACCCTTGGGTGGACAGCCACACCTGGTCCCCCACCCTAATGCTTTCCCCTTCCCTTCTGGTTTTGTCTGCCTGCCTCTTATATTCCTCCTTCGCCCTGTTTAAATTAAGTTGGAGCTGGCGATGGATCGCTTCCATTTCTTCAACGAACTGTTCTGCGGCAGGAACGCTCCAGTTCTCCCCCTCCCCCCCTGGGAAGGCTCGGGGATGACACCCGTGATTGGCCAAAAAAGGGCTCATCCCCTTGGACACGTTCTCTGCATTGTTATAGGCAAATTCTGCCAACGCCAGCTTCTCCACCCAATCATTCTCTCTGTCATTCACATAACACCTCAAATATTGCTGGAGGACACCATTAGCTCTTTCCGCCTGCCCATTGGTTTCTGGATGACGGGCAGTGGAAAAATTCACCTCTACATGCAATAAGCTCATGAGCTTCCTCCAGAACCTGGAAGTAAATTGTTTCCCTCGGTCCGAAACCACCCTCAAGGGGGCACCATGCAACCTAAACACATTTTCCACAAACAATTTAGCGGTTTCTTCTGCTGTGACCGCATGTGAGCAGGCTATAAAGTGGGCCATCTTGGTTAACAGGTCTACCACAACCATAATGGCTGTCTTCCCTTTGGACCTGGGCAGATCAGTCATGAAATCTATTGCCACTGCCTCCCATGGTCTTTCCGGCGTGGGTAGTGGTTCTAATAAACCTGCCGGTGCCCGCCTCTCCCCCTTGGCTCGTTGACATCGGTCACACCCTCTCACATATTCCCGCACATCTTCCCTGACCTTGGGCCACCAGAATTCCCTGGTAACCAGCCACATGGTTTTGTGTTGCCCAAAATGCCCTGCTGTGGGGCTATCGTGCAGTTGCTTGAGTACCTTTTCCCTCAATTCCCCTTCAGGTATGTATAACGCTCCCTTGTAGTACAACGCCCCGTTTCTCTCCTCAAAACCCCCGGGTTTGTCTCCCTCCCTCCTGAGACCCCTGAGTTTGTCCTGGGCGTATTCATCCTGCACCGTTCCCTCTACCAGTTCCCTTTGCCCCACCAAAGCCGCCCCACACACCCAGCGGTCCTCGGGAATAACATGGGTCTCTTCGGGTGCACCCTCTCCCTCCAAATATTCAGGTTTGCGTGAGAGAGCGTCCGCCCTAACGTTCTCTGGGCCTGGTACGTAACAAATCTCAAAGTTAAATTTGGAGAACTCCTGGGCCCATCTCAACTGCCTTTGGTTGAGCACTCGCGCAGTTCTCCAATACTCTAGATTCTTATGGTCCGTGCACACTTGCACCTTCTGTTGTGCACCAATTAGTAGGTGCCTCCATCTCCGGAAGGCCTCATAAATCGCAAGAAGTTCCCGGTCGTGCACCGTGTAGTTTCTCTCAGATTTGTTCAGCTTTCGCGAAAAGAAGGCACACGGTCGCCACTCTGACCCCTCCTTCCCCGGCTGCAGAAGAAGCACCGCCCCTATGGCTCTGTCCGAAGCGTCTGTTTCGACCCTCAGCTTTTTTTGTAAATCCACATGTAGAAGTTGTTCGTCAGAGGCGAAGGCCCTTTTCAGTTCCTCAAACGCTCGCTCCGCCTCCCCCGTCCAAACAAACTTCTTTTTGCTGCTGAGACAGTCCGTGATGGGCGCCGTCAGGTGGGCGAAGTTTCGGATGAACTTACGATAAAAGTTTCCAAACCCTAGGAACCTCTGCACATCCTTCTTGGTCTTGGGTGTTTTCCATTCCAGCACCGCTTGAACCTTGCCGGGGTCCATGGCCAACCCCTTGTCTGACAAGCGGTACCCCAGGAATTCCACCTCCTTGGTATGAAACTGACACTTTTCCAGTTTCACCCACAGTCTGTTGGCTTGCAGCCTGCTCAACACTTCTCTGACGTCTCTCACATGTTGCTCCTCATTCTCCGAATACACCAACACGTCATCTAAGAAGGCCACGCAATTCTTGTAGAGCAAAGGCCCCAGTACATGGTTCATAAAGGCTTGAAAACACGCGGAGCCTGTTTGTAATCCAAAAGGCATAACGAGGTATTCAAATGCCCCCAAAGGGGTGAACATGGTGGTCTTCCATTCATCCCCTTTCCTTATACGTATCAGGTTGTACGCCCCCCTTAGGTCCAGCTTTGTAAAAATCTTTCCTTTTCGCACCCTGGTCAAAATATCATCAATCCTGGGCATAGGAAAAGCCGCCGGCTCTGTCACTGCATTTAGGGCCCGAAAGTCACATACCAGCCTCGGCTTGTCCGTGTTTTTTTTATCCACAAAAAACACTGGGCTACCCCCCGCTGCCTTGGACTCTCTGATGAAGCCTCTCTTCAGGTTCTTGTCAATGAACGCTCGCAATTCCTGCATCTCCCTGTCTGACATGGCATACAACTTGCCTACAGGAAGCTGTGCTCCAGGGAGTAAATTGATCTGGCAATCAAAGGGCCTATGCGGGGGTAGTTGGTCCGCTTCCTTCTCGCTGAACACGTCGCTGAGATCAGCATACTGTGGTGGCACCTTCCCCTTCTCCATCACTTCCGTCCCTGCTAGGGTGGCTTGGGCCCCTGCTGACCCCTTTTCCGCCCTGCAGTGTTCTAAGCAGTGTGCGGAACCGAAGGAAACCACTCTTTGATGCCAGCCCACCAGCGGATCATGTAGGGCTAGCCAGCTCATTCCCAAAATAATGGGAGCGCCTCCCAAGGTGGCCACATTAAACGCTATCAGTTCTGTGTGCCTTGCCACCCTCATTATCATTGGGACGGTCTGCAAGCTGACGCCTCCTCCCAACAGTTCCCTGCCATCAATCGTGGTCACCTGCAGGGGGTTGCTTAAAGGGATAGTCTGTATCTGGTGTTCAGCAGCAAACTCTTTGCTCATGAAATTGCAGGAGCTGCCTGAGTCCAACAGCGCCTTTATTTTTAGGGGGTGTCCATTTTGCAGCTCTAGCGACACTTCAATCACTAGAGCAGGTCGAGGAGCTTCTGGCACTGGCACTTGGGGAAGGGGCACTTTCACTGCTCTTTGGCCTGGCTGCAGTGCCCTGCTGGCAACCAGGCGTTGGCTTTTACCTGCTCCGTTTCTCCCTGCTCCTCCCCCTCAACAGCTCCCACCATCCCTTGCCATTCCTTCCTCTGGGGGCAGACTCTGGCAAAGTGGCCTGGCTGTTGGCAGAGATAGCATTTCCGGGCTCCCTTTCCCTCCTTCTTCGCCCCCTCACTGGGCTTTGAAACTGCGCGCGCGGGGGCTGTTCCGATTTCCATCGGCTCTGCCGGCGGGAAAGCTGGCTCAGGAATGTCTGGAATGCGTAACTCCTTCCAACGTTCCCCTCTCCCTTCCCGCCTCTCCAAGGCTCTTGCCTCCTGGCGCGCTCCAATGGTCAGCGCAGATTTGGTCAGCTGATCCATAGACCCCGCCCTGGGGCTCCTGGCCAGCTCGTCTTTCACAGCTGAAGAAAGACCTTCTTCAAATAGCATCTGAATGGGTGCCGCCGATAAATCCCACCCCAATCTGTGAATCAGCATGGTAAATTCAGTCCAGTACTCACGGACAGATCTGCTTCCCTGCTTGCAAGCCATTAGCTGTCTGCGTACCGCCCCTTCCTCAATATCGCTGGAAAACATGATATCCATTGCACGAAAGAATTTCATAGTGTCCTTTAGGATATCGTTGTGCGTTGCCATCAGGGGTCGAACCCAGTCCCGCGCCCCCTTCTCAAGATGCCCAATTACGAACGCAACTCGCGATTCCTCATCAGGGAACTCATCAAACTGCACATTCAGAGCATATTGCATCTCAGTCCTAAAGGCATGATAATCCTTGGGGTCCCCCCCAAACTTCTGCACCAATCCTGGTACCTTTCTGGGGAACTGAGTGGTTCTCCCCTTTTTGTCAGCATCCTGAGCCCTTCTCTCCTCGAGCCTCGCCGTCTGCAGCGCAAGTTGGACCTCCAGAGCTTGATACCTTTCTTCCAAGCTTGGACCAGCTCCAACCCCTGCGTCTCCGGTTCCGACTGGGTTGCTCATGATGCTTTCTCCTGCACAGGCAGCGTACAGAGACTGTCAGACTGCTGTCAGGGGATGGTTAGCTGCTTGTGCTTAAAATTGTGCCCCTTCAGAGTTTGTGCGACCCCACAAACCTCTGTGTGTGACAGAGCTCCTCAGACATGTCTGCTCTAGTCACTAGTAGAGTCTGACAGTGGCTGTCTGCGGAAGCGCTTCCAGCAAAGAAGTTCCTTAACGGAAACGCGTCTCCTGGACTCACGACGTGGCAGCTTCCGGCGCAGCATGGGTCTCCCTGCAGTTGCTTCTGACACCTCCCCGCTATTTTCGCTCGAAGTGTCTCTCACCCCTTTCTCTCCCCTGCTGCTTCCTGCCTGGGCTGCTGCGTCTCTCTCAGCATTACTGAGATCCTCCTCCAGAGACCCCGCGCTCCCCCTGCTGGTCCCTGCTTTGGCTGTTGACTCTCTCCCAGTCTCTGGGAGCCTTACCACTTCCCTTTCCTCCGATGTCAGTTCCCTGACAGTTTGCATGCCTGATATGGCACTGGTTCAGCAGCTCCAATAGCAGCCAAAGCAATTCCTTACAAGATGCTCCAGGAGAAGATGAAAAGCCCACCAGAATCCTGGCAAACATGCTATGGAAGAGAAATACTTAACCTGCCTGGAATACTTTAATGAGTTTTCCCAATGCACACAAGAGAGAGAAGTAATCCACAGAAGTCTCTCACACTAAACAGGCCCAAATAACCGGATTGGCACAAAATGACAAAATGTTAGGCAGTGTCTAAACTCCATAACTTAGTGGGAAAACATGTTTAGAACAAGATGGATTGGAGGCAGATTAGTTGTTCCTAGGAAAAGCAACTGTCACTTGATCTCAGTGACATGCCTGTTAACCTTTGCTTAAAAAAAACCAAAACCCAGAATAGAAGGCAGTAAGGCAAGGAATCAGCTAGAATTATGAACGAACAGCAGACAGAAGGGAGCTCAAGACCAACTCCATCATCAACATCATCATCATCATCATCATCATCATCATCATCATTTTGCATTGATACTCCACTTGCCAAACCCCTGTCTTGACACAGTAAACTGCTTCAGAGCTTAAACACACATTTTCTTTCAGGTACCTCAAAAGTGAAAATAGGATAAGTAATTAACAGAAGGCAAGGAGGAGACATCAGGCACAGAATAAAGGTGCAAATCCCTGCCTCCTACTGCAGTCCAGCTAGAGAGCAAAATTGGCACAACTACCCATAGTTCTTTAATTTCAGATATAGGCTGAGAAGCCATGGAACAAAAGGGGGAGAAAATACTCAAGCAGCATCAGAGCAATACAAAGTCTGTGCATGGTGATGTGGACAGTATGGGATCAACTACAGCTCCTGCTCCATTTTGGAAAGTTGGTCTTCCAAGTTCTTCTCCATTCTAACATCTTGTTCTTACAAGGAGACCTTCTGTTCCAGATCCTGAACATTCTGCTTGTTCCCAGTCGTTAGGGCTACCTTTCCTTGTAGAGACTGAATTTGCTGACTGGCCTCTCCCTCTCTCTTTCAGTGTAATACATTCAGCTGTTCAGTCAGTTCCTGCTTCTGTGATTCGTGGCTCTTCGTTTGCATTTCCTGATTTATTAAGTTCCGCTGCAACTCTGATATATTTCCATTCAGCACACTAATTGTTTCATTAGCTTCAGCCAGCTCGCTTCCTTCTCCTGCAACTTCTAATTCAGAGACTCTGTGTTCTTCCAACTGGATCTGTTAATTTCAATTTGTACTTGAAGCTTATTTTCTGCCTCAGTTTCTCTTTCTCAATACTGCTTGATGCAGTTGAGGAGCTTTTAGTTATGGTCAGCTCCTACTCAAAATTTCCTCAAATTTGCATTAGCCTTCTCCTCAAGCTGAATTTGAGCCCCTTTTGTGACTCTTGAATTTTCTCCCGTTCCACTTGCAAGAGCTGCATCCCTGAACAAATTTGGCCAGCGTGGTCTTTCTGCTTCATTATCTGCACTGCATACTCATTCTGCATCTGCAGAGAACCTTGAGTCACTTGTGTAGTAGTCAGTGCAGACATTTCCTCCACAGACTGTGACAAGAAGTTGTTGAAAGATCTTAGAACAGAGAAGACCATTGTATTTCCTTCTGCATCTTCCATATGCACATTACTTCCCCCACAGCCAGCCACATCCTCAGTTCGTCACCATTGCCAGTCACTTGCTCTACACTTTCCTCCTTGAACCTCCCTCTCCAATATATTTGACTAACCTGAGGTAGGTTGGAGAAAATGTATTGGAAAGCAGAAGTTATTACAATGCTGGCAAGAATTAATAGCAACCATGCAAATTGTTGATAAGCTTCTTGTCTCGCGCCATCCCATTCTACAAGAGGAGAAACCATCTCCCTGTGATAAGCCAGGCTTTAAAGCTATACTAATATTCTGAAATATTATGCAGTACCATCCTTGCTGGACTGTAGCGCTTGAAGAGCAGGTGAGCTTTCACATATGATAACAGACTGCTAATTTAAAACTAGCCATAACCAGGTCAAAATCAAAGCACAAATAGAGGGGGCATGACTAGGTAAGGGTGATGTGGGGGAATTATGCAGAAATTTGAAAGGCAACAGCAGCACTTTTCTTTTCTTTTCTTTGTCTTTAAAAAATCCTAACTTGTTTCTGTACCATTCCTACCCTCCAAGTTCCTTTGGAAAAATACTACTAGAATTCATTGTTACGCTACAACAATTGTTCCATCACTATAAGCATTTCTGCTTTCCTAATGGAAAAACCCCCTTTTCTTCTCCCCCTGTGCTCCATTCTGGGGGTTCACCTGATCCCTCCAGAGCTGATTGGATGGGGGAGGAAAGGTGGGGGAAAGCCCTATCACGTTTTCAGGACTCATTGTGCTGGGTCCCTCTAGCACAACTATTTAACTGGACCCAGCCCATTTTGTCATTTGGATTATCCTTTGGATCCCTTCCAACTTACAATTCTGTAATTCCAAACTGCTTTCTGTCGGGAAATGAATGAATGGGGCAGAATCAATTTTTTAACCAGAATAATGCTACAGCATATTTTAATATGCTTTTGGGAACAGGTTCTTGAGAGGTTGCTATTGCAGCCACTTGCAGTGGTGTCCAAAACAACAAGCAAAGGTGTTTAAAATGTGTGTGTTTTTAAGGGAATGGGGCGGGAATGCCACAACTGCTGTGCTTATATTATGCTTAACCATGGTTAAGACAAGCAATAAAATTCATGGAGGGAGCCCTTTTCCAATACACTGGATTCTGATCTTGGTGTCTGACACCCTATTTTGAAATGATAATGATTTTATTATTTGTACCGCACCCATACATGGGTGGCGCTGTGGGTTAAACCACAGAGCCTAGGACTTGCCGATCAGAAGGTCTGTGGTTTGAATCCCTGCGACGGGGTGAGCTCCCGTTGCTCGGTCCCTGCTCCTGCCCACCTAGCAGTTCAAAGTGCAAGTAGATAAATAGGTACCGTTCCGGCGGGAAGGTAAACAGCGTTTCCGTGTGCTGCTCTGGTTTGCCAGAAGCGGCTTAGTCATGCTGGCCACATGACCTGGAAGCTGTACGCCAGCTCCCTCAGCCAATAAAGCGAGATGAGCGCCGCAACCCCAGAGTCAGTCATGACTGGACCTAATGGTCAGGGGTCCCTTTACCTTTACCTTTTACCACACCCATCTGGGTTGCCCCAGCCACTCTAGGCAGCTGAAAGTTAGTATCATGGAAATCAAGTTAAGTTACTATTGCAACCTACATTTAAGAAGTACTTTCCTGTGTTTAACAGAAGAGCTATTACTAACAGATGCCACACAGAGGTGAAGTTCTCCATGTTTTATATCAGTGTGATTTATTTCTGAGAAAACACTGTCCCTGACCATCTCACTGGTTCTATGAATCGAACTATTTGTATAAAGAGTGAAAGGAGCCTCTGCTAAGTATGTATTGTAAAGGTACAAATACAATTCCCTTTTGGCTTTTTATAGGTGACTGTTTGACCTGTGGTAATAACATTGCTATAGTTATGATGAGGCATTAAAAGAAAAGAAAATAACCACAACAAATGCTTTCAAAATATAACACTTCTTCACAATCTGTTTTTGAATATATCCAAGAGTGGGTCCTTGGACCATATTGAATGCTCCTGTTCTCTCTCACACACACCACTAAAACTTGAATTGGTGCCCCGGCAGATAAACATTGCTGCCTACAAGGGGTTTGGTACTTATGTACCTACACAGCAATAGCTGCAGATGTTTTCCATCGTAATTGTCTCAATATAAAGCAGTTCAGTCTTGGTTGTAATAAAGCAATCCATAACCAACAATTGAATCACTGCTTTTCCTCTGTAGCACAGAAGTTAAAATGCCTGTTTATCTTACAGCTAAATAGGAAGATTTAAAAGTAATGCGTATCTTTCAAACAAAACCTGTTTATTAACAAAAGGCAGGCTACACCAAAATATTTATCACAATTTAATTTTTTTTTAATGTGGACAATCCTCCTTGGATTTGAAGCTTTGCTTGTCTAGAAGGGTAAAAGCAATTTTGTTGTAAAGCTTCCCCTTTTACTAAATGGAATTTAAGCATAATCAGAAGAGAGCAATAAAACACACTGACCTGAATTTGCTGCTGCAGTAGATTGATTTTGTGCTGCTGTTGCAGAAGTTGCTGCTGTTGTCTTGCAATCTATTAGAAATAAATTTTCCATTAAATTAAAACAGTGATGTTGAGGCTTCAATATTATTGAGTGAAAACAAGTTCCTACTTATTCCTCATGATAATTTCAAAGATTTTTCTTTTTTGTTTCACCGAACCACATTTGTTGTGGAGTTAACTAAAAGATTGGAACGAGGTTTAAATATATTGTTTACTAACCTATCTTTAAAGACTATTGAAGTAATTGAAACACAGGGCTTGAAGTCAGTTAAGTCTACATGTATTCATTCTCAAAGCTTCAGCTTCAGCTGGACCTTGCATACATGACAGAGGGCTTCCTTCCCTATGTTTCTCCTGGCTTCTGAGCCAGCAGGGGAGGCCCTACCATTAGGACGTCTCCTATTTGCAGGTGACATTTGTGGGAAATCAGAGCATAACCTTTCCAGTAATCACATCAACACTTTGGAACTTTCTGCTCAGGGAAGCACACGTCACAACTTCTTTATTCTCCATTTGTCATTAACTTGCACCTTTACTGTACCAAAGTGCTTCCCTTAGAAGTAGCTAGATCAGCCTTCCACAACTTTGTACCAGTGTGGATCCTCTACACAGGGCACTGAGCCAAGGGGAACATTGTTGTTGTTGTTGTTGTTGTTTAGGGTGCCTACTGAGAAGATCCATTTAAAAAGCAACTGTACCAAAATGAATTATTGTGAAATTAAGAAATATTCAAGGTGGTAGTGGGTGCACTAAATTTTGTTCTCGCTCCGACACCATATTACCAAAGTAATATGCTTAGCCTGAGAGCAACTCTCCTGATCAGGTTTCTTCAACCTCAGCCCTCCAGATGTTTTTGGCCTACAACTCCCATGATCCCTAGTCAGCAGGACCAGTGGGAATTCCAGATGATGGGAATTGTAGTCTCCAAACATCTGGAGGGCTGAGGTTGAAGAAGCCTGCTCCTGACAAACCATCCAATGATTACTGAAGGGGATGTAAGAAGCCCTTTCTCTAGTTCTTCTCATCTATTATTAGGGTCATACAAAACTGTCTGAATAAGACTATGCCTTCCATAATCAAACACATGCTACCAAATCCAAGTTGCTGTGGTAGCATGACTAATGGGGCAGGAGGAGAATTTAACGTTGTCTTTAGCTTTATGGATATATTTCACCATTGAGCTGAGAACTTAAACATGTGTTTCAGCAACATCCCTACTTAAAGCAATTACTTTTCCACAAAATTTCCACAAATGCCATGGCCACGAGAGAGCAATGAAAATGCTCATGTCACCAGGGGAAAAGCATTTTAATGACATAATAAGAGCACATCAAAATCAACTCTCGATATAATAAGAGCACAATGCACATCTCTCCCAGGACCCTCAGAAATTTTAATGCACAATATTGTGCTTTAGCTATATGCTCTTGCTTCCTTCTCCAGTATAAATAGAATAGGTTGGCAAAGATGATAGGTAGAACAGAGTTACACTTTCAGAATAATAAAGTAGCTCAACCTGTTAGAGTGAAAGCACTTCAGAATGCAAGTGAGGGGACTGCCTGTTTGAATGACTGTGGTTGTAAACATGCATAGAAAACTAAAGCATGAGGGGAAAACCCTAGCTAAAGTAGAATTTCTCTCATTGACATGTTAGTTTTCTACAAGCAGGGCCTTATTTTACATATATGAGAGAGGAATTAAAAACGGACTCTGCTGAGTCTGAAGCAGCTCCACAGACCAAGGCCTTGCTTAAGGTCTCATGTAAAAGGAAGCTGAAACTGTGGTGACACATTATGGCCTTCTCTTCAATTGCCCTGTGGCCAGGGAATTCCTTCTTAAAGAGTTGTGTACCAGCAGACTGTGAATTTTTGAAAAAGTTGCCAGTGATTTTTGTTTTGTTTTAGTTTATACTGTTCTTACCCTGCTTTCGAAATTGATGTGTTTGAAAATTGTAAGATTTCTACTCTTACTGTTGAATTTTACCATGGAAAGGCATCTTGAAGATGTGGAGAGAGATTTATTTTTGTAAAAATAAAAACAGGTGTAAGATTCATTTCGTCATTTAGTGAAAGGAACAAATCCATACATCATGCAGATACAAGCCTCATTGTATCTAGGACCTGAGAAATGTTTGCATCTAGGACCTGAGAAATGACAAAGGCTTTGTATAATTTGGGGACTGATTTTGTTTGAGATCAATTTGCTAGTGCACAGCTCACTGCAGTTCTAAGTACAATATAGGATCAAATGAATATTCATTTCCTTATGGAAACCAGTGAAGTACTACCATGGCATTTAATATTGATGGTGGTGTGATTGAAAAAGGCATCCAAAACACTACAGTGCAATTACCATAGCACAATTTCAATGTATAGGGCTTGACACCGCAAAAGCTGGTACAGAAGCACCATGTGGCTCAAATTCTGAATTTTATTTGCCAATTGGTTGAGCTACATGCTCGCTTCATTGAGCATGACAACCTAGTTTTAAGTGTCATTTAATTTTCATTTTGAAATATAATTACAAAGTGTTCACTGTAAGATATCACTCGTCTGCAAATGTGTCAAGATTAATTTGTGCTAGCTTATTCACAAGTGTCAATAGTTAATTACTGTGTCATCTCTGGATGGCTAAATGACATTCTAACTTCTGATTTTTTACAGTATTCCTTTATGTTATTTTCCATTAGGGACGAGTCCATATTCCTTACATGTGGGCAAATATTCAAGCACATAAAATACAAGACGTCACAACTCATTAAAATCAACAGAGCATACATTGCTGTATATACCCTATAAAACATATTTAGCTGAAAAGATAATTCTAGTTATAATGTCAGATTTCTAAAAACTGCACATTAATTTGAAACTAATGCATAAGGAACTAATGGAATCTTTTGTTGTTAAATGTTTTCCACCAGACAGCATGGAATATTGTTTATCTCCTAGTCCTTACCAATATTTGGCTGGTGGGGTGGGGTGTGTGTAGGATTTTTGTTTTTTCATTTCTTTTTAAGATATAATGCTCAGAGAAAGAGAGTTAATTGATCTTTTTGCCAAAGTTTATTAAGATGCTGTAAATCACCTGCTTAGGAACTAGTAACAAAGCAAGCCTTACAGACAGGAAAATATCCATTTGACAGGTATGTTGGAATCTACTGTAGAGGCATAATCCAGCAGATATTATTCTGGCACAAATTCTATTCAAATTAATAGGTTTGTGAGAACATTTCCTGGTTCACTGAGCCCTTACAAGTTCCCGTCTGCCCTTTCCTAAGTAAACAAATGAATTCTTTCTATCACCCACTTCCGATACTGGACAAACCTCGTTCACAATGTATCCTTATCACACATCCTCATTGCATTTGGACATTTTGAAAATGGAGAATTGAAATTCTAACATGGACAGTTTTTCAAGGATTGCTACAATTTATTCCTTCTTTACAACTTTTTTGGAGGATATAAATTCATAATGCAGTATTTTACACACATGTATTATCAAAGGTAATGTTTACAAGTAGCAGGCTATGAAAAGCCAGCATATCATGGAAAGTACAGTTATTTGTCTCTTGTTTGCAAATAATATATACCAGACCCTTTTTGGTTGGGAGTGGATTTAAGAAATAGTAGAATTTTTTTCTGGGTGTGGGGGGGGAAAACCATTTTCATATGTTGCTGTTTTGTTGCTCACCTGTTCTTGCTGTTGGCGAGCAAGGTCCATTTGCTGCCGTTGTTTTTCAATTTGTGATGCTGCCAGCTTTTTCTGCTCATCGTGGGCAGCCAGAAGCTGCTCCCGTAAACTGATGAGCTGGGTGATCATGGTAGAGAGCTGTCGCTCTTTTTCCGCTAGGCTTTCAGGTGTACCTAAAGGAGATAGGGAAATGCAGAATAAATAACATGTAGACAGCAACAATGAAACAAAAAGGAAATAACCTGAGTTTTTGTATCTGACAAATGGCAGTTTGAATATTTATTTTATTAGAATATGTACCAGTAAATCCTGCTTGTGTTTTTGCTGTATTCTGAAAGATAGGGAATGTCACTATATACTGTGAACAGAAAAGAGACAATTTACCCCCCTTCTGACAAGAGTAATTAATTATGTACTCTGCAATATCAAATCCCTCTTTCCCTTCCATCCCAGTGTAATGACTCCTTAATGGATTACCAAATTCACAAATAGATTAACATAATTTTCCCTCCATTATACATTTTTAAACAAACAAAATATAAGATGACTAAAAAAATCCTGCTTAATAAGGAAAACAACTTAATTATTGCTGCTAATTTCTCAGAGATCTCCAGTATTAACCAAGAACTGAGCACGCCACAGAGTTCTACAAGAGATGCCTCATTTTTCTTACTAAGAAACCATGCCTGTTAAGCCTTAATAAAGGGTGTGTATAGGCACCACTAAACCTGTAGGTATTGAAATAGGGCTCAGAATGAAAGAAACATAATGTGAGCCTTCTTATTTACGTTAAAATTCATTTTACAAGATTTAAACTTAGTGGGAAATTCAGTTTTCTTTACATGAATGGTCCTTATTGATGGATGCTTTCACACAGCTTCCTTGCTAAGTGTATCAAACTAGAAATCTAAATCTGTCCAACTTTGTAATTGTGATTTTACAAAAGAATGCATTAGAAACACACTTTGGTTCTAGCTTTAAGAAATCTATACCACAGAATTTGTGTGTGTGTGTGTGTTTGCAAACGTATACTGACATGAACCCGCATGAGTCTCTGAATCAACAAAGGAGTGGCAGAAATTATTATTATTATTATTATTATTATTAATGAGTCCCTTCCCATGAATGATATGGAATGTGATCTACAATGTAATGACATATATGCAAATTACATATATTAAAAACAGTTTGAAACAACTGAATATAAAAACAATTTTTAAACATATATAAATATATAAACAATTTAAAACAATATAAAACTAATTCATTTCCAGATTAAATGACAACACAGATAAAGATTTTTAGAGGCTTGTTGAAAGTATGCCAGAAGCTGGTAATTAATACAAAGTATAGAACTCAGTGACAAATATTCCATTGGCTTTAAAGGTTATGGGTTAATTGTTAACATGTTAATTGTGACTGCCTGCAGTCTAGAGTTACCAAGCATATGATGCACATGTGAGATTCCACAGTCTAAGAGTAGCTGAATCTTATTTAAATAAATGCAAATTTAAATTTATTCAGCTGAGATACCTGATCATTCTGCCACATGCCCACCTTGAACCAGAATATTTTCACTGTCCTGCTTACATCTATATATTCCTGCAATATCAGCACTTTATATCACAAAATTATTTATTATTTATTAAACCTGTCTGTCACTTTATCTTGCCCAGGACAACCCAAAGCAACTCACAACAAAACAGACAGCCAATGAACCATACATTGATACATCAAAACCAAGAGGAAAGAGAAATACATTTTAAAAAATCACACAGACAATATTTTAGCACTGTAATATCTAGTGTGATCTAGAATATGTATACAAATGTTTACAAAGCTATCAGACTGCAAAATCCATGGTGGAATATATTGTACATCAACCCATGCATACTGAAGAACCTATAACGCCTTGCAACTACTATATCAGAAGAAAATCTAAATACGAGAATAACTATGATTTTACAACTTTAAGGCTACAAGCCCAATTTATATATTATGAATAGTGAAAAGTCATGCCTTGAAACTCATGCTGGGACCTTGAACCAAAGTGAACAATTGATAAAAGCACTGAAGGAATAGAATAGCAAACGTAACTAGAAGAAATCAAACTCAGCTCATGCATGTTCTATGGAAAATCTGCTGGGCAAGGAAAACAAAATTCTACTTTGACACATGATTAGAGATGCTCTTCTATCCTGGAATAGCTAACACAAAAAAAGTGTGTGAGAGATCAAGCACTTAACAGGCTAATTTAGACACATCCATTTTAGACTTTTGTAATAAGAACAGCTGTACCACAACCTTAACTCATGTTAACTGAATGCCTGTGATTCTCTTCAAAGATAACTGAAGCTAAATTCATGATTAATCTTATAATATGAAGTAAGCCAATGACTAAGAAGTGATTTGCATACATGTATGACTGACTGATCTGGGAATTCAATCTGTTCCAAGAGGATCACTTACTAGATCTTACTGTGACTTTCAAAATGGTGCCAAGCACCCTCAAAACTGAGTGCTGGTGAGCTGCAGTGGCTAGAGGGTGGAAACTGGATGTGATAACTCCAAGCCCAACTCTCAAAGTTCAACTTGGCCAGGCAGGTCACTGGGTGGATTGGGGGAAAGCCACTGTCATTAAGCTTATCTGACTTCACAGAGACAAAGCAAAGATAGAGTAAGGTCAACCAATTCAAGCTAAGCTTCCTAATAATATAAATGTAAAGTACCGTATTTTTCACTCTATAACACGCACCTGACCATAACACGCACACAGTTTTTAGAGGAGGAAGACAAGGAAAAAAATATTCTAAACGAAACAGTGGATGTATGATTTTTGTGGTTCATGATGTGGCCACAGACATGTGATCTGACAGTGAGTTTGGAGTAGCCCAATGCAAAAATCCTGAGGATCCATGTGGATCCATGCTTTGTAACCACGTTTTTGCACCACTGCGGCTCCAGGCAACAGTGGGTGCGTGATTTTTTTGGTGCAAGATGTAGCCATGGACATGCTATGTGATCTGATGGTGAATTTGGGGTGACCCAGTGCAAAACTCCTGAGGATCCATGTGGATCCGTGCTTTGTAACCACGCTTTAAGTGGGGAGGGAAGAAAAAGCACTCAAGGAATAAGGAGCATGCGTGGGGTGGGTGGGTGAAGGATGCTGCTAATAATGAAGAAGAGGTGTATAAGGGGAGAAGGCCCCTCTCCTCTCCCGCTTTGCTCCTTTAAAGCAAGCAGGCTCTGCTTTTCTCCCTCCTCCCCGCTCATCCCCAGCTTAGTGAGCTGAAAAACTTTGCTGCTATTTAGCGAGCTGAGTGGGGAGGAGAGAGGGACAGAGAGCCTGCTCGCTTTAAAGGAACCAACCGGACATGAGTGTAAGCGGCTCCTCTCCTCTCCCGCTTTGCTCCTTTAAAGAAGCAGGGTCTCTGTCCCTCTCTCCTCCCCACTCAGCGGCTCTTCTCCCACTTTGCTGTTTCAAAGCGAGCCACGGAGGAGGAAGGAAGGGGAACCATGGATGCTCTGCTCATGACTGCAGCAGATTCCCCCCCCCCCGCCACCCGTAGGCATTCCCTCCATAACACGCACAGACATTTCCCCTTACTTTCTAGGAGGAAAAAAGTGAGTGTTATGGTGCAAAAAATACGGTAATTGGGAACATAGGTACAAACTAGTAGGTAATCCCCAAGGCAACTCTTCTTCTCTTGCCATTCAACAACCTCATCTACACTAGGTGAAACAAAGAACATCTCCAAGGTTTATTTTCAAAGGGTTCCAGGCATCCCAAATAAAATTAAACAGTTGGGTAAAAAGCTTAATGGTGTAATGTTGCATAAAGAAATCCTTATACACAGTCATTGTGAACAATATATAATGTACATATATACCATTTATTGTAAATAAATAGGTAAGATAAAGAGCAAGCACGGATCTACCATCTTCCAAGTGTCATATCATATGTACCACAATTGATATTAGAACTTGAACTTTTAGAAATACAAGGTCAGCTCTCACAAATCATTAACTTTAACGTGTGTGTTTTTGTAATTATCCACCTTGGCAATGTTATCATGTAATTCCAGTGCCTATCCAAAAAGGGGAAGGAGGTAGTTTTGCAATGACATTGTAACAATTCTCACAATTCTGTGGGCTTGTCACATGTAGCAGCATCTATGTAGCAGGATTTCAAGGGCCCAGCAGTTTGAGACTAGAATCTTATCAGGTATGAGAGAACATCTTAGAGATGGAAACGCTTTCATATAAGGATATTCCCTATCATCATCATTTTAACTGAATGGGCTGATTTAGTTGTAACTTTGCTAATACAGAGTGTTTTGCCAAGCCATTGTACTTATCCATACACGACATTCCTGTGTGAGCATACATACTTCTCTCCTGTCCCTTTCCTATTTAGCAATAAGCATGATTTACTGTTACATCTGAACAAATGTAGCTAGAGTTTCTGCAAAACACAGTTGATTCTTAAACCAGATAGTGAAATAAAATTCCAATCTGAATTTCAAACATCTGGTTTAAGAGCAAACTATGGTTCACAGGAACTCATTATGCCAGTTCACTTAAAACTATAACCATAGTTTTTGATTACCAAGAAAGCAAGTGGGGATTTGCACAGGGATGGAGAGGAGGGAGAAGAAGGAATATGTGCAACAGATAGAGCAGTTCAGATTGCCAAGCTGTGGTTTGGCTATTAGTAGCATCAGAACGGAGCTAAAGGCTCTATTCCAGGTGTGGGGAACCTTTCCCCTCCAGATGTAGCTGAACTACAAGTCACATCATCCCTGGCAATGGCCATGCTTGATGGGATTTGTAGTTCAATAGCATGTGGAGGGACAAAGCTTCCCCAAACCAGCTCTACACAAATAGGGCAGATAAATACATAGAGCTGGTTTCAATGAAGCCAGCACAAGAAGGAGCGTCTCCACCCCCATCGTTCTGCCCGGGCACTGAGGCCCAGCGCCAAGGGCCTTCTGGCAGTTCCCTCACTGCGAGAAGCCAAGTTACAGGGAACCAGGCAGAGGGCCTTCTCGGTAGTGGCACCCACCCTGTGGAACACCCTCCCACCAGATGTCAAAGAGAAGAACAACTACCGGATTTTGGGAGACATCTGAAGGCAGCCCTTTTTAGAGAAGCTTTTAATGTTTAACAGACAACTGTATTTTAATACTTTGTTAGAAGCCACCCAGAGTGGCTGGGGAAACCCAGCCAGATGCGTGGGGTATAAATAATAAATTCTATTCTATTCTATTCATTAGTGCAACTGGACTTTCCCCCCCGCTTCTGATTAGGAAAGTCTGCAGAACCCCCAGAATAGAAGGGGGAAAGAGAAGAAATATTGTTCCATCTGGGAGAGTGGCTTAGGATGCATAGCACTTATGCTGCCATCGAACATCAGGATAAATATAAGAGAGCAGCATATAGGCAAGAGTCCGATTTTCCTATAGAAGGCAGCCTTATCTGCCTAATGTACAGATTGGAACACAGCTATCCACCAGATGATGCACTTCTCCAAATGTTGCAATGCAATTTGATACTTTGAATGTACCAAAATACATATTTAAATATGAATTTTGAAAGAAGGTGTATTAATTATCATTTAAATTGTGAATTATTTTTCTGTAGGCATGATAAAATACCACTATCCATCAGAATTGCTTCTCCTTTTTTGTAGCACAAACAATGGCACACAAAATTTCTTCCATTCAAGAACCTGAAGTAACCACTATACTACAGAAATTAATATATGTATGTTTTCAGTTCATTAAATACACTGTGCTGTTGTGTGATTTAGGGGAGACACTCCTCAACTCTTTTATTCAAATTTCTGCATCCACTTCATGGAGCTCGATATCACTTCTAGCCCTGAATAAAGCAGCACTCTTGTGAATGTGACAGCAGTTCTGTCTGCTATATGATAGCACTTATATGAAAGTTTTGGATCCCCTAAGCTATTTCGACAAATGCAGTCTTGTACGGCCAATGATACAACTCGCACTTGTGCACAACTAGCTAATTTTTGATGCTCCCATATATTCTATCAAAAGCAGGATTAGAGAACTAGGAGAGCATCATAATGCTTTCATTCTAATGGAAATGCTTTCACTCCTGTCACCCCCACTTTTCTTTTACTATAGTTGAGATAGAAATAAAAAGCAACTTGCTAAGGATGCAGACCAGATTGAGCGGCTCTGGCTGGGCCAGCCAAGGTCTCTCATCATTTAACTGTGTGCTGTCATCATTTGTTTGCCATCCAAGTGCTACGATACCCTTAAGAAATTACCAGTAAATAAACTCTTCTGCTGAGCAGAAAATGGCATCTAAAACAAAATAATAATAAAAAACATTGCTAGTGTATCTTCAAAATGCACTTGCTGTAAAGCCAGAAAAATACTCTTCATAAAGTATCTCAAAATACGTTACACATTACGGATTCACCTCTCTGTGTCTGTCTTTAAACTGTATCTATCCTCTAACTCCAAAGACACTGACTGTTACAATCACCCCCTCCCTGCAGTTTTCCAGCAGGGTCTTCCTTATCCCCAAATCACATCTGTCTTGAGTTTCTCTCAGATTTGTCAGGTGGATCAGTGCTCCCCAGGGCCTGCTCCAGCTGAAGTATTTTAATTTGACTAAACACCTGATTTATTTTATCTCTCCGATGAGAAAGGCAGTTTGTCTTAATAGAGCCTGTCAGCCCACAGTCCCATTCAGAGCAATTTACAGGCAGCCAGGGATGCTGGGAGAGAAGAGTGCTGTGATTCTGTATTTTATCCTCCTCCAGAAAGCACCTAAAAGCAGCTATTCACAGCTCCTGCATGTGGCATTTTAGAACTGAATTAGCTTTTTATTCAAGTAACTACACTTGTTGTGAATAGCTTATCTGTAAAATTGCCACATTCACTACTGATTTTATTAACCTTTGGCTCTATCACAAAATGGTCTTCAGTTAGGAAGGACCTTTAAATTTGACATATATTTTTTCTAAGAGACCTTTATTCTAGTGACTTCAGATTTACTGAATTTGATCCATTGACTCCTTTACCAGTTATATTCAAAATCTTAAGTCTCAGAGGGGAAATCAATAGCATGTGTGGAAACCTTTATAGATAGATAGATAATGACACTTTTCCTTAACAAAAGGTAAACAAAAAACAGAAACAAAAAACAAATCAAGTATTAATAAAACTGCAGTGTTTATGTGTCCGCTGTTTCTTTGCAAAGGAGGGGAGATAGGGAGAGAACCAGAAAAGGTGGAGACCACACAACTTTTCTTCCAGCAGAAAAGCGATTGTGACAGCAGGGGCCCCTTCAGAAAGAAAGTAAGATAATTTTCAGTTTACTCAGGTACTAATTATTTGTGCAACTGCAATCAAGTGTCCACAGTATCTTTGTACAAGAGGAGAATAGGTAGAAAACCAGAACAACATGGCCATACCTCTGTGACCTCCTAGCAGACCCACCAGGTCTTGTGGTCACCAGCCACCACTGCATATACAGGAAGATGCATTTCTAAGTAGGCATGCACAAAAAACATGTGAAGGTAAACATGTGTTTGCAAATGCACAGATCATAAACCAGCCATTTATTGTGCAGCTACCCTTGAGAGGATTGTCTGCAGTTCCTCATCAACTGCAAACTCAGCAGCAAACATCAAACAGGTGTCCATGGAAAATGCATGGAAAATGGGGGCAATCTGGAGCGCATACAGGTGGGCAACCTGTGTTTTATGCTGCCCCGACACCTGAAGCTATTCCATTATTCTATCCCATAAGAGTTCCTCCCTTATTCCTCTTTATTTTTCTTGGCTTTTAAAAGTGTTTCACCCCTTTTTCTATGTAGTTTCAGAACCTGAAATCACCGGGGGGGGGGTGGTTCATTGAACTAACTCCATGCACAAGCTTTATAACAGGAAACCAACAGGGACACTTTACACATTCCATTTTTAAGTTGCAGTTTAGCTTTACTTTAAGGTATGAATGTAACAAATAAGTATTACAGATACTGTAGAGCAGCCCAGATGTGGAATGTGCAATAATTTCTGCCTTTTTTGTTAATCAATATAGATATGAGTGAAACAAATGACTACAGAACAATTAATTCATTGATGACTCCAATTATCTTTCCTTAGCTTAATATTATTCAATACCATTCATACATGCATTGTCATCTCTCCTCATTTCCAATACATTTTCATACACACATGAAATTTTCACCTGGGCATTTTAAAGAAAGTGAACCAGTATTTCTTCTTTTTTATCATCTAACATGCAAACACTATTCTGAAATTTTATTTCTAATCCATTAAGGAAAATGCTGACAAAGTAAATCAAAATACAAAGTAAGAGGATTAGGTCATAGACACATTAAAAAGAGTGCACATCCCCAGAGTTGCAGAGCATCAACTATTGAAAGCAACAAAACCAACCATTCAAACTTTTTAAAAGAGAAAATAATAATAACCAGGGCAGAAATTTAGTATTTCAATAAAATCAATTACCCTTTCAGCTTCAATGTGTGTATGTGTGGTGTGTGTGTGTGTAGCAAAACACAATGCCAGATATAAAAGCGATGGTATTTCCTCTTAGATTGCCAGACATATAACTTGGTTAAACCATTCTGTCTAATATTGTGGACTGCAGCAAACATCAGATAGACTGTGATGTTTCTACTTCACAGGCTGCGGCCAGCCATTTAGCATTTACCTTGTTTGATTGGGTCGCTTTTTAAATGCCACAAAACAGGGCAACAAAGGCAACAAAAATAAACAGTGAGGATAAAAAACACAGAGAGAAGAAAGTAACAATCGAATGGAAGGGCTTCCAAGATAAAAGTCACTTTGTGCTGTCTGTCTGTAGAGCTTCCTTCTCCTGTACACAGGCATCTAATTTGAGTTTTAACTCCAACAGCAGTTTAAAAAGCTTTCCACTCTGAAGAGCCCCCAAGTGCATCATAAAGATAAAGGATTTCAGTACAGAACAACCACAAAGACTTCTATTATCTTATCGGTCTTTGGTTACAACAGCTGAACCAATATGACTAAGTTCTGAATGACTTTTTCTGTTTTTCATTTAAAAGAGAGAGAGAGAGAGAAGGGAAGGATACTGGAATTCCTTTATTCCATGATCAGTTAGCAATTGTTGATGCATCCATATGCTACTGTCCATTCCTGAGTCAATTAAAAGTTGTCTAAAGGCTGCAATTGTGTTTTGCAACATCCACTGCAAGCATGCATAGCATCTAGAGGGCTCACTTGGTGAATTAACTTACATGGCCCAAAAGGGCATGGAGGGGGGAAATGTCCTGATTTTACAGAGTACTGTAAAATTATTGTAGGTGAAAATATGTTGGCTAATACAAAAATAACTCACATAGCATCTTAAACAAATACTGTTGCATTATGTACCAACACCATGCTTAAAAAGCAACAATTTGCAGAGTCTTCCAAAACTATTCTCAACACATCTTTTTCCAAAATTAATATCCAAAAACTATACATGACTTAAAGAAACTATCCCTCTTTAGGCATCTATTCTGGTAGACCAAGAGTAGTTGGCAGGGTGTATGTGTGTATGCATCATCATGTTGGCAGTTTCCACCCCCAACAAGTTCAGCATTATTTGCATATTAAGAGCCTTAATTCTACAGGCATGAAGTCTGAAGCTGAGAGCAGATTACACATTACAAGTGCTTTTCTTCTGGGGGTACTCAAGGATATACAGTGCCAGCACTTTCCCCCCAAATGTTAAAAGTGTGGCACTTATACTATAACAACATCATGGTGAGTACTGGCATCTTTTTTTCTGCACATGACTACACCAAGTCACCTGCTCTCTATATGTGTTAGTTCACAACAGAGACAGAGTACTCTCTAAGCCTAAATGACAGCATCACTCTGTGAAACTTCTCCAAGTACCCAAACACAATTGCCTTCTGCTGCTTCTGCATCTTGAAGAACAAGAAAACTCGTATGACATTACCAATCTTTTTTTAAAAAAATATATATCCATATATATCCTACCTACTTTCCAAGAAACACAAGGCAGCAAACAATGCTGAACCACATTTCAAATAAACAGAATCCTCAAGTTAAAGCCAGTAATAAAACCAAATGATAAAACTGCAGACACATATAGGATAAAACTCAATGCCATACTAATACAGTGGTACCTCGGGTTACATTTGCTTCAGGTTACATATACTTCAGGTTACAGATTCTGCTAACCCAAAAATAGTACCTCGGGTTAAGAACTTTGCTTCAGGATGAGAACAAAAATCGTGCTACAGCAGCGCGGCGGCAGCAGGAGGTCCCATTAGCTAAAGTGGCGCTTCAGGTTAGGAACCGTTTCAAGTTAAGGACGGACCTCTGGAACAAATTAAGTACTTAACCCGAGGTACCACTGTAATACGATTGTTCCATTAGCATAAGCATTTCTGCTTGCAACAATCTCTCCTCTCCTCCAGAGGGTTCTCCCGACCCTCGGGAGTAGTTTTGAAAGAGTTGCAGGAAAGCTCCATTGGGCTAGTGGAAATCCTTGCACTGGCTTCCACTAGCACACTGAGCTAGTTGAATCCGGCCCACAGTGACAATTCCAACACACCAGGCAAATTAAAAAAATATATAAATGTATGCAGAAACAGGCCAACCATCAGTCCTTCACTAGCAATCTCAAAACCTTTCATCCCACTGAAGATAAGAAAGGAAGCTGGCCTCAACTAAGTTTATTTGCTACAAAATGCAGGGGGAGAATTTACAATGAAAACCTACAAAGCCTTGTCTGCAGGTCTAGGATGTGGCTGCAGCTGCTGCAATAGCCAATGTTTGTTCAATGCTGTGCCAAAATTGTTTTTCAGCCTCATTTTTAGGTCATTTTAGCATTTCTTGATTGTTTTGATGGGTAAGGACCTTACTTTATCACTGTGAGATGGGCAAGGTTTGTTATGTGTCTGGATTTATTTCCATTAAACATTTTTTTCAGTGCTTTGCAGCCTTCCTGGCTACCTGCACTTTGTGGTTTGAAAAAGTCCCATGGGAGATGTTATCTCATGTTTCCTGTTGGCTTCAACTGAAATACGGGAAGCTGAGGAGGCTGCAGAGTACAGAGCACTGGAGAGATTGTTTGTCGTCTGAAAGAAAACGTACTCACAAACACCCCTCAGCCGCCTCAAAAGTAAATTAAGAGCACCCAAAACTCTGTACAGTGGCACCTCGGGTTACATACACTTCAGGTTACATACGCTTCAGGTTACAGACTCCGGTAACCCAGAAATAGTGCTTCAGGTTAAGAACTTTGCTTCAGGATGAGAACAGAAATCATGCTCCGGCAGCACGGCAGCAACAGGAGGCCCCATTAGCTAAAGTGGTGCTTCAGGTTAAGAACAGTTTCAGGAACGAATTAAGTACTTAACCCGAGGTACCACTGTATAACACGCATGAGAATTTCACTAAACTTTTCCTTTCCTTTTTGATAGTTTTCAAACACAGTTTCTTTTCTCATTAATTAATGGAGAATAGGCTTTTAAAAATAGAAAAAAATGTTAAGTGAGGCATTTTACAGCTGTTACATCTGAGCTCTCATTTTCTTACCACCGAATGAGATTCACACACAACAGGACTTGTGGCATAATGTGTGGCATATCTATTCTCACTTATTTATTTAAAATACTTCCAGACCACATATGAACTGCAGAGACATCAGGAAAATATACAAAGGTTAAAAAAAAAAGTTACAAATTCAATAGACTACAATGTCATAAATAACATCATAAATGAAAATGACAGAGGCGGTATATTAATCAGCTTCAAAAATGTGAATTCTACAATGCTTGGGCAAATAATTGAGTTTTGGTATGTCATCAAAATAATTTCAACATTAGTGCTTGGGATGCGGGTGGTGCTGTGAGTTAAACCACTGAGCCTTAAACTTGCCGATCAGAAGGTCAGCGGTTCGAATCCCCACGACGGGGTGAGCTCCCGTTGCTCGGTCCCTGCTCCTGCCAACCTAGCAGTTCGAAAGCACGTCAAAGTGCAAGTAGATAAATAGGTACCGCTCCGGCAGGAAGGTAAACGGCGTTTCCGTGCACTGTTCTGGTTTCGCCAGAAGCGGCTTAGTCATGCTGGCCACATAACCCGGAAGCTGTCTGCGAACAAACGCCGGCTCCCTCGGCCAATAAAGCGAGATGAGCGCCGCAACCACAGAGTCAGTCATGACTGGACCTAATGGTCAGGCGTCCCTTTACCTTTACCTACCCCTACAGGAAGGCATTCCACAAATCAGGTACCAACGTATTCTTTTCCTCATTTCCCCTGAAAAATTAAAAAGTAAAGTAAAAATGCTCATAATGAGCTGCACATATTGTTCACCAAGTAACAGCCTTTTCTTGCATACGTTCTCAGAAGAAGATTAAGGGATGGTTCAAAGACTTATAATGCAATCTGGCCTTGGGTAAGACCAAACTGGATACCACATACATGAATACTTGCCAGATGTTCTGGGTTACATGAAGAAACAGCAAGGTAAAAGTGCATCTAAAAATGAACTGTACATATTGTAAATCAGATTACACTAAATTCTGGATTCTAAAAGCATATTCTACATGTCAAAATTCCCAATGATGTAGCCAAAAGAACTGGGGGCCCATATAGCCTCTGCTTATTTGACAATGGACCAACAATGTTTATTGTTCTGCATGAAAATCCAGTGTCAGCTTTGGCCAGATTCACATGTCAACACGGACTGTGTTGGTGCATGCTGCTGAAAAGTTCCTCTTCCGCCGCTGGAGAGTAAGCTGGAGTCTGTCTTGTCATGAACCCAGGCATGTGGTTTGGTCCTCTCTAAACAAACCACAAGGGGTAACCAGAGTATGTTCTTAGCTTATTACTTGTGGTTTGATTGAGGAAACAACCAGGAGCCCAGGTTCAGACGTCACAACAAGACAAACTGGCTGGTTTCCAGTGGTGTAGCAGGAATAGTAGCACAGGAGGTTGTCTGTAGTAGTAGCACACTGCACATTCACATTAAACCACAGTTTGATTTTTAGCTATGGTTTAATGTGATGCACCAACCAGGTCTTTGACTCAGATCTTATTTACTAGCATACAAAGATTAGGAGCCATGTAAACAGAGAATTCAGAACAGATTATGAAATTGCCCCATTTCCTGATATGTCTTTCATAGCTGACTGCAGCTGAATGCTTTACATATTCAGTTTTAACTTTTAACATGTGGTTTCTGGGTGTCAAAGCTCTCTTCAGCGTAAACGGAGTGTGTGTAAATCTGCTATCATTAAGATCAATGTATTTGTTCTTTCCATTTCCATTCTTAGCCATTATTTCCACAAGTTGGAATATAGTGGCTACTGGTTTTTTGGTGAATAACTGCCTAATAAAGTATGCATTGGCAGTCTACCACTGGTTTACTGCTGGATGTACACCTATTGCTGGACAGTTTATACTTGACTAGCAATAGTTTGAGAAATTTCAATCACTGCTAGAAAATGAAGCAGCATTTCTCCCCACAAAAGTGGTCGGTTTAATCCAAATGTTGTTTGCGTCATTATCTGTGTTGTCACCTATGCCTGTAACAAAGGTTGCATAACTAGAATATGAATCTGGTATACTCATTGGACTGGGTTTTTAAAAAAATAGTACAATGAGACATCATAAGCCTGCCGTCACATTGTTATAGATGTATTACCTTCCAACAGATCCATGTGCAACATGAATCTAGCTCCTGCCACCTCAGTTCTTTCCTCAGCCGTTCATTTATACTAGTATTACACATATCCTTATAGAGTAGCTTATCTTTCACAGTGGCTTATAAGTTCCTTATTCAGCAAGGTGCTTCCATGTCGACCCGATTATCCGTTATTAGTCTCTATCTCCTTTGAAATGTCTGAAATATAAATATGAGTACTATACGATAGTACTGCAAGATTTATATACTTTAATGATAAATATTAATTTTGATGCTAATTACATGACCACCTTTCATGTCTTACAAATATGAACATCAGTGAAAAACTTATATTTGCCTCTGAAGGTTGTTGTTTTTTATTGCCTCTGGTTATAAGTACAGTAATGAAGAAGTGAAATTTACTGCAAAACTAAAGAGATTTGCATACCCTGCCTATCATAAAAAATGGTCCAGAGGAAACTTCCCATTATTTACTCGAGGAGACAATTTATTCCAAATCTTTTTATATGTGTGAGAAGAAAACAACCATTAAAGTTGCAGTCCTAAACACCAGGCCATCCCCAATGTGGTACCCTCCATGTATTTTGAAATACTACTCTATGGGCCCCTGGGGGACACAAGGTTGATGAAGGCTGCAAGACACATTTTCTTGAGACTGAGTAGACATTACAGGATGACACTGTTAATAGGAGGAATTAGGTGCCATGTAAAACAGAAATCACAATGCAGCCTATGGGAAATAGCATTGATCATTAAAGCACTAGCAGTTCTCTCCATCTTCTCTGATCCTGAACTTCAAAGTCCTGCACAAGAACATTTTATATAGTCCAGAGACCAAGGCCCTCTAAGAACCCCCAAAATGTGCCCCCTTTTTAAAGAAAAAAACTTTTTAAAATAAGAATAATTATTATTGTATGGACTGATCCCATTGGTTTTCCACTGTGATGCCATTTTTATTTATTTTTTTGCTGCCCCCTCCCCTCAGGTCCCTCCAAATTTCCCATTAGTATTAGTATTATTTAATTATTTATCAAATTTGTATACCACCCTACACCTGCATGTTTCAGTAGAAGTATTTCCATTTTATTTATTTTTTAAAAAAATTACTTATCACACCTGCAGGTCTCCTGCTGTGATTAAGTGACACCAAAAGCTTTTTGTGACTCCTAAGTTGGTTTGTTTGTTTTAAAAAATTAAATGGAAATTCTGGGAAATGATTGAAAAAACTGCAGAAGAACTGATAGGGAAATCCTTTGGAAGGCAGTTTTGAGAACTGAAGCTCTCAACATGTTCATTTTTTCATTTCATCCCAATGTTCAGCCCACATTGACTTAAAGGCTAATCACCCATACCCCTTCTGTGAGTGTAATTTTACTTAAATGGAATGATCTTTCATTGACAGCTAAAGCATTTTAGAACTGATGGGTTTTTTCTCATTTTAACTAAGAACTTATCATAAGAAGCACAGAACTTGTTGGATTAGTTCAAACAAAAAATATTAATTAATAAACACATAACAGAGCACTCAGATGACCACTGACTTGAATTGCTCCCCCTGTGTGAGTTTTATATTTGATGTAGGGAGGCAAAAAGAAAGGTCATACATAAATCAGTCCTAAGCCACAATCACCATCAAGTTAAAAACATAGCCAAATGCTCTTAACCAGCTATGTGTCATCTCAAGTTCCTAAGAGAAAGAAATTCTAGAAACAGTTCTAGAAACATACAAAGATCATATAGCTGGAATGAACAAACACACCAGAAATTTAAGCCACAATCATTTGCTAGTCTGGTTGTGCTTTGAAGGTCATGTTGCAAGAAAAGAGACCAAGGTTCTTAACCGTGTAGCAAAAATTCCAAAATCACAATCAGCAGGCACATAAGAGAGATGGCCTACATTTTCCAGACCATAGTTCCACCCATGTTCCTACTAGGTTCTGGTCTAATTATATTTTCAACCACAGGCATGAATATGCTTAGCCAGATGTCTCTAAGCAGCTGGTAACCAACAAAGTTTAAGTTTTTCTCTACTCTCCTTAACTGATCAGAAATCAAACCACTTATGTAGAGTCAGAATAAAACAGATCTTTGTCTCAGACCACATTATATTACCATGATGTCTTATTCTATCCAACAAATGCAATCCCCAACAGCCAAATATACGTATGAGTCACTGAAAAGATTCAACATTGTTTAAAATTTGGCAAGTTCTGGAAAAGGCGTCTTGGGTCTTCTTGACCACATTGGCCTTATGTCAAGAGCATCTCCCCAATGCAAGCAGAGACCACACAAAGAAATAGGAGATAATATAAGAGGCTTTGCTTCCTTTTGAGAAACCCTTGAACTTATGGCAGTAAACACCACTAATGCAAGGAAGGGGTCTTAGATAGATCAATAATGCAATATAAGGCAGCTCCGTAAGAATTTTCAAACATTAAGGGTCGAGGGTGAGTGAATCACGTGGCCTACAAGTTACATTTTCTCAGTCAAGCAAGGTAACTTAAAGAATATCCAAAGCAAATCTATTTAAGAGTAACTTACACTAGTCAAGCTGAAAGTTTCAGCAGCCACACTGTAATACACTTTTTGAATTATGTAGCCTTAACTTAATTTTACATCAAAATGTTTCTGCAACAGCTATGATGGAATAAAGCAGACACCTGGTAGAAAACAGAACAATGTTTTGTTTTTTTACCACATTTTAGCAGCTCCTATTTCTCTTATTTGGGAGTTTATTGAGGAAACCTCCCACAGCCTCTCTCTTTTTCTCCTTTACTTTTACTCTCATGGGGTTCCAGTTCTTTGTTGTTAAAATAAAGCAGATTTCTATGGAAAATTTACCAGTAGGGTCATCAGCCTGTAAGCTACTAATCCCTGTGAAACCTTCTCCAATCGATTTTTGAAGCTCAATGCCTGCTTGTAGATTGCCTTGTTCTACAACATATATGGTATGTTTTGATGGAGAAACTTGTGGTCTCTGGATGCAAGTCTTCCCAAAACATAGTAGCCTTAAAAGTAACACCGTATGTCACCAAGCAGCTGTAGCATCAATACTTTCCTACGCACATAAACTAGCTGACACTGCAAATAAATAAATAAATGTTGTACTTCAAGGGTAGACTTTAGGGCAGTGTGGTAATTCCAGCTCAATAATATTTAAATATCCAACTCATTTAGAGGCATGCAGACACTTGTGTGGACACCCAAGTGCAGTTCCTGGCTTTTTCTCCATTAGTAGCTCCTGTTTAGGGATGGTAATGTAATCTATTTCAGGAAGATTCTGCCCCAGATTTTACTACATACTTCCAGAATGGGTTCCAATTTGGAACATGGCAGGGAAGAATCGAGTTGTGTTCCAGAGGAAAGTTGATGAATTATTACTTTTTTATGCGCAATAGTTATTGCACAGCTACCAAATGAAGTGAACAAAATAATGAATACAGCAACTAAGTAATAAATAAGACTAACCATGCTCAGTGGGGCTTATTCCCAAGTAAGTGTATTTAGATTACAGCTTTAATAACATTTTGTGTTTCCCTGATACTGTCAAGCTAAATGTGAAAACACCAATTGGCTGATCTGACATCCCTTTTTGACATTCCACAACATGTTACTCCCACTGCTGTCTCTCTTAGAACAGGGAAAGCTGTTTTCTGTAGTTATTCAAGAATGCAAGCCATTGTCCAGATAAAACTAAAGTCGCCCCCCCCCCATAAGGAGTAAAATAAGCTTCAAAATCCCTTAATTGAATCGTAAGGTGAAACTTGCCTATAAATGGTTTTCAAAGAGTTTAGAACTGTGTGATCTTTTATTGTGATATTGAACACTCTAGGGGCACATGTCAATCTACAGCTTTTCAAAGTCATGTTAAAGAAGCATCTTCAGATACTGTGGCATGCTTTCAAAATAATGGAAATGTCAACCACTCACATAATGTTCGTATTATCCCTAATTAATATAAATTGCATCTAATTTCACCTCTACTTAAATATATTGCTGCCCAAAATAAGGACCCTAATTTTTATGAGTAATTACTATTACTGATGCATCAACACAATTATTTAAATTCAACATATGCAGAGGCAGAACCCAGCATTTACAGTTTTTTTTTGTTCTCTCCTTGCTCGATCCCTAATTTTTGTGGCTTGGAGTTCTTCCAGATTCTGTCTCTGACTTTGTGGGTTGTTGTTTTTGTTTTCATTTAAAAAAAAAAAGTGAAATCTCCTATCTTGTTTCACTTGCAGTTCCTGATTGACAAACAGGCAGGGATTTGAAAACAAGCAGTTACCTCCATGTAATCTGTACAGATAATGTGCATGAATGTATTTCAAGCGTACACTAAGGAAGGCTTAGTATTTTGCAGTTATCAAAACAGAGGGAAGAGACTATAGTTCAGTGCCAACAGCATATGTTTT
Source organism: Podarcis vaucheri (assembly GCF_965113315.1). NCBI lineage: Eukaryota > Metazoa > Chordata > Lepidosauria > Squamata > Lacertidae > Podarcis > Podarcis vaucheri. The sequence continues at coordinate 73,653,297 of NC_138759.1, forward strand.
ACATGCAGAAGCTTCCAGGTTCAATCTCTTGCATCTTCATTAAAAGGATCAAGTAGATGATGCGAAAGACCTCTTTGCTGCTCTCCTGGAGAGCTGCCACCAGTAAAGTCTGATCAATCTTGTGGGTGTATACAACTCTCTCCGCTGGGCTGCAAGAGTTAATTCAGAACATTTCACTTCTATTTTAGATTAAATGCAGCTTGTTATGTCACTCAAACTTGGACTAACTGTGGTTTATCTTCGTTTTGCTTAGCTGAGCCAAGCCAACTTCAAACCATAGTTTACGAAGCTGTCTTTTTTCAATTAACCATAGTTAAGATTAACCACAATTTATAGTTCAGAAAAACACTAAACTGCAGTTAGATCACAAATGAAGTGAAAGCTTTACATCTTCTCACAATCATGCTGAAGGAGAGGGGAAGAGAGAGTACATGAGCCTGAGGCTGACATAGACTTCTTCTTGTAGTGCTAAATCAGGCTTTGGAATTACATCCGAATGCAGCCACAACTCTGGGCTAGATGGAGAAATATTTTAACCAAGTATGACGTGGCTTTCTATGCACCTGTGATTGCCATCACACACAAAACTTTCTTTTCCTGTTAGCAATGTACCATCGGTGGAAGACAGCCTTACTGATTAGTAGCAGTCCCAACAACTGATTCTGAAATTTGGCGCCGCTTTTCTCAGATAATGCTAATTTGTACTGCCATCAGTTCAAGTAACAGTCTAAACTGATAGCTGAAAGTGCCTTGATAATTTTTAATTTCCATCCATGGGGATTGTATCTGAGAAATAAATAAAGTTCCAGCCCAGCTGTGGAATAGCCACCTTGTACAACCAAGCTACACAATAAATGTGCCTGATGAAAATTTGCCTCCAACTGTACAGTATCTGGTGCAATTGTATATTGCACTTTACATTCAGAAGGCTTTTCCCATGCAAAAACAACAGGAAGAAAACACCTAACACATGTTGCAGATTGTATCACACACCTGCCTGGCATGTAAGCTGCAGGCATTTCTGAAAATGGAAGCAAATTTGTTACTTGTACACATTTATTCACTGTGTTATTTGATAGAGCGTGCACATGTATACAATATGTCCCTAAATAGGTATATCCCACCCACACAGTCCACCAACCACAAAAGGAGTGCAGGGATCAAATGGGTGGGCCAAATAAGTCTAAGAATATATGTGCACACTTATGTAGCAAGTTCTAGACATAATGGGTGGAGCGTGCATGGAGTGTGTGTGACTTAGAAATTTGTTTCCATATCCTGTTATGTACAGAGTAATGCAGAATCCAATACTGAATTACATAGGTTTCATACAGTTATCTCTCCTAACAGAATATGGAACACTATTTTGCATGATGTACTCATATTTTTAACACAGACTATAACGCTTCCCCTGGTACAGCCTATTATTAGCACCTTTTTAGTGTTCTCCCCCCCCCCCCGCCAACCGGGTATAATGTAAGGCAAATTATGTAAAACACACCTAACCAGTTATTCTGCAAGCTGCCACTTGCTTGCTACAAACAATCAGTTTCTACAGAGTGGAAGAAAAAACCTGCCAATAGATTGGAACTTCACATCTTAAAATTCCTGTCGAAATCAGGTGCATTTTAAGCATCAGATTTGATTATTTAATCAGGCAACTTGCATTTTGCCCTGGCTAATTTAGAAAGCTTATAATATTTTACTCATAAAATAATTGTGCACCTGTTGTGATGGAAACCTATTTAAACAAATCTTAATAGGCATTACAATTTGTTCTAAACATAAGCAAGCTAGCTGATCACTTAGTTCAATCTATAATGCAACATTTTAAAGCAGATGGCAGATTGCTCTATACCTCTGCAAGAATTGTTATGCACATTATTATGAGGATAAATCAAAAACTGCTGAAGCCATATAGTAAATCATATTTGAAGGTTATCCATCATTGCCTCTCCATGTCCAACAGGCCTTTCCATTGCCCTATATGCAAACACAAATTAGTGTAATGGATCCCAGCACCACAAGATTCCCTATGCTTACTATGCCAAGATAGCAAGCTTCCCTAATATAAATGTACATATGACAGACTGGATAAGAACCTGAATATTCAGAGTAAATTTACATCTTAGGTTCATCAGACAAAGACATCAGCCTTTGCATACAAGATTTGCTACAGCAGCCATATAACGTGTAGCGTGCACTGCCATATGGATCATTGATGGGAAGTGGAGTTTTCTACCTGACCTACTCACACTGGTGGGCAAACTCTCCCTGCCAACAAGAACAATCATGTGAGTCGCCATGATACCTGTCACAGAGCTGCATGGAGAATCCATCACACGGCAAGCTATTTTCAAGCTCCTCCATCCAATAAGATTTAATATGTAGATCATAACTTCGTACATAAAAAACTGACCTGATTTTCTCAGAATACTGTACACATATTCAGCATTAATAGGTAGTATAAAGCAATGCTTTTAAAAACAACTATATATGCAATCATGTTTTATATTTGCTTCTTTTGAGAACCTCGTTCATAAAATGCCAACTCTGGTGGAACCTGTACTGGGCTGAGGTCATATATCTGTGAAGTAGTTTACTTTGTGCATTTTATAAATGTTTATGCTCTGAAACATCTTCATAACAAGAACTGACCTGCAAATTAAGGGAAGGTTCTGCTTCTTATCACTCATTTTACTATCCATTTCATATCTGAATCAGTGAATAAACAAAGTTTGTGAATTTGACTTTAATAATTTTGTATTTTAGATTGCTGTGAACTGCCTTGAATTTTTTAAATAGATTTTTGCATGAAACTGTTTTTAATTAATTACATAATTACATAAATATAATAATGTTTTCTGTTGGGTGTATTATTATTATTATTACTATTATTATTATTATTATTATGTTTGATTTGAATAATTATGTTTTGTCTCCTAAGATTGGTTGTTTCTGGCCAAGTCATTTACTTATGTGTGAATATTCATACAAATATTTTTAAATAACTATTTTATCTAATGTATGCAATTCTAAAGTATGTATGCAATTCTAAAGTATTTTTTAACATAGTTTAGTACATTTCTTGATCCAAGAACTGTATCACAAAATGTGGAGGTGTGAAATCTGAAGAATCAGTGCATTAGTGCAGGAGGTAAAAATTAGATCAGTTTGCTTGAAAATGTGGCCAAATTTCCTCCCATCCTACCTGAGTTGCCACAATGTTCATCAAAGAAAATGAAGGCTATAAAGCAATGGAGACCTACTCGCGAAACAAATATGATACTGTAGGACACAATCCAAATCCCTGATCTGCCATGAGACTTGGATGGGATAATAAAAGAGGTTTCTTCGGTTTCTTTGAACTAGGTATGTTCAAAGTGGGTGGCTGCAGACCAGATCCAGAAGCTCTTGGAAGAACCTGATTTTCTAGCTCCATTTCAATTGGGATTCAGGCCTGGTGTTGGCACCAAAACTGCTTTGGTCACTTTGTATAACGACCCCGTTGGGAGAGAGACCGAGGAAATGTGTCCCTGTTAATTCTCCACGACCTCCCAGTGGCTTTCATTACCAACCATGGTAGCCTTCTGGAGTGGCTGTCTGAGTTGCAGGTTGGTCGGACCACTTTGTGGTGGTTCTGGTCTTTCTTGGATGGTTGTTCCTAGAGGGTGATCCTTGGGGAGTGCTCTTCACCCACATGGAGCCTTCAATGTGGAGTTCCTCAGGGTTCAATTTTATCCTCTGTGCTATTTAACATCTACATGAAACCACTGAGTGGGATCATCTGGAGTTTTGGAGTATATTGTCAGCAATATGCTGATGACACACAGATCTACTTCATCTTTACATCTGCCAGTGAGGCAGTGGATGTGCTGAACCATTGTATTGCTTTAGTAATGGACTGGATGAGAGCCAACAAACTCAAGCTCAATCTAGAGAAGATTGAGGCACTGTTAGTGGGTTCCCTAGACCAGATGGATGAGAGGTCGCCTGCTTTTGATGGGATTACACTCCCGCTGAGGGAGCTCATCAACTTTTCTCTCTGGATTTTCACTGTTTGAAATATGGCAACCCTAGTTTTATGTAGGGCTGCCTCTGGAGACAGTTTGGAAACTGCAAAATTCAGCAGCCAGGTTGTTCAGCAAGGCAAGACTGTTTGAGCATACTGCACTGATCCTGGCCCAACGGCACTGACTGCCAATTAGTTTTCAGGCCCGTTTCAAAGTGGTGGTTTTGACCTATCAAGCCTTAAATAGCTAAAAAAAATATTAAATAGCTTTAAAACATTAAATAGCTCAGGACCGCAATACCTCAAGGACGGCCTCTCCCCATTTGAACCATTCCAGACCCTGTGATTATTATGTAAGGTCCTTCAAGAAATACATTGAAGAACAAAAAGAAACAACTGCTAGCAGTGCTTGATTTATAACATAGAACACAACTACTTTATAATATGATCATGGGACATCTAGAAACTCTAAAACAATGCAGCTGCATGAGTCATTCCCAAAATATAATATTGATCATCCTTGAATCTTCCCACACTTGCCATCCTCTCCTGCCACACCAGTGTGCCACACTGCACCCTTTGAGAACCACTGCCTTAGCACATCAAGCCATTTTGAAATCTCTCTGCTGTTTCTGTGGTCTCAGACATAGAATTTCTCTAGTTTTGCCACCTGAATTTAAAAGAAAGAAATAAAGAAAGAAATCTGGAGAATAACAGCATTGAATAATTTCTTTTAAAAAACCAAAGCCTCATAATTTACCAATAGTATGAAAATCAGTTTCCAGACATGTCTTTTTACTATATTGTTCAGGACAAAGACTGAACAATGAGACATAGAGTGGCTCACATGTAAATGTATGTTCTTCTTCAGCTTCTTTTGTTTGCAATCCATTTCGTACTTATTGTTTTTACGGCCTGTTGGGCCTGGCTAACTCTGTTACTATGAATGAACTTCAGAATGAGGTACGTCTCATGCTATGACTGGAATTTGTAGCCACAATTCAAGATACTGACAACTGTTCTGCTAAAGGTGCGTTCTGCAAAGCTGTTTGTTACTTGAAGTAATTTACTTGTTTGACCTGAGCAAGCTTGCTCATTACTGTCAGCTCAATGAGCTAGAATTTAGAGTTGTCTTGGGGTGAGGGGATCTGAACACCACAGTTCCGGAAGAGGGTTATATAAAATTCTCAAATTAGAGACCTACCAAATATTTATTTATTTTTATCTAATCCTGGGATAACTTTATGAGTGAAAATATATGGTTTATCTGTTCACATGCAAGATAGTCACTGTCATGGCGCAATTACAGGAGGGGCACAAGACATGCTACCTCATGCCATGGACTGGCTGGGTGCGGAGGAGTGCTGGGGGGCACCAGCTGGAGAACCCCCAGCTGAACCCCCAGGGGAAGAAGGCTCAATAGCAAGGGGATTGGTGGTGGGATATCAATAGGTAGTCAGAGGGAGAAGACTGGGGGGGGGGAGCTGGAGGAGCAACAGGGTTTAGTGAGCAGGAAGAGTCTGTGCCAGAGTATAGTTCAGACTCTGAGGCTGAAACATAGGCTGCAGAGGAAGGGGGTCAAGAGGCTTCTGAAGAATTCAGGGAGTCTTCGCCTCCTGCTGCTACCAGCTCTCCCCCCCCCCCAGTCTCTGAGAACATGCAGAAAAAATGAAAAGAGCGGAACACAGATCAGCTGTGTGCAGATGCAGTTTGAGACTGGGGGGGGGCACGTGAGGAGCCTTAGAGAGGGGTGGGAAGACAGGGACCTTCAGTCCTCACAACTTTTTCATTGGGGCAAGACCTACCAGGAAGGATTGCTGAGACCACTAGGCCTGAACTGTATTTAGGTTTACTTGAATAAGGATTTAATTTCACTGACATTGGTGACTTCTTTCTGCTCCAACCCTGACACCTCTTTTTTTGGGGGGGGGGTATGCATTTGAGACACTTCACACAATAGTCTCATGAGAAACAGAAATCTTAGTGGCCGGCCACGAGTAAAAAGTTTCATTGCATGCTTAATGCATGATCCACCCAGAGTTAAGCACTTTTACTGATTTCAATGGGGGGGGGGAGTTATGCACTTAAATATGCTTAGTTGTAGAAATATTGGAGTCTTATTTCTTCTTCTTCTTATATACAATAAACAGCCAATAAACAATATAGTTAAAACATACTTACACTGCATATCAGTACTATGGAAAATTAGGCATTTTATTCCATGTGGTCACTTTAATAAATTCATTACTAAAAATAATTTTATGCCCTGTAGTATATTACTAATCAGGACCTGCTACTGGGTTTAAGGGTTTCTCCCCTCTGTTTCGTATTTACATTGATTTCTCTAATTGGAACCAACTGATCTTTTTCCTGTATATTGATTTTTTAAACCCTAGCAGTTAACAATGATTCTAATATATTGTAACACTTTAGACCTTAATCATAGAGTGAGGGGGGCTTTGCTTGTAGCTTTTGTTTGAGTTTTAATTAAGAAGACCTTGTGTCTCCAACCCTGAGCTGTGTTTTTAATTGCTCATATGTATATCATGTAGACTTCAAAAGAAGGAAAAGACGTTTATAACAGAGAGCACAAAGGGGAGCTTTGAAATGTCTACAACCATACAAAGTGGCATAATTAAAAACCTATGGGTGCTCCTGTGATATATAAGCCATATATATTTATAAAGTAGGCTGCGGTATACACTTGTGACTTGCCAAAAGGGATTTTGGCACTATTAGAGAAATAATCTCAATGCATCTCAAATAAACTGTAAAGAAAACTAATACGGTAATCTTTTCAGCCTTCTATTGCTCACAGAGTTCCTGTGTATTCTTGTTATCATGCTTGCTGAACCTCTGACAGCTAACCTACATTTTTCTCTTTCTGAATGCCTAATACAACTGTAATACCAATTATCCCACTTTATGCCTTCCTCTGAAAGCAAGAGGCAGCACTTCTAGCAGCAACGTAGTAGCACAACCTTCACAGAATGGATACCAATCCTACTCCTATCACAATTACAACATATACTCCATCTTTCCTCACAATTCTCTTCTCTGAAGAGAGTAACAGCTATTTCTATCACAAGCTATCAGCATGAAACTTGATACAGATAAAGGAATATGCACAGTGTATTTTATAGTGGAAATCTCTTATGCAGCAGGTCAACGCTTATCCAGCTCTTAAAATCTTGAAACTAGCACAGGCCTCTCTGTTTGCTAATTATTCTTAGGACACCGGAATTACAAACAAAAGCTTTGAACTCACTTTAATTTATCAAAGAAGATGATCTTTGCACGGGGAATTAAGGAATTACGTGCAAGTCAAAGAGTCATACAATGCAAATGGTTTTCTGTAGTGGGTAAAGCTATGCACATCCGTCAATGTCTATCCAAAAATAGAGCATACTGTACAAAGAAAGACTGCATGTGACATTTAAGCCACAATGTGTGTAAATATAGATTATGTTCCAGTAGTATACTCCTCTAGAAATGGAAACCAGAACACTTCACCCACTAGATTGTGACCCAGAAGCCTTCTATCTACAAGGCTGCTAGAACCATCATGACTCTTGGAGATAGCATAACTAACTGCTTATGTTGTGTATGGACTGGCCTCCTTTATTTGATCTTCAAAGACCCTGTATTTTGAGAGAAACCACTGGAGGCTATTTCAGTGGAACAATAGTGCGATGCTTGCAGGACTCTGCTAAGTAAGAGATTTATGTTGACATGTGAAACAAAACTAAAAACAGGCTATTTTTGGAAATAAGGGGCACCATGCTTTCTGATAGTTGACTGGGAAAGTTGGAAAATGGGGGTGGGGCTTTAAATCACTGTCATTGTATACCTCGATATTTTATTTACATAAGGTATACACACAGGAAGGAAGGAAGATTTTGCATGTAAAATTACTGCTGGATATATTTCTAAATAAGTCACTTTCCATTCATTAATATTGGATGGGAGCAATTTGGGAGCACTAGACCAATGAAATTTTGATCTTTTAACCTTTGAAGATCTGATCTCTATATGGTCTTATATACCAAAACCTTGAACTTAGCACAGTCGCAGATTGGCAGCCAAATCCTGTAAACACGGAGTTATATGTCATGCCATTTGCCCCCACAAACAACCTATCACAAGTCATGAGCATGAAACTTGATACAGATCAAGGAATATGCACAGTGTGGGTGCATATTGAGTACCCTGTTAAACACAATCAGGTCCGGGGTGGGCTTTTTTTTCAGGAGTGGCTACATTACTATACCTTCAAGGTTGCATGCACCACCTCTTCATGCAAATATGAACTCAACCAGTTATCCTCCTGCCCCACCTAGATTTAATCTGTCATAAGGGCAAAGAGCCAAGAGGTAGCATCAGTGGGTGCATACTCACAACCATCTTGTTAACCTCTTTAGGCTGCAAAAACTGAAACTGATCCCACAAAACAAGGCTTGATGGAGCATTAGAAACCTCACTGAGCCCTCTGAGATGTCCCAGGCTCCATCCACTAATATAAGTGACACAAGTGCTTTTGGTCTAGAAAAAGAGGTGCCAGAGCTCACCATGAACATGTCCCTTGTTCTCTTATAATGGCATTGGCGCTCACCTGAGAGGTGCTGGAACTGAGTTCCAGCTGAAAAAAATCCTGGGTGACACCAGTCTATGGACCACCCCTAAGAAGTTCTGTTGAGCTGACATGATGGCAGTAGATGTTGGGATTCTTTGCCACATTCATCACCACGCAGCAGGCATGGTTATGTGCTATAACATGTGCTTGGTTGTCTTCCCAATAAGGCTTTTGCCACTTTAGCCATCATCCAGCCTGCTTCATAGCACATACCTCCCCAGTATACCAGGAGGATGAATATGCTCCACAGTCTTGTAGATGATGCTCGGAATGATCATATCTATGGCCCTCTGCATCTTGCTGTGCTACAGAGAGACAAGGCCTCATAAGGATCACCAGCTCTGTCCACTGGAAAATAGCCCAGAGTGTTCAGGAATTGTTGCTTATGTCCAAAAGATGATAAACATTGCACTCAAATAAATAAGCCAGCAAGCAGCTTCAACTAATTTCACTAGGATGCATGCAGAAAAACATTGTGGTGAACTGCCTGCAAGTACTACATGCAAAATAAAATTAATTGTGTCCAGGGAGTAGAGAAGCAATTTTCATCCAATGTTTGTCTTATCAAGTCTGTTATAAACAGATATAGAATCTAATTTTAAATAAGATCAAGGCAATTAAACATCTACCTTAAGGCCAAAAAATGCACCTTCCACTATATGTCTTGTACTATGACTAATATTTTCACATCTCTTTGTTTTGGTAAACAAGGTTGGCATAGCAAACACACAGGCACAGAAGAGCTTGGCTGCCTTTTTCCTTTTTTCCTGGCATCCTTCCCCATAACTGATATTGCAGGCCACTTTTTCAAAGGGAGAGTATGTGCTTCATTTATCCTTAAGAACAACGCCTTCTGTCTGATAAAGCAGAGAACTCCCCAGTAACAGTCAGTGCAAAGAGCAGCTCTTCCCCACAAAACCACACCTTTGTTTCTTGCTATTGAGATTCTCTACCCACCCCCTCCACAACCACCTAACTTGTTTCCGTCTTACAATGTTGCTTCACAGCCCCACTGTGAACAATCAGTGATTCTGGGAAGGAGGAAAGAATAACTACACAACACAAACACAATTAAGTAGTAAAACCTGACAAATCCCTACATTTTCAAACAAAACACTAAGCAATGTTTTCTTAATTAAATGGTGTTCAGAATCACTAACAGACTGTCCTGGAGTACATGTATTCTACAGCATGGCCATTCCTGGACAGTTAGCCTTGCCACAGCACCCAGGGCTTGGTAACCTCAATACTCATTTACTATGATATGTATGCTCTAGGTGGGGCTGTCCTTAATCTTGATCCAGAAGATCCAGATTACAATTCTGGTGCATGCTAAAAACTTAATTGCTCTCCAAGACCTTTCCAATCTACCGTATTTTTCTCTCTATAAGACGCACCAGACCACAAGACGCACCTAGTTTTTGGAGGAGGAAAACAAGAAAAAAAAAATTCTGTATCTCAGAAGCCAGAAGAGCAAGAGGGATTGCTGTGCAGTGAAGGCAGCAATCCCTCTTGCTGTTCTGGCTTCTGGGATAGATGCGCAGCCTGCATTCGCTCCATAAGACGCACACACATTTCCCCTTACTTTTTAGGAGGGAAAAAGTGAGTCTTATAGAGCAAAAAATACAGTATTGATGCTAATCTCTGTTAGAAATTTAAGTATTATTTTGCTGCTTCACTGGACTTGTATTTAATTGTGTTTCTATATGCATTTTATTGTACTGCTGAACACCACCTTAAAATGTCCACATAACAGATGGTGTATAAATATCTTAATAACTAAAACATACATACACTGATTGAGAGCGGTAGCCCAAGGAAACAACTAGGAAGCATGGTTCCATGTTTGTGGTTGCGAACTATAGTATACAAAAGGGAACATTGGAGAGCTTTATCCTAGGATACAAGGAACTTTTTCTCCGGAAATTCCTTGTCTCCATGTTCACTATAGGAGGCGGCCACCTGTGTATATTATACATCATAGGACACTCCTATGCAACGTGTACCAACCAGAAAGCCAATGCAGGCTTAAGAACATAACTCAACTTTGCAGAGTTCAATGAATCTGAGACAAACCTGATCCAAAAAATGAAACCTGCCTGAACACAAAATCCATAGTTCCAGAGCTGGCTCCTCACTAAAAAGCTATTTACTTCACCACACGCAGAGAAGTCCTATTAGTATTCTTGAAAAGTCGGGGGTAATCATCAGTGGGACTTTTTGCACTATTAAAAAAATCTGCTTTTCAAAATAAAATACGATGTCTAATTTATACTATACCTTTAATTTCTCCAAGGAGTTCACTTGTGTTTAATCTTTCCATTTTCTCCTTCCAGTCTTTAGAAAGTAACTTTTCTACGCAAGATGAATCTATGAAAACAAGAGGGGAGAGAAAGTGTTAATAAAAACTTAAAAGTTTGTGAAATCAACATGCAGATATTTTAAGCTGCTGCACAATAAAATAAGTATTTTGCATTGAACAATCTAACTTCCTGCACAACTTCTGCGTCATACCATCTGCTGCCGTTGTACTTGCAGCCAATCAGAAGCCATGCTTTGGTTTCCGAATGTTTTGGAAGTCGAACGGACTTCCAGAATGGATTTTGTTTGACTTCTGAGGTACAGCTGTATTGTCCCTGGACCTGGCCTTACCCACTTAAAATGCATCCCCCCTCCTCCTCCCCCCCGCTGATTTGAATTACTGAAGGATCAATAAATTCCACATATAAAGGAGGAAAGGTCTGGGAAAACACTGTGATGGGGGAAGATGTCATAGGAATGCCCCTATGTTAACAGGGAGACACACTGATGTGAATCCACATTTTGCTCCAGTGTGGACAAATCCCAAGGGTTACGTGTTGCCATTTTATCACAATAAAAGTTACAGTACAATCTTTATACAAGTTTTGGTTGCAACACTGTAGAAGTGTCTTTGGAAGGACAGCACAGCTTATGCATCCCTGCACCCCCAAGTAATATTTTAGTAGGGAAAGCCAATATACTAATTATATCCTTTCAAAAAAGAGCAAAATTAAGAAGCACTAAGTTGTAATAGACAGCATTAAAATACTTGATACACAATAAAACAAATAATTTAATTTTAACAATTACAAGCCTTTATTATTTTTATGAGTTTTGGCCAGATAATAGAAGAATCAACAAATAACCACCAATTATCGATAGAACATTATAATTTGTCCTTTTCTGTGATATCATCAGTTTAAAAAGCTGCATCTCTTGTGCCCTGCCAAAAACGAAGAACGCTGGCTTTATATTGATATTTACAGAAAGTTAACAATAAAATATTTAAAGTAGGATACTTTTGCCCAGTTTATGACAATACAGTATTAGAGCAAAATGAATCAAGGAACAAAAAGATATGCCTGATTTTTAAGGCACCTTTTATGTAGTTGTATTTTAAAAACTTATATAAATAGAGAAGCATTAAACACACACACGAATGGCAATGAATATTTATTTATTTATTTATCTAGCTAGCTAGCTCTCTTCTCTTGATAACATATACAAAACAAAGCTTTCTTTTCTTTTATCAACAAATGGAAAATGTCTGAAAACATCTTGACAGCTCAGCTGTGATATATCGCCCTATATCACGTTGTGGCCAATGAAATAACAATCCAAATCTTTGAGGTTAGGCAAGATCTGAAATCTCAGAAAATAGAAATAATATGAAGAAAGTGTAGGTTCTGCTAAAACTGCAGTGCTGGGAAGGAGCAGCCTGAAAAATGCATAGTTGCCTAACCCAAAGATTATCTGTTGTCAAACAAATCAAGAACCTGTCCTTCTCCACTTTGAATTTGTAAGTTTCTATATGTACACAGAGGATTAGATCCAATGTTAGTAGACCACTGGAATAAAGAGTCTTAAGGTACTTATTAAGTCTATGGATTTCAAGGGTCTACTCTCGAGTATGGCTAACATTGGATACACCATAGTTTGATTAGGGGAAGAAATTACAAAATCCAGTATGAGTGTCAAGGGAGCAATCCAGAGGAAATAAAACAGATGGTCCAATTAAATCAATGGGACTTGATAAACAGTTGGGAAAAAGTATGTTCCAGGCAGACTGAACATTTTCGAGTTTCTGCTCAGCACAAACGACCAAAAGTTACACCTTACATAATCTCTAAAGAATCTGTGAGCATTTTTCAAGATGCTGGACACAATGGAGGGAGCATTAATTCCACAAAAATAAATAAATAAAGCCCAATATATTTAGAACTGGGTTCCTACAGCCGACCAGTTCTGTCCTTTCCTAAGGAGCAAAGCTTCCCTGGCCACAAGGGCTTCCCTGTTTATTTAAAAGGAGCTGGGGGGTCCATTGCAGTAAATGTGGAAAGGCCCTCATGCACTAGTGGTATGCAAAAAATGGAATGCTGAGAGAACTCTGGGTTGGTATCTATATATAAATTATCATTGTGTTAATAACAATTAGTACTTTATAGTTATTTATAATTTATAGTAATTTGGTGTTATCCTGATTACTATGAATTGAAAATGGTTACAGTTTGAAATGCTGTGTAGTATGGTTTCACTAACTGTACAGGTCACTGATCACTTTTTAATGTATTGTAAATTGTTTGTGGCCATTAACAAAGGGCAGTCTATAAATGAAATTATTAATAAGAAGAATACTGTGATGAGTTGAGGGGGGCTAGATCTTCCTAAATGTGTCATGATTTAGTAAAAGTGAGAACTGATTAAGCTTTGATTGATTTTGCCCAATGTGGAAACCCCCTGGATTTAGCTATGCTAATGAGCCAAGCCAGCTCAGCAGAGTTAACTGGATGGGACATTAGCAGGGGACAAAGGGCAGTGATGGCCCATCAAGGAAACCATCACAACCAGGCAAATGGGGGTGGGGGCCTTCTTCCCTGGGTGCTAGTGAGCAAAGGCTAGGTTGAGGGTTTCAGCTCTAAATGAGCTGAATGAGCCTGGCGGAGGTCCTTGGACTCAGTTAGTAATCAGAAGGAGAAGAAGGGGCAGAACTCCAAATGAGCTGGGGATGACAGGCTGAAACAAAGAGACACAGAGGATGCCTCCCCCCCCTCCTTTGAATCCAATGCTGCCCTTAGCAGGGAAGCCAGATCCTCACAGGATGTGAATGTTCTGCAATCCCTCCATCTAGGAGCAGGTTGTATACCTGCATAAATAAAACCACATATAATAAAGATACCACAGTCGCTGTGCCTTATTCCCAAAAGGAAAAACAAACCCTGGGTAAGTGCCTAGAACCCCTGGAATCTTGTACCACTCATGGAGATTAGGGTGGTGTGTAACAGTACTGGTAAAATCGTAGCTGTCAACGTTTTCCTTTTCTTGTGAGGAATCCTATTCAGAATAAGGGAATTTCCTTTAAAAAGGGAAACGTTGACAGCTATGGTAAAATTGTAACTCTGACCCCATTTCAAAGTGACTACAAAAACCATGCACTCTCCAACATAATGGATTCCTGTTTATAAATATTTCTTGATTCTATGCCATGGGCGAATGTATCATTTTTGTATGTGCTTGGTGTAACAAGCCCATCTGTGCCAGTAAATGCTAAAGGTAAAGGACCCCTGGACCATTAAGTCCAATCAAAGGCGACTATGGGATACGGCGCTCATCTTACTTCAAGCCAAGGGAGCCAGCATTTGTACACAGACAGCTTTCCGAATCATGTGGCCAGCATGACTAAACTGCTTCAGGCGCAATGGAACACCATGACAGAAACCAGAGTGCACAGAAATGCCATTTACCTTCCCACCACAGCGGTACCTATTTATCTACTTGCACTGCTAGGTTGGCAGAAGCTGGGACAGAGCAATGGAAGCTCACCCCATCATGCGGATTCGAACCACAGACTTTCCAATCGGCAAGCTCAAGTGTCTCAGTGGTTTAGACCACAGCGCCACCCGTGTCCCTGTCTGTGCTACAACATGGGTTTATTTAAAAACTCCCTGACCTATAAGCTGTAGTATTATCAAGCAACTGATCTGAATTTGGAAATCTGCTATCAAAAATCCTACCCACTGTAAGGAGAGCTTTGCTGGATTGGGTCAATGACCCATCTACACCAGCACTCTGTTCCCACAGTGACTTGCCAAATGCCTATGGAAAGCCGGCAAGCAAGACTTGAGTGGAACAGTCCTCTCCCAAGTTATGATTCCCAGCAACTTGCATTCAGAGGCAAACCTCCTCTAACAGTCGAAGCACTGCATAGTTATTGCGGTTAGCAGCCACTGACAGTCTTAGCCTCCAAATGAAACAGAGCTCAGATTCCTAACAAAGCAGAGTTTAGACATGCACATGTACACCACGTTTCTTCTGAGTGTTTATGATTGTCTATAAATTATTCTTTCTGTGGAACAATGAGATAAGACTTGTCTCCTTTATTAGTAAGCTCTGGCCCTCTTTGAGTAGCTTTTTACGATTAAAAGTGTACTGAAGTTTTCTTTTTTAGTGACAACAGAAACAAAACAGCCAAAACAAACAAACAAAACCTCTGAAAATTATGGCAAAGAAAAGCTATGCCTATTGCCAATACTCAATTTTATCTCTAACTACACAGGACCCAGTACATATTCTTAGTACCAGATGACCAGGTGCCTAATCCCCAAAGCTAGGAAGCAAAGCATGCTAGGGAGGGTTCTGTGGTAATGAGGTCATGCCCTCGGACATTTTCCTTAAAACCTGAGTGAAATCCCATATTGCACACACTCAGAAGGCATCTTCATTATTGTTTCACAGGCCTATTTAACCTAATTGTGAATGTCTCTTTAACACGAAATAATGGTACTAAGGTTCAACTCTTAATGAATGTGTGAAGTAGCATGTGATTAAATAAGTTGTCAAATCCTAGCCTCACAAGGACTTTGAAAGGTACCGGTAACTAAAATGAACACTAGGCTGGAGAAGCACTAGCTTAAGTACCTTAGCTTAAGGTACTGATCTGCAGTTCATGTGCACATGTAAGAAAACCCACAGTGACTAATGATTTGTTGCTATGAGAACTTTGGTTGGGAAATGGGTTTGAAGTTTAAGAAATAAATAGCATCAGAAGAAAACCCTGAAAGCTTGTATATGTGATCATCTTCTTTATTGCTGAGCTCATCCATGTGTGCTGGTACAATTTTATGCAATTGCTGATTTTAAGGTGTTAAGACAACACCGTCTCAGGGCAGCATCACTGGGAAGAGAAAGGGGAAGTGATAAAAAAATAAAAATGAGAACCCCCCAAATTCACTACAATGCTTTTTAAGAGATAACGTGAGCTCCAGGTTTAAAAAAAGAAAGAAAGATGAAAAGCATGTCTCTGTGATCAGAGGGCATGATGAAAACAATTAACATTTATCCACTGAGTAATCAATCAGTTTTGGAATGGAAAGAATCTCTGACTGCCAATGAAGAACAAGTGTGCTGGCTATCACAGGCAAGGTCTTAAGTTCTTCTGACTAAATCAAAGTCATCTTGATCCTATCAAGGGTTGGTTTCTCCCGCACGCCACCCCCCTCATCCACTACAATCCCAATCTTGTGACCTTCAACAAGTGAGGAAGCCCAGTTCTACCTTTTCTGAGTACTATGACCTTCCAGTGGCCTGCATCCATCTACATAGGGTTCCTCCACCCCCAGGTTATTTTTAATTTACTGAAGTAGCCCTCACATTACTTTCTTTGACATACAGATATGAAGAATGCATTCATGCCATGTGTGTGTTTTGCTTTTTATGGTAAAAGTCAGACATAAAAGAAAGCCTAAATGTGTGCGTGCCGTAGCAAAACTTCAAAGCCCTGACTGTCAGACATTATTATTTCAAATCAGCTCTGACTTTTTGAGACTCAATAAAACACTATAGTACACAGTGGCATATTTATAACATCCATATCAATGGTAAGTGTGATCAACTGTCTTACTCTCACTGCTTTGAGAAGCCCACTTTCTTTCTTTCTTTCTTTCTTTCTTTCTTTTATAATAAGCTTCTTTCAAAACATGTTGTAACAATACTGTAAGCTGATGATTATTGCTGATATGAGTTCTAAAACATGACTTGTTTTGCATACAATCATTTCCTTATCCAGGTGGTACACAGTGACAGAAGACAAAAGCACATTTATTTATTAATAATGATGGCAAATGTATGGTAGATTTATAAGCAATAAATAGATATTATTCAGGAAAACATTTCAATCACATTGACTTGTTTATTTGTTTTTGTCTTAGTACATATAAAATATATTAGAGTATCAGGAGAAGTCTGGGTGGGAGACTAGGGAATTCTAACTACATCTAAAACACAAGCGATGATTTTAAAACATGAATAACCCTCAATAGATTAACATTTGTAGTACAAAAACAATGAAGTCTTGCCTATTTTTATCACCTGATAACTGTCATAATACAACAAAATACAACAGAATGCAGAACAATCATTATATTTTCAAACAGACAGAGATTGTTGCAGTTTCCCTTCTTTTTAGGAGACCCTCAATGAAGGCCCAATTCCCATATTAATTATGCCACATCAATTTCAGATGGTGAATATTTTATGTGAATGCACCATTACGTGACTGGAGGTGCTGATTTGCCACAGTGGAGTGAACTCCAGCAGATTTCCCCCAGACATGATTAATACTATGTCTCATTCAACGGAAACACAGCAAAATGGAGCATGGTCATACCAGCTCTGGGCAACTTTACCCCCCACAAAACATTACAAAACGATATCACTTAGGTGACTGGCCAGCAACAAAGCAGCAGCAGCAGCAGCAACCATTAGACCATACTATGTGCATAGTGCTCTGCCATACATACTTAGGATGCATAGCTTCTTCTATCTGACTCATACTTAGGATGCATGGCTTCTCAAATCAATTCAGTCCTCAGTATAGTTAAGCTAAACTATCTACCACAAAGATAGCCAATGTGAACCCTCCAGATGTTGTTGGACTCAAATTACCATCAGCCCCAACTGGCACGGCTAATGTTAGGAAAGATGGGTGTTATAGTCCAACAGTATCTGGACGGTACCACTTTCTGTTTGCCTGAGTTCATTTGGGGGGTTTGCACCGCACCTAAAGTGCAGTACTACAGGGGGGAGAGGACTCAGCGCCATGGAGGCATCCAATACCGCTGTAGAGATTGCTGTGCGAGAAACATTACTGCCAGTGACGTTGCCACCAGCAATAGGCAACATAAGGCCACAAAAAGGAAGTTATGAGTGTAGAATGGGATCCCAAACTAATATCTATCCAAGAGATTAGAATGCCACATGTCACATTAACTATTGTTTTGATAGACACTAAACATATGAAGGGGACGCGGGTGGCTCTGTGGGTAAAAGCCTCAGCGCCTAGGGCTTGCCGATCGAAAGGTCGGCGGTTCGTATCCCCGCGGCGGGGTGCGCTCCCACTGCTCGGTCCCAGCGCCTGCCAACCTAGCAGTTTGAAAGCACCCCCCCCCGGGTGCAAGTAGATAAATAGGGACCGCTTACTAGCGGGAAGGTAAACGGTGTTTCCGTGTGCTGCTCTAGTGCCGGTTCGCCAGAGCAGCTTCGTCACGCTGGCTACGTGACCCGGAAGTGTCTCCGGACAGCGCTGGCCCCCGGCCTCTTGAGTGAGATGAGCGCACAACCCTAGAGTCTGTCAAGACTGGCCCGTACGGGCAGGGGTACCTTTACCTTTACCTTTTAAACATATGAAGGATGCATGCATGGTGAATTTTCAAAACAGGAGACAAATAATTGAGGTTCAAAAGATAATGGCTCCAGTGAATTTGCTTCCTTATATAAAAAACTGAGTTAATGAAGGAGTGTTTTGCCTGTTCTAGCGAAACTATGAAGTCATGCATTATTAGGAAGTACTGATTAAAGAAGAGGAAGAGGAGGAGGAGGAGGAGGAGGAGGAGGAGGAAGAGGCTGGTCCACCAAAATATCTCACTAAATTGATGTGATTTCCCCCACTGCCTACGGCAGCACAGGCAGCCAAGCATAGCTGGGGGTCTGGAGACCCACCTAGTCTACCTGCTGTGGGATCAACTACTTGCACTGTTTAAATAAATGGCTTTATTTCAGTTTTTATAAAAACATAATGAAGAGCCGTCATACAATTCATCTCCATGTAGCTTACATATTCCAGCTCCCCACTACTAGATGCTGCTGCAACTGACCCAAACAGCTGTGGTAGGACCAGCAACAGAGACTGTGGGGGGCTAAAGTAGAGGGGGGTAGTGAGGTACATGGGTGCATGGTACAGAAGAGTTCTGGAGCTGGAACTAAATCAGCGTGGTTTTTCCTAACTGCAATTATTGTCAGTAAGCATATGTACCCAAGGCAGGGCCTTAAAACAAGAAATCTTCTGAATCTGCAGGTCCTAAGACATCTTTCCCTTGTTGGCGAAAAATATTTTCCCTTAAAATGGTAAAATTAGAACCGTTCAGAGCTTTGAGAGTTGCCTTAGACTTTTAATTAAAACTCTGTAAGCCCACTAAAAATAATTAGGCACTAAAAATGCATTCGTTTTACTCTGAATTCCACACATATTCCCAAACTATTACTAGCTCTCACTTGAAACTCTGGTCTTCCCGAATCCAAAGGCTGCGATATAAATACTGGCTGTTGCCAAGCTTGTAATCTAAGCTGAGCCTGACTGAGAAAAAGAGCTTGCGGGCTACACCAAGAAATCCCAGAATGGTTTGCTTAAAAAAAAAGGGAATCTCTCGTGAAAACTTCAATGCACATAGATAAAATACCACACACTGCCTATGTACCCTCCCCCCCCCATCTTGTTTCCATCTCGACATACAGGGAGAGCCTAAGATTCAGCCCTGACCTTTATTACTTTAATTTATTTATTAAAAAACAAAACCTTTCACCTTTCAGATGTTTTTGTTCTCCTAAAATAGCTCATACAATGCTATATTCCTCTTTATTTTTAGCAGAGAAAGAAGAGAAAGCATGCTTTTCCCATACAGCAAGGCACAGATATAAACATCAACACAGATGCTCTGTGAGAGAGAGCTGGGCTTCTCAGGCACTTGATCATTAAGGAATGCACCAACTGTTTTAGATAATCTTGTGCCAGCTCAAATTCTGCTCCACACTCCCCTCTGGGAGTGGTCAGTCTTGTCCTGCTCCTAATTTTTCATTTTCCTCACTCCTCCAGGCTTTCCCCCCCTTCTTCACTTCAAGAATAGAGGGGGAAGGGGTGCACTATGCAGCAAAGAAAAGAAAAGAAAAGAAAAGAAAAGAAAAGAAAAGAAAAGAAAAGAAAAGAACATACTTCCCCAAACAGAGCAAAACTTTGAGACAATTAACCCTCCCTTCTTCTTTCAGATAAATTACTAAGTATCAAATGCAATCTGTTTCCTTTGTTTACTCAATATGAACAATTTGTAAATGACTCAAGGATAAAATTCAGAAAATGTCGTTTTAAATTAGAACCATTATAAACATGCTAATGATTGCTCAACTAAAACATGCAGGATCAGTGTGAATAAATACATTTAGTTCCCTGAGAAAATACAGTTGTATTGCCACAGAACTATTTGGACATTATATGATTTACTCCCAGAAAATGTTGATTCCATGAGCATTGTACCAGGCAAAATCCATTGGGAGCTTTCCAAAATGTCAGCACAACTGCTTAGATTCACCATCTTGGCACATTAACAGGCCAAAATTATATTTTGAACCTGTCAAAACAAAATGTACATTTCATTCTTCTCCTTTATCTTCCATTATGGAATGAATTTGTATATTATATTTCCCTTATTCACTTAAATGCATCCTCCTGAACTATTTACCTAACAGTGTTGATAAGCAGCACTATTTCACATAACCACCATTTTCCACCCAAGAGAAAACTTAATTCCCATTATTTAATTTCCAGAGTAACCTGTAATGTTGGAGAAATGTAGCCTCAGAATTCACAAAACAGCAATCAATGATACTTGGATAAAAAGAGGGCACAATTTACTAGCAATTCTTGAGCAGATGAATACATGAATTGACACTTTCAGCAAGTACTATGCATCTAATTGCTCTTTCCTATCATATATCATATTTCTTAAGGTACAGTAACCAAAAGAATTTATAGTATCTCCTATTTTAAGAAGCCAGCATGCTTACTGAGTCCTTAAAGATTCAGCTATATCCATTGTTTCTTTTAATAAATAGATATTAACTTCCATGATGACACAATATAGTTTACGTCTATGAAAGGCAACATAAACTGGTTCATGTTATTTTTTATTGCCATCGGCTCTGCACTAGGATTTATGCTCTTTCAATTATTTGTCACTTTTTCACAAAATGTCTCAAAGCAACTTACAATGTAAAAACAAAAGAAGTAAAAAAAAATTACACATATAGGCATTGTTGCAATCAACCATGGAATTATTTTCTAAGAAGATAAATTTAATAATTCAAGCAGTGGATTATTCTCTTCTTCTGAAACAATAAAACTCACATCGTAGGGGGTTTCCCTAGAAATATTAAGCCTCCCCCCACCTTTTTAGTGTAAGTGTGGCACAACCAATATGTTTACATATTTTAAGATCTTACGTTACCATGCTACCCATGGCATGCCAACAGCTGGTGAGAACATGCTCATTTCAGCAGCACGGGCTCAGAAAGATGTGGGGTATACTCATTCCACCACTCCTCTCAATACACCACCCAAGAGAAGTGGCTTATGATTGGTCTGGGTTCTCTGCGCTCCCTGTGATTATCCTAGAGTCACAGGTCTACATATATATTGGTATTATGTCAAACATTTCCAACACTGGCTGCCCAAGAGAAGTTGAGGATCCCATGACTGGCTGAAAGTTACAGTGGAATGATCCCAGAATGACAAGGTGGCGGTCCTTTTCCTCTTGGAGTGCACATTCACAAAATCTTAAAAAGCTGAGCAGGAATCACACACATCATCATCATCATCATCATCATCATCATCATCATGGTGCACCCCAGGGTTCTGACAAAGGGAAACTTAAAAGGCTAGGAAACACACTAAATAAAAATACACAACCAGGTATCAGGAAATATAATTCGTAATGTTTGGGAGAAACCCATCACCCACCTCCCACAAATAATACCTTAAAAATATAAAAACACTTACTATGAAAAAGAATGCCTAAAGTGGGGATCCTGCCAAAGGTTTCCTTTTGTATGTTAAAATATACAAAGGACAACATAATAAGCTCTTGATTTGAAATTACTTCAAATGAGGATAAGAAAGAATGAAAACAATAGCTACAATCTCATCTTTGTTTATAGTTTTTCCAAGGTCTCGTCAGCTCATAAGTGGAGTTCTTACCAGAACACCCTGGCAAAATTATCCCTTCACCTCTTCTGAAAAGTAGACATGGTTTCAAGTGCCAGGACATTATTATAGCACTGCAGAAAAAACTGCTTGTTATTAAGGTAAATGCTGCAGGCTTTGAGGTGCATCATTACAGAACCTGAGGTATAAAAGGAAAAAAGGATGACTGCCTTTTAGAACTCAGAATTTGGTCCTTTTAAGATTACTTCTCACATTGAAATGGACAGGTGTCTTTCATAATTCTCAGGAATTATGACAACATATACATATGAAGATAATGCCAAAACTGTCACATACTCTAATAAAGACAAGACATGCATGTGTCACAAGTGGGAATCTGAGCTTGAGAACTGTGCTCAGTAAATGCTATGCCTATGGCTGACATTTTGCTGCCTGAGGCAAAGGACAGGATTGCCATCCCACTCATCATTCCAGAATGCAGAAGCACAGCAGACTGGCAGCTGAGACAGCATCTTAGTATGCACCTAAGAGCAGCAGGCTAGCTCAGGGGGCACAAGGTAGACCACATGACGTTCACAGATCTCTCTACCAGCACTTCATTGCCACTCACACTCTGCTCTGCCTGCCGCTTGCCTGAT